>NC_065578.1:1815652-2118260 GCF_024542745.1 Macaca thibetana thibetana
TGAGGCAGGAGAATTGCTTGAACCTGGGAGGCAGAGGTTACAGTGAGCTGAGATTGCTTCACTGCACTCCAGCCTGCGTGACAGAGCAAGACTCTGTCTCAAATAAAAAAAAAAAAAAAAAGGAAGAAAGAAAAAAAGAAAAATAGAAGGAAAGTTCTATAATCCGATAAAAGAAATGTATGAAGCAGCAGCAACAAAACTCCATAGCAAACATAACTTTTTTTAAAATTTATTTTTGAGACAGAGTCTCGCTTTGTTGCCCAGGCTGGAGTGCAGCAGCATGATCTCAGGTCACTGTAAACTCCGACCCCTGGGTTCAAGCAATTCTCCTGCCTCAGCCTTCCTAGTAGCTGAGATTACAGACATGTGCTACCACACCTAGCTAGTTTCTTTTATTTTTAGTAGAAACAGGGTTTCACCATGTTGGCCGGGCTGGTCTCGAGCTCCTGACCTCAGGTGATCCACCTGCCTCGGCCTCCCAAAGTGCTGGGATTACAGGTGTGAGCCACTGTGTCCAGCCAAACATAAAATTTAATGGTAAGAATGTATGTGCTTTTCTTCTAATGTCTACTATCATGACATCAGCATTACGCTCAAAATCCTGGCCAGTTCAGTAAGAGCAAACATGAAATAAAGCCAGTAAGAACTGAAAGAGAATAAATAAAACTGGACCAGGCGCGGTGGCGCATGCCTGTAATCCCAGCACTTTGGGAGGCCAGGGCGGGAGGACTGCTTGAGTGTAGGAGTTCAAGACCAGCCTGGCCAACATAGAGAAACCCTGTTTCTGAAAAACAAAAAACAAAACAAAAAATCAGCCAAGGCATGGTGGTGGTGAATTCCTGTGGTCCCAGCTACTCAGGAGGCTTGAGCCCAGGAGGTCAAGGCTGCAGTGAGCCATGACTGTGCCACTCCACTCCAGTCTGTGTGACAGAGTGAGACCCTATCTCAAACAAAAACAAAAACAAAAAACCCAAGCCCCCTGTTGTTTTTCACAAATGATACGATTTTGTTTATTCTACAAATAAACAACCAGAATTAATAAGTGCATTAAGACTGCATATTTACAAAGTCAGTATTTCCATATGTCAGCAACAAATAAGATAACTTCAAAATGATTCTATTTACAGTAGAAAACCAAACACCTGGAATATATCTAATAAAATATGTATAAGAACTTGACATTGAAAGTTTCAAAAGTTATTAAGAAAAACTGAAGCATAAACGGAAGCATATACCATATTCATGGATTGGAAGACTCGGCATTGCAAAGTCTTCCCCAAATTGATACAGAGATTCAAAGTGATCCCTATCAAATTTCTAGCAGGGTTTTCTCTTTGTGTGTGTGTGTATGCAAATGGAAGGCTGATTTTAAGTTTTATATGAATATGCAAAGGACTGAGAATTATCAAGACACTCTTGAAGAACAAAGTTGACATACGTACTCTACTGATTACCAAGACATTATAAAGCTGAAGGAGTGAGGGGGTAGGGGTTATCACGTGGGTAGATAAAGAGACCGGTGGGGCAGAAGAGAGTCCAGAAATACACATATGGGCCCACACAAAGACACACAGGGACACCTGATTTATAACACAGAAAGCACCAAGACCAGGGACTCACAGGGGGCTCTTTTTAATAAATGGTGCTGATTGACTGGAAATCCATAAGAAAGAAACAATTCCTACATCTCACTGCTCATTAAAAAAGTCAACTCAAAGTAGATTGTAGACCTAAGCAACCTTGAGGGTAGGCAAAGAGTTCTTTAGCAGAACACAAAGAATACTAACCACGAAGAAGAGATCTGCACACGTTTGCTAAGTCAATAAATTGGACCATTTAATAGCCTCCTTCAAAACAAAGAAACTCTTATGAGAGTAAAAAAGCAAAGCTGCCCAGTGGGGAGAACATTTGTACACATAAGCTGACCAAGGAGTCACATCTAAAATAGGTAACTCCAAGAAGCAATAAGAGAAAGATCGCCCGATAGAACAAACGGGCAAGACTCGAACAGATGTTTCACAAAAGGGAACGGCATTGGCCAGTTGTCAGGAGATGGCGTTTAACCTTATCTGCCCTTGGGGAAAGCCACGTTGAACCCAGATGAAACCCCACTACACAGGTGCACAAATGGCTAAGGTGAGGACGGACACCACCCAGCACGGGCGAGCATGTGGCACCAGCCGCTGTTGGGGAGCGCACATCCTTGGATGACTCTGGGGAAAGACGGTGCCTGTTACTGTTGAACAGATGCGTGTGCTTCGACCCAGCAATTCCAGTCCCACCCACTTGCCTGCCTCAGGCACACACAGGCATGGGCACGACAGCGTCACTCAGAAAAGGCCCAGAGACAGCACAGTGGGTCCCGAGTTGTCGCATGTTCTTAGAGTCAGAGGCCACTCAGCAATCGAGAGGCCACGTCAGGGACCGGCCTCCCTCCAGGGAGAAGTCAGGGTCTCTTCCTAGAGTCAGAGGCCACTCAGCAATCGAGAGGCCACGTCAGGGACCGGCCTCCCTCCAGGGAGAAGTCAGGATCATCTTCTCCAGGGAAGGAGGCGTGCACAGGGGCTAGGCAGGGGCATGTGGGGGCTTCTGAGATGTCGGTGGTCACGTATGTCTTGATCTGAGGATCTGAGAGGTGGTTGTGTGGACGTGTTCACTTTGGGGCAATTCTGAACATCATAAACGCATTGTAAACTAAATGTCCCCAAACCCTGGGCTCCTGGACGCTCCCCTGAACCTGCCATTGTGATGTCTCCACCGCAACCTCAGGCCGTCTGAGTTCTCTCACTTCCATATTTAGTCTGTTTGCAAACCCTGTTGGCTCCACTTCCAAAATCAATCCACCACGGGCAGCCCACTTGACAGAGCTGCAATCTCTTACCCGGGCTGTGTGGCAGCCTCTGATTGGCTTCTCTGCCACCTGCCCCGTCCCCTTTACTCACTCTTACTTGTGAACTAGGTCACGTCCTGTCGTACCCCCACCCTTCCTGGGCAGGTCTGAGACTTTAAAGTGGCCCCCAAGGTCAGACACGGTGTGCCCCGCTTTACTTCCTACTCCATCTCTCTCTAGGCCTGGCACTCACTAGCCGGGAGTCCCTGCCCCAGACCCTTGGGAATTGCTGTGTGAGACACGCTGGCCCCAGAGAGCCATGGCCCTTGGTTCTCTGCAAGGCTTTCCCTCCTGTCTGCTGTCCTGGCTGAGCTCATCCTCACCAAGTTTGGGTGATCAAATACAGGGTCTCCCTGCTCGGGGATAAACGTGAGGCAAGGTGCCCTCTCAGCGGGCCGCTTCCATGCCCCGTTTCTGTCTTTCTGATACGTCTTAGAGGTCACTCTGCTTTCCTGTCCCTCTCCCGCACTGGAACCTCGATCGAGACAGGCCTTTGTTTGGGAAGGGGATAAAGCCCAGGGCCAGAATAGAGCCTGGCCCCACTGCGTGTGTTCTGGGTGTGAGGGGCAGCGGGGTGTTGGGGAAGGTGTGTCCCTGCAGGCCAGCCCTGGAGACCAGCACCGATCTAGAGACCACCAGCCTTCCAGGGCACTAGGTGCCCTGGGGCGAGGCTCTCCCCAGAGTCTCTCTATCTTGCCCTTGGCAAGAGCTGTGGCTCCAGACACTCAGGGACATCCCCTGGTTGAGGGGGCAGGGGCTTTGGACCCCCTTTTGCCATTACCCTCCCTTGCTGACTTGGGCACCCTTTGCCAAAGCTGCACACCTGTGCCTCCTTGGGGAGGAGGCCCTTGAGAAGGCCGGCTGCTCCAGCAGGGTGAGAGTCGGCGGAAGGAGTGGGGAACTTGTCCCTTCCCAGGCTGGGCTGCTCCTCTCCAGCCTGAACCTCAAAGCACAGGGCAGTGCCTGGCCTGGGCACTGGGGAGGGGAGCACCTGAGGGTGTGGCCTGGGGCAGCTGCTACCCTCAGGGCAGGCAGGACTGGGAGGCAGCACCCTGCTAAGGTTCTAAGCCAGACCTGGGGTCTGAGAGCCCTGGGTGGGACCCTGCACACCCCACACATCAGCAGCCCCCTAAGGCCTCCGTTTCCTGCTCAGAAGACCGGGGCCATCACAGCACTGCACCGATGGGTGACTCTGTTCCAGGACGGCACAGTTGGCACTGTTGTCCCAGTGACATTAGAAATCGGGCTGGTGCTGCTCTGCAGCAGGTTTGGGTGATCAGATACAGGGTCTCCCTGCTCGGGGATGGGGAATGTTTCTGAGCTTAAATGCGAGGCAGGGTGCCCTCTCAGAGGGTCACTTCCATGTCCCCCACGACTCTCCGCCCGACCAGCGCCAGCTTCCTGTGTGGTGTGGCCTCACCTTCAGGTCAAACTGGCTTTGCAGCTCCTCCAGGCCCATCCGGTGGTACAGGGCGATGACGTCGTGCCTCTCCTCCTGGGGCACCGTGGCCTGCGCCGGGGAGAGCGGTCACACAGGTGGGTGGCCAGGAAGCCCCCTCGAGCTCCCAGCTCACTCCCTGCCCGCTCCCGCCCACCCCGGCCTCCTTACCTTGGCCAGCTGCGTCTCCAGCTCCAGTACCTGTGCCATGTCCTCCTGCACCAGGTGGCTGTCCCTGGGCAGGTTTGCGTCCTCCCGCAGCATCGTGGCCACTGACACCATGAACTGCAGGTAGGCTTCCCGCACCTGGGCCAAAGGACGCCGGGCAGGGCTGGACGACCTTGGCCACCATGACCCCCAGAGAGCTCTCTGTGGGGGTGGGGTGGGAGTAGGACACGGGGCAGCCCCTGACGTGCGTCCACCCACCTTGACCAGCAGGCTCTCGGGCACACAGAGTGCCGAGTGGGAGCATCTCAGATGCATGACCTGTGCCCGAGCCTCTGGACAGGGGACCTACTCTGCGGGACTGCTCAGGGCTTAAACTGTGTGGCTGCCTATAAGAGTTGGCACAGGGTGGGTGCCAGGGCTGTGGGTGCTGGGGTGGTGGGTGCTGGTGTTGGGGGTGCCAGGGCTAATTTGGCCCTGCCGGGGCTGTGGGTGCTGGGGCTGTGGGTGCTGGGGCTGTGGGTGCCAGGGTGGTGGGTGCCAGGGTTGGGGGTGCCAGGGCTAATTTGGGCCTGCTGGGGCTGTGGGTGCCAGGGCTGTGGGTGCTGGGGTGGTGGGTGCCAGGGCTAATTGGGGCCTCCCTACCCAGGTGCTCCCTGGCCTGAGGGTCAGGAGTTGGATCCTGAGGCAGCTTGCTCCTCAGGGAGCTGCCTTCTTCACGCTGGGCAGGGCTTCCCCAGTGCAGGCCACTGCCCTGGCCAGGCTCAGCCCACAGCTGCCTGGTTTGAACACATGGCCATACATGGCGCTTTTGAGATGCTCCAGTCCGTCCTGCTCTGGCCTGGTTCTCTCAGCACCACTGCCCACCTTTGGCCACACGGCCCTTCCTCTGGGTTTGGTCATCCTTCAAAGTCTAGCTCAGAGCCCACCTTCACCAGGAGGCCCCCTGGATTGTGTCTGGCCCTCTGGGGCATTCATGCCTCATGCCTATTCACCTCTGCCCTGGTGCTTGGATGCCTGTGCCCTCCTTACCTGCTCCCTGTCCTTCCCCACCCTTCCCTGCACCCCGGGCTAGCCCTGGGCCTGCTGGCCTCAAGGTCCCCTTGTCCACAGTGGGGTTCCTCATCGCTCTCCTCTGTTGACAGCCCCTTGAGATGGAGCAGGCGCGGGGCCTGGCTGCCTGCGCTCAGATCTCCAGGGGCCCTCCCAGCAATCCGGTGTGGCGGAGCCTGGCTCTGTATGACGGGACAGGGGAGGTGGAGCAGGCGCGGGGCCTGGTTCTGTATGACGGGACGGGGAGGGCAGTTCTGCCCCACGGGGCTGCTGCTGAGCTGAGTTTGTCCCTGGGCCTGGCCCGGGTGTTGAGGCAACGTCCCCCCAGGATGGTGGCAAGCGATGGGTTGCGTCTGCACCCCCCGCCCTCAGTGCCAGGCTCAACCTCCACAGGTGCTCATAACACCAGCTTTGGGGAAGGAAAGCCAGGTGGGCTACAGGAGGGCCAGGCCACGGGGTAGGGGGCGAGGTGGTGTCTTGGGGTCGTCTGGCATTGTGGTGAGGACCCACCCACCTTCCGGTTGCTGCCACCGTTGAAGTAGTACTCTCGGGAGGGCATGCCCAAGGTGGGCTGGTCTATCTGGAAACACAGAAGGTGTGACCCTGGGCAAGGGGCCCGGAGTCCCCACAGCCTGGCTGAGGCAGGCAGCAGCCTCCTCCCCCCAGGACTGTGCCCCGTGGACACATGCTCTGCCCAGGAGCTGGTGGCAGAGCTCGTGCTGGACCCGGGAGCCCAGGCCCTGCCCTGAGTGATGGTGGGGTGCTGGGCTGGACTGGAGAGGGTGGCGGGGGTGGGGGGCAACAGTTCAGGCTGCCCTGGGCCTCGCAGCACCCGCGGCTCCCCCAGAGTGGGGTGTGTATTTGTTTCGTGTGTTTCTTTTTGGCCTCCAGCCCGTGGCCAGCAGTGGTTCCCTGAGGTCAGGCCTCCTGCCCTGGTTCCAGCCGTGCTGTTCAGGAGCCCTGCCCCTCTGACCAGAGCCGGGTTCTGATGTGGCCACCAGCTCGGCCAGGAAGCCCGACAGAAACTCCAGCAGCAGCAGCTCATCCCCGGGCCCATGGACGTGGACAGGAGCCAGGAGCCCAGGTCCCGGGAGACCCTGGAACTCCCTGACCGCCTGGCCTGTCCTCCTGCTGTGCTGCGAGAGCCCCCAGCCAGGCTCGGGGACCCTGCCTACCCCTGCCCACCGGCGCAGCTCGTACGTAGATGATGTGCCGGCTGGAGTTCTGGTCATCGTTCCAGATGAAGAGGTCGATGAGGACGCGCCTGTTGAACTGTGAGTTCATCAGTGCCAGCTGCCGCTCCAGCTCCCACTTGAGTCCTGGGGAGGCAGCGCCCTGCTCTGGAGACTGGTGGGCCCTGGGGTCCCAGCCCGGCCCCTTGTCAGTGAATCTGGCCTCCGGAGCTAGGAACTAGGGGGCCATAGGGTGGGGAGCTCACCCGTGCGCCTTAGGGACTGGGGAATACGCGAGACACTTTCCCTAACAGCCCAGGAGCCACAGGCGGGCCCCCAGGTGACGGGAGGGGGTTGGGCGCAGCATGGGGTCGTCAGGGCTGCCAGCCACGTGGGGCGTCACTCCTGCCCCCAGGGGAATGGAGCGCATGCTTAGAGTGGGGAACCCTGGGGCCGGGGCCTGGCCGGGGCCTGGCTGGGGCCTGAGCGTCAAGTGCTCCTAGGGGCTGAGGAGGGGCGTCCCTCTGCAGGGCTGAATGGGACTGGCTATGAGGCACCAACTCCCCAGCATGGAGTCTAAACCACCTCCCAGGACCCCGAGGTTGCCCTGGCTGGGTTGGGCCTCTTGGGGCTCCTGAGAGCAGGCAGCTGGGGGTGGGGGTGGGGTCCCCTCCTGGAAAGTCTTGGGCCGAAGAAGTCCTGGCCCTCGTCCTGTTCCGTTTGTCTGTGAGGCTGCCACCAGGCCCGGCCTTACCTACAGTCTCATTCCACTTGTCCATGGCCACCGGCCAGCCTCCCACCACCTCCAAGATGTCCAGCAGGGGCTGAGAGCCTCGCTTCTCTATCACACCTGAGGAGGGAGGCAGTGGTCACTCTCCCAGCCTCCCTGTGGCTCACGTGCCACGACACAGAGCTGTGGGGGCACTGTTGGTCGGTGTCACAGGTCCCCACGCCCCCTGCAGTGCTCGGCGAGAGGCGGCCTCCCAGCCTGGGCCTTTACACCTGCACCCTCGCCTCACAGAGCAGCATCTTGGCAGCTCTGCAGCGCTGGAGGCGGAGGCTGAAGCTGGACATAGGCGTGAAAGGAGACCTGGGGGCTGAGAAAATGCACGAGCCCTGAGGGACAAAGAGGATGGTGGGAGGGACCCCCTGGGACCTGGGAGCCGGCCAGCAAGCAAGGAGCCTGGGAGAGGAGAGGAGGCTCTGCGCGCAGGCCAAGCCTCGGCGAGGACTCAGGCAGCAGCGGTGGGTGCCGGGTGGGCTGGGAGGGGGTGTGGGGGAGGCAGGGGAGCCCTGGGGCCTGTGTGTGTCTTGTGTCTCAGCTCAGCGTGGTGGGGCCCCGACCAGCAGCTCAGAAGCCCTGCAGTGGAAGATTAAGTAAAGGTGGGGACACGGAGAGAGTCACTGTGGGAATCAGTGAAGACCACCCAGAGGGCAAAGCGAAGGCTTCGGGGCTGGCATAGCATGGCAGGCGCACTGTCAGGTCAAAGGCCTGCAAGGAGCGGCAGGGCTTCCTAGTGGAAGAGGGGAGGCCCAGGTGGGCCGAGTGGGGGCCGCTGGCCTGGGGACGCTGTGGTGGGCTCACTAGAGGCCGGGCTCCTCCGGGCTTGGCTCGGGTCCTCCGCTGGAAGCAGGGACAGACATTCCAGGGGAGGCTGCCCGGGACGAGGCAGGCCCCGGCTGTTTGGGGCCGGATGCCGTGGGGGTGCCGTCTGACCTCCTGGGCTGCCCACTGAGGATGAAGGGATGGGTTCCGGGCTGGGCTGCAGGTCCGGAGTCGCGTCCCGGTTTTCCACACGGTCTGGCCCCTGCCCTTTGTATATTCAGCCTCTCAGGCCAAAAATTAAGTAAAGGTGAGGACATAGGAAGTTGTCTGCAGCTGCGGGTATTGCCCAGACTGGGGGCCCGGCCTTCAGTTTCCGTGGGGAGGAGACAAGCCCAGTGCACCCAAGCAGGGGTCTCATGGAGACGCCCCCTAAAGCCAGGGTCCCAGCGAGTTCCACTGTCAGGCGGAGGCTCCACGAGACCCCCTGGGGAGAACAGCCAGCCCTGAGCCCTGGTGCTCAGTGGAGGAGCTGTCTCTACGCAGCCACAACCACAGGCTGGGCCTGCAGACCCCCAAGTGGAGGAGTTAAACGGTGCTGGGCCGGGGGTGCTCCAAGCACGTGAATTCCTTTAATGGGAACTGAAACATGGATAATCTGCCCCACACCACACACATACATCCACATACATCCACATGCATCCACATACATCCACATCCACACACACACGACACATGTATACAATACACACAAAACACACACACAACACATATACACACATACACATATACACATCCACATCCATCTACATGCACACACATGCACATATGACACATACATAGAAAACACACGTAACACATACACACATACACATATACACATATACACACATACACATATACACACATACACATATACACATACACACATCCACATACATCCACATCCACACACACACGACACATGTATACAATACACACAAAACACACACACAACACATATACACACATACACATATACACATCCACATCCATCTACATGCACACACATGCACATATGACATATACATACAAAACACACAACACATATACACACATACACATATACACATCCACATCCACATACATCTACATGCACACACATGCACATATGACATATACATACAAAACACACACAACACATATACACACATACACACATACACATATACACATATCCACATACATCCACATGCACAACACATATGACATACATATACAATACACACACAACACATACACACATACACATATGCACACATACACATATATACATATACATACACACATATACACATGTACACAAGTACACACAGCACATATGTATACAATACACACACACATAACACACACATACATGCACACACAACATACACATATGCACACACAACACACCCATAGAATATATGCATATACACATACATGCATATGCACATAATACACTTATACACTATACACAATACACATGTGATGTGCACATAACACACGTGCACACATAATGCACACACATATGTACACACTGCATGCATACATATACACATATACATAACAATATACATACATACATACACAACACATGTGCCCACATGTACACATGCACAAATCACATATACACATATACACAGATACATGCATGTGCACATATACATATATACACATACACACATACACATAAACACACACAATGTGCATGCATACATATACACACAACACACATATATGTACATAAATGTATAATATGCATGCATGTATATACACATACTCATATACATATAATACACACACACACAGTCTTCCTGCAGCCTGGAACGTGTGGTCTGTGCTGGGGTTGGGGTGTGAGTGAGGCCGCAGGGCAGCTGGCATTACTGTGAGCCTGGACTCCGTGACTGGGAGCGGGACACAGCACACAGACCCTCTGGCATGAGTCCCGAAGGCACCCACTCCTGCCCTAGGGGCAGCCATGGAGTCCTGGGGCTGTGCTAGGCCCTGGCAGGGGCAGCCCGCCCCCGTCCCCAACCTCGGCCCCTTTCTGGCGGCCCCCACTCACTCTGGTTCATGCAGGAGCGGTACAGCGTCCTGGCCTTCTCCACAGCCGGCCGGTCCTTGGCAGTCGAATTCTCCAGCACCGCTGTGGGCACAGGAAAAGGTTGGACAGAGGCCTGACAAGGCTGTAGGGGCCAGGTCACAGGTTCCCACACCCCCTGCAGCGCTCGGCGAGAGGCGGCCCTCCAGCTGCTGGATCTTTATTCCCTCTCCTCCGTGCCCACCGGACCAAGAAGGAAGCAGAAACAGGGGCGAGACACAGCCAGGACCAACTCCTGGCCCAGTGCTGTCCTGTTCGGTGTCACCCCGCTGCGCCCCTGGCCATGCTCTGCCACCTTTGAGGATGACCTCCAGCTCATCGCGGAGGACGTCAAAGATGCTGTATCTTGAGTTGGTCTCGGGGATCACGTGACGCCGCAGCCAGCCTCCGCATGCAAACTGGTAGAAGTCGTTACATGGTTCCGTGGTCGGGTCCATGTTCTGGAGGATCCTGGCGGCTGCTCGTCCCCATGGCGTGGAGCAGGGAGAGGGGAGACAGAGAGAGTTGTGGACAGTCCAGAAGCCTGCCTCCCGGTCCAAGAGGCAGCCTGGTCTCTCGGGAAGGGGCTGCTGTCCATCCAGTTGCAGCTGTGTGCCCTGGGAGAGTTAACCACCCTCTCTGAGCTGCAGAGAGGGAATCCCCCAACCTGGATTCAGTGCTAGGGTTTTCACTTATTTATTTTTGGAGACAGGGTCTCACTCTGTGGCCCAGGCTGGAGTGCAGTGGCGTGATCACAGCTCACTGCAGCCTTGAACTTCTGGGCTTAAATGATCCCACCTCAGCCTCCCGAGTAGCTGGGATCACAGATGTGTGCCACCTCGCCTGAATGCTTTTCAAAAAACATTTATGTGTAGAGACAGGGTCTCTCTGTGTTGCCCAGGCTGGTCTGGAACTCCTGGGCTCAGGTGGCCCACCTCGGCCTCCAGAGTTGCTGGGAATTCCGGCATGAGTTGGCTGGGTTTTCACTTATTAACCACACGACCTTGAGCCCCAACCCTCCGAGACTCATTTCCTTGTCTGTGAATCTGGGAACACCAGCAGTCTGACTTGCAGGCTGAGGCGATGGCTGAGACGGTGCCTGCTCACAGGAGGTGCTCAGCTGGTGGACCTGCCCTGTGAGCTGGGCCCAGCTCCTGGCTGTCGGCCAGGGCCTTTCTGTCCCGACTCTGCCCCCTGCCCCCTTACTCATCCCCAGAGGGAGGGGCGACTCTCACCACCATGGGGGTTTGTATTCTCCCAGAGGGGCTGGCTTTGGCCCAGCAACTCCGAATGTGCAGGGGACAGGGGAGACCCAGGCTTCCCACTGAAAGCTTTCAACTGGGGTAGCTGGGCTGCACACCCAACCCAAGACCGTCCCTCAAATTCTTTTTTTTTTTTGAGACGGAGTCTCGCTCTGTCGCCCAGGCTGGAGTGCAGTGCTCACTGCAAGCTCCACCTCCTGGGTTCACGCCATTCTCCTGTCTCAGCCTCCCGAGTAGCTGGGACTATAGGCACCCGCCACTAAGCCCTGCTAATTTTTTTGTATTTTTAGTAGAGACAGTGTTTCACCGTGTCAGCCAGGATGGTCTCCATCTCCTGACCTTGTGATCCGCCCACCTCCCTAAGTGCTGGGATTACAGGTGAGAACCACCGCGCCCAGCCCCCTCAAATTCTGTCCGAGTTGGTCTTGGCCACTCCACCTCTGGGACTGGGGACCTCACAGAAGGCGCGACCACAGGCCCCCCAGCCCCCAACACGGGCAGAAGAGTCACAGTCCAGAGCTTCTCCACTATTGGTGCTCTCACAGCATGTTAACAGTTTTTGTCATCTGCAAATAGTGGTACCTGACTCCCAATTTTAAGACAAATTCCTGGTTGAAAATTTGAGGTAAGAAAGTGGGGCTATTCATTGAACCTTTCTTTCTATAAATGTGGACAAAAGCCACTGGGGTTCTTGAGGCGGGATGGCTGTTGCTGCAGGGCCTGGCTGCTGGAGGCTGGGGACTGGGGGCCCAGCGGGTGCCAGATGCCAGCAGAACACCAGCTCCCCCCACTCCACAGCGAGTCTGGCCCACCCAGCTCTAAGGGCCGTGTCTTGGAGTTGCTCCCCGGGCCTTGGGCGGGGCCTGTGTCAGTGTCAGCCAGAAGCCCCCAGCCCTTGGGCAGGCTGTGGACGGCAAGGGGGCCAGGCTTACCTGCCATCACGCAGCCGGGGGTGGTGCAGACCTCGCTCACCTCTTGGGTCTCTGGGATCCCTGCGGACAAGGAGCAGCCTGAGCACCGGGAGCCGCAGAGAGGGTGGGGAAGGACTGGAGTGGCTGTGGGCGGGGCAAGGTCTGGTGGGTGTGGCTTGGGGCTGGGCATAGACTGGGGTGGGCGGGACAAAGTGAGGGTGGGTGGAGCATGGGCTGAAGCCAGTAGGGCAAGGCCAGGGTAACCAGGGCATAGGCTTGGGGTGGGTGGTTGGGGCGTGGCCCTCCACCCCATCTTCCACCCCCATGGGTGGTCCAGCCTGGCTGCCCAAGTCCTCCCCAGGTGGCCCAGGCTTGAGGCCTTCAGTGATAGTGAGCTTCGTTTGCCCTTGACCCCTGCAGGGACCCCTTTACACTCTCTGCCTCCACGGACCCCCACAGCCGCTCCAGGCCCCAAGGGCTGAAGCCGGCCATTCTGCCCTCCTGCCTTCTGCCCAGCCCACTCTCACCTGCTGCCAGGGCCAGCTCCTCCAGGCAGCCTGCCTTGCTGCCCCTCTCTGCATGCCCTGCCCCAGCCTGCCCCACCCCTGTGCCAGTCGGTGAAATTGAATGTGCCGAGGTCATGCAGGAGCTGGGGCGGAGCATCCACAGTGCCCAGCAAGCCTCCCACGTTCAGGAGGTGCACCCGGCTGAGGTCCCCACCGCTGTCCTCTCCCCATGGCCCTCCTTCGGCGTGTGAGGGTTGGGCAGAACCCAGCCTCTGCCCCTCCACGGAGTCCCCCCACCTTGGGAGGCCTGCACCCACCTGCCTGGGGCTGTTTTGGAAGGGAAGGCAAAGGCTACCTCGGGGTTTTCGTTTTACAAAGGTCCTCTCCTCCTGTAAGAAGCCCAGCCGGCTAGCAAGGGGTGACAGCTGCTTCCCTGGGGAGAAACACAGCGCTCAGCTGCAGCCTCCTGCCTGCACCTCCCTGGGGTGCTGGGGGCCTCCCTGGGGCAGCACGGCATTTTTCCACAGTGCTGGGTGCTGCAGCCCTACCTCTGTAGTGAGGGCTGGTCCCCAGGGCAGCGAGACAGGAGATCCACAGAGTTCACTGCAGGGCCTGCTTCTCTGTCTCCCGCTGGGCTTGAATGGGGGGCAGTGTGTCCTGCCTCGCCAGCCCCACCCTTTAATTCTCCCTCCACGCATCCCAAGATCCCGGATGTACCAGGGCCTAGAGGGGTCCTGAGATGGGCCCTTTCTCTTCCCGACAGCCTCCTCTGCCTCAGGATCTTCCTGACCCTGGCCAGGCCCACACAAGGTGGCACGCTCCTGGGGTCCCACAGGGCAGGCTCATTTAGAGGGACAGGGCCCTTTCAGAGAGGGTGACTTCCTGCTGACTAATGACCCTTGTTCCCCACCCCTCCACCCTCACTGTCTGCTGAAAGTGCCAAGTCACCCTCCCTCCATCCCTCCACTGACTGCTGTGAGGGGCCTGCCTGGTCAGCATCAGGGGCTCCTGGGATGGCTGTCAACTGCCTGGAGAGAGGTGTAGGAGAGGAGGGTGGGGTGGACAGAAGAGGGGACCCCAGGTCCAGAGAGATGACAAGCCAGGCCTGGCTACCCTCAGAACTGGCTTGGGGCCAAATTTCCTCAGCAGTGAGGCACACAGAGGACTGAGTAGAAGGAAGGAACAGGGCTCATTCAGGTCAGGGCTGTTGTTAGGCCTGGAACCTGGCCTAGCCCTGGGCAGAGACTGCAGAGAGGGTGTTAGAAGCCACAAAAATATCAGGTCCTTGGGGGTCTGGCCATTCAAAAAGCCATTAACCCAACATTGGATGATGACTGAGCCAGGTCGGATGCTGGGCACTGGAGTTCACATGTGAGCCCAACAGGGCCCAGGCCTCAAGGAGCCCATTGCCCAGTGGAAACAGGGAGAAAGTGCTGCATACTGCACACATCAAGGCAAAGTGCTGAAGGGCAAGGCTGAGCTTCAGAGCAAAGGAACCCCCCAGGCCAGCAACGGAAAGGAGGCGGTGAGTGTGAGTGGAAGACATGGCTGCTCTGTGGGGTTTGCCAATTGCAGTAACCCAGAGCCTATGGACCACAGATTGGACTGTGGACTCCAGAGGACCCTACCTCAGCAAAAGGGTGGATTCGAAGGACATCACCTCTGACCAAAGTGGTGGCAAGGAGGGCAAGGGCTTTCTGCTTCTGATTAGGATGCAGAAAGTTGAAATTGACTGTGGCCCCCACCCTAGCCAGGAGAGCAAGCTGGAGAAGCTACAGCATGGGCACTTTTGGAAACCCACGAGAGCTGAGGACATGGAGAAACCAGCATGAGTCAAATTCCAGGGAGGAATGAGGCCTTCCCAGGAGAGGGGAGGAGAGGCCTGTGGCTGCTCTGCCTCTGGAGTCAAAGCATGAGGAGGGGCAGACATGCCAGGCAAGGCAGGCAAGGTCATTCAAGCATGGTGGCACATGTCAGTAGTTCCAGCTACTTGGGAGGCTGAGGTGGGAGGACTGCTTGAGCCTGGGAGGTTGAGGCTGCAGTGAGTTGAGATTGCATCACTGCACTCCAGCCTGGGAGACAGATTGAGACTCTGCCTCAAAAACAAAAACAAACAAACAAAAAGGCTATGAGCTACATACTGTCTGATTCCAATTATGTGACATTCTGGAAAAACAAAACTTTAGAGAGAAGAGATGTTAAATAGTGATTGCCAGGAGTTTGGGAAAATGGATGTTGAAAAGGTTGAACAGGTGAAGAACAAGGGACTCTTGGGGGCAAAATGTGACAAATGGTGAACGCATTTGGCAGTGAAACTATTCTGTACAATACTGTGATTGTGAATGGTGACTATTCTGTACAATACTGCGAAAGTAAATAGTGAATGCATTTGTCAAAACCTGTAGAACTTTATAGCACAAATAGTAAACCTTATTGTATGTAAATTTAAAAAATCATTTAGACTGTCAGGGGAATCCCAGGATGAAATGCAGAATAAGACTCAAGACAAATGTGTAAAACAATCTCACTGAAACGGATAGGGGAATAAAGTGTTGACCTAAGTAACTTTAGAAATGAGTAGAGTCTATGAGACTAAAAGCAAAGGAAGCTGTATGTAAGCGCTGTACTCTAGTTGATAAAGTTGTCCTTCATGGGATCCCAACTTAATTCTGAAACCACTACACATGTATATTGGAATGGCAAAAGTGGATAGTAGGTGGCTGGGCTTATTGCTGTTGCAGTGAGAAGTTACAGACAAGGAAAGGAAGGAAGTTAGAATGGTTTATGTGGTGGTGGAGTAGAGTTGGAGACATCAGTGTGAACTCATTTTTAGCTTAATACAGATGCGGATGGTTGCACATATAAATATTTATAGATACGAGTATCTAGATGGGTTCAAGTATACATACATATTCCTTTGCTCTGCCAGGTGAGCTAGACTAGAAGCAACACCAACCGAGGAGTAGCAATAAGCAAAGAATAGGACCCAGCTCTTGGTTTCTGTTTGTTTTTCAGATACCACATTATCCTAGAAGCTCTTGGTTTTTGAAACCATTATCCAATAAAATAAGCCAGGGCTCCTTAGAAAAACGGTTGATTATACAACTGGGGTAGGAAACATACAAGATGAGCTTGGAGCATGCTGAAGTGTCAAAAAGTAAGAAAGTGCTCCCCCCAAAAAACTCACCCCAAATTCATGATAATGGGGATACAGCAGAGGGTCATAGAAGCAACTGACAACTCCCAATGGCCAGGGTTGGAACAATTTGAGCAATGCAATATAGTAGTGGATTATAATGCCAAGTATGAAAGAAATATCCACAAATCATTGAGTAAATAAATAAATGAGGGAGAATAGACAAATCTCTCATACAGAAGAAATCCAAATACTCTGCCTCTAAGGATGTGGAACATAACTCCCCACTCTTCAGGTGTGAGCTGCACACAATGACTTCTTTTCAAAGACTGCACTATGAAAAAGAAGGGAAAAAAGTAACTTTCGGTGCAGAAACCAGACATTACCTCCAGCCAGGCAATTAAGGTTAACATCAAAGTGATAAGTCAAGTCATTGAAAGTGTGTACCTGTGACCTGCGGCCTTCCTCTGCAACATGTGCTACCCCAGTCTAATCATGAGAAAACCATTAGGCTAATTCCAACTGAGGGTCATTCCACTTCATCAGTAACCCTCAAGACTGTCAAGATCATAAGAAACAAAAACACAAACGAGAAAACAAAGTCTGAGAAACCATGACAGCCAAGAGGAGCCTGAGATGTGGTGTTCTGGGTATGACCCTGGGACAGTAAGAGGACATGAGGAGAAACAGGGAAATCTGAATTGAATATGAACTTTAGTTAATAGTAATATTATCACTGTTGGTTCATTACTTGTGGCAAATGTATCGTGTGCTAATGAAAGATGTTCATAATAGGGGAGACTGAGGGTGGGGTATATAGGAATTTCTGTACTATTTTGCAATGCTTCTGTAAATCTAAAATTGTTCTAAATGTTTGAAATATTACTGAAGGAAACCTGAACAGAAGATCTCAGACCTGTAGGACAATGTTAAATGGCTTAACATATATGTAACTAGAGACCCAGAGAACAATCTTTGAAGAGACACTGACCAAGAAATATTTAAGGTTGGCAAAAGATATAAATGTACCCCAAGAAGGGTAGTGTATCCCAAACTGGGCAAATACAAAGAAAATCATACCCAGAAGCATCGTAGTCAAACTGTGGAGGACTAAAGATAAAGAGAAATTCAGAATTACTAATTTCAAGACACATTCAGGCAGTCAGTGGGGCTGGGCATGGTGGCTCATGCCTGAATCCCAGCACTTTGGGAGGCTGAGGTAGGTGGATTGCTTGAGTCCAGGAGTTTGAGACCAGCCTGGGCAACATGGAGAAACGTCACCTCTATAAAAAAATTACAAAACAAAAATTAGCTGAGCACGATGGTGGACACCTGTGGTTCCAGTTATTTGGGAGGCTGAGGTGGGAAGATCGCTTGAGTCTGGGAGGGGGGATGTTCCAGTAAGCTGTGACTATGCCACTGAACTCCAGCGTGGGCAACAGAGCGAGACCCTAACTCAAAAAAAAAAAAAAAAAAGCAGTTAGGGGAAAAAAAAGACACATTATATTCAGGGGAACAACCGTAAGAATGATGGTGACTTCTCATCAGAAAGAATGACGGCCAGAAGACGATGGAATGAGCTCTTTAAGTGCTTGAAAAAAACAATAATGTACTATCAGCTTAGAATTCTATACCCAGCAAAAATATATTTCAAAAGTGAAAGTGAAATAAAGACATTTTAGACCAAAGCCAAGAGCATTTGTCTCTACTGGATGTGCACTGTAACAAATGCTAGAAGGTCTTCACTCAGAAGAGATGTGAAACCAGTGGGAAGACCAGATTGGTGGGCAGGAATGAGGAGCCTGAGGGAGGGTAAAGGGAGCAAAGTGTGATGGGAGACCTGGACACAAACAATGCCTCTGAATCATTTGCTTCCCATCTAGTCAGATGTATCCAGAATAAATTAGGACAACTGAAGAGGCGAGTTTGTGCCTCCTTCATGCCTGCATCCTGCCTCTACTGTCCCCGCTGCATTCCCAACATAGGATTTCCCATAGCCTTGTTGCTGGGGGAAATCTACCCCAGGGAAATTCACCAGATGATGCAGATCAAGGGCTGCCTGAGGATGGAGTGGGCTCCTGAGCAACACTTTCAAAACCGAGTTAGGCCAGGCGCGGTGGCTCATGCCTGTAATCCCAGCACTTTGGGAGGCCGAGGCGGGTGGATCACGAGGTCAGGAGATTGAGACCATCCTGGCTAACATGGTGAAACCCTGTATCTACTAAAAATACAAAAAATAAAAAATAAAAAATAAATAAAAAAATTAGCTGGGTGTGGTGGCAAGTGCCTGTAGCCCCAGCTGCTTGGGAGGCTGAGGCAGGAGAATGGCATTAACCCAGAAGGTGGAGCTTGCAGTGAGCTGAGATTGCACCACTGCACTCCAGCCTGGGTGACAGAGTGAGACTCCATCTCAAAAACAAAACAAGACAAAACAAAAAACACAAAGAAACAAACAAAAAAAAAAACTGAGTTAGATGAGCTAGGCATGTTTTTACCACGTCATCCCTTAACTTACAGTGTCTCATTTAATCATCACAAGGCGGGCAGATCACTTGAGGCCAGGAGTTTGAGACTGGCCTGGCCATCATGGCAAAACCCTGTCTCTACTAAAAATTCAAAAATTAGCTGGGCATGGTGGTGCATGCCTGTAATCCCAGCTACTTGGGAGGCTGAGGTGGGAGAATCGCTTGAACGTGGTGGGTGGAGGTTGCAGTGAGCTGAGCGACACAGCAAGACTCTATCTCAAAAAAAAAAAAAAAAAGAAGCTTATAAGGTTCCCCATCTCTACTTCATCTCTACTTTTCTTGGGAAAACTGTTGGGGAGGCAAGATCATACACCCAAGGTCACTTTCCTGGGAGGAGTGAAAGGGTTTAGACCTCCAGACCCCATACTGCCATTTGACATCTCTGTTCTTCTAAGAGAAAAGGCAAAAACAGTGAGATCCTTTTGACACAATGGCTGAAAAGAAACAAAGTCTTACCCTAATATTAAAATATGATCACAGGAATCACAGTCAGTGAACTCCCCCAAAGGAGATTTCTCTTTTTCATAATTCCAAAGAGGGGCAGCTTTCCTGAATACTCAGTTGACACAGGATCTTCTCTTTGTTCTTTTATATTTGCTTGAATAACTCCTGTAATATGCAGATCATTTTTACAAAGGCTTTCTACCTTTTAAACACTATTTTTGACATGTCCTCTGTAAGTTTTGTTTTCCTAAAGCTTTCCAAATTCCTTGATTTGAATAAGACCTCTGCCACGGTTTGGATAGGGTTTATTTTTCCCTACCAAGTCTCCTGTTGAAATGTGGTCCCCAATGTTGGGGGTGGGACCTGGTGGGAGGTGTTTGGGTTATAGACCTGATTCTTCATGAATGGCTTGAAAAGAGCCTGGCACCTCCTCTCTCTCTCTCTCTCTCTCTCTCTCTCTCTCTCTCTCTCTTTCTCTTGCCATATGACCTGCACACACAGGCTCCCCTCCACCTTCCAACATGAATGGAACAGCCTGAAGCAGATGGGGAGCCATGCTTCCTGTGCAGCCTGCAGAACCGTGAGCCAAATCAACCTCTTTTCTCTGTAAGTTACTCAGTCTCAGGTGCTCCTTAAGAGCAACACAAATGGACTAAAACAACCCTGATGTAAATGATTTACATTTTTTTCTTTTTCTTCTCTTCTCCATCCCTCTTTCAGAAGAAACAAAGCCACAAAGAACTTCATAGAGTGGAGAAAGAAACACACTCCCTGATGGATGTGTGATCACAGATGGCTTGTCATGCCGTTGTTGAGTTTACAGAACTCTGTGGCCAAGGAAACCTCCGCTGAGAAGCCAATTTAAAGCAACTCCAGGCTGGTAGTGTCCCAAGGTGCCTGATGAAAACAAATACATATTCTCCAGGGGGAACATTTCTCAGCCCAAGTAACATAGAGTCCCCATAGATAAAGCCAATTTGAATATGTATTTACATTTTTTAAAAAGAAAATCTTACATTAGTGAGAGAAAACAAACAGCAAAACCAGAACCCCAAAGGCTGCCAATTAGGAATGATCTGATCCAGAATGTGTGGCAGCTGGCACCACTGGCTCTGGAGACTGAGTCCTCTCTACAGCCATGCCTTGGCCATGTGACTCCGTAGTTGCTCCCACAAAAGGGACAAAGGATTTTTTTTCTTCTATCTCTTGACTGCGGGTGGCCCATGAGACTTGCTTTGGCCAACAGAATGAGGTGGGAATGACAGTGTTCCAGTTCTGAGCCTGGGCCCTAAGAGGGCTTACATGTTTCCACCTGTCCTTTTGGATTTCTTTCACTGCCAGGAGATGGATCTGCCCAAGAATGCTTGCTGGTTCTAGTAGGAGGATGAAAGTTACATGGACAGAGCACCCCAGCTGAGCCCAGCCTAGGTGAGATGACCCCAGGCAAACAGTGGAGGTGCCTCACAATAAATCATTGTTTTATGCCAGTGAGTGTTGGGCTGGTTTTTAAGGCCCCAATTGCTAAAATAAAATAACATAAGTAGGCTTGAAGTGCTTTAAAAAGAATCAAAACTAGGCTAGGTGTGGTGGCTCATGCCTGTACTCCTAGCACTTTGGGAGGCCAAGGTGGGCAGATCACTTGAGGTCAGGGGTTCGAGACCAGCCTGGCCAACATGGTGAAACTCCATCTCTACTAAAAGTACAAAAATTAGCCAGGCGTGGTGGTGGGGGCCTATAATCCCAGCTTCTCAGGAGGCTGAGGCATGAGAATCGCTTGAATTCAGGAGAAAGACATTGCAGTGATCTGAGATTGTGCCACTGCACTCCAGCCTGGGCGACAGAGTGAGACTCTATCTAAAAAAAAAAAAAAAAAAAAAAAAAAAAAATCAAAAACAAGAACAAGGAACAATAAAAAATCAATTTGAAAAAGGATCCATTGTAAACTCTAGAAATGAAACCACATAGTTGTTGAGATTTAAAAAACAAAAACTACAAATCCAAAAGGCCGAGTTAAGCAATAGACATAACAGAAGAGAGATTTAGTGAAATGAAGTATAGTTCTAAAGAACTGACCCAGAATGCAGGAGAAAGTCAAAGAGATGGAAAATATGAAAGAAAAGCTGAAAGACATGGAGGACAGTGGGAAAAACGGAGCAGATATGCAGTGGAAAATGGAAAGGGAGAGAAAAGGGATGATGTGGGAGATACACAATCCAGGAAGATAATGGGTACAATTTTCCAACATTAATAAATGTTATCAGTGCTCAACTTCAGGAATCACAACAAATCCACAGCAGAATAAATAAAAATAATTTCACAGCTAGACAACTCATGGTAACAATTCAGAATACCCGAGACAAAGAGGACATGGCACAGGGAGAAAAGATCGTTCACCCAATGGAGGAACGGCAGGTAGGCTGACAGCACTTTTCTCTGAAGCCATATCTGAACAGCAGCAAGGGGAGTCATAAGACATGAAAGCTAAACCTTCAAGATATTGAGAGAAAATAACAACTCAGACTTGTTTAACCAATCAAACGATCACTGAAGGACAAGCGCTAAATAAAGTAATTTTCACATAGACAAGAGCCAAGAGTTTACTGCTGATAGATGATTTTCAAGCAGGGCTCCCCAAACTTGTCTGATCACAAGCAAGGCTTCAAATGCGTGTGGGATTCAGAGGTCTTACCCTACAAGATTCCTGGGTCTTACCCTGTTTGGGGCTTGTTATGGACTGACTTCATGGTTTGAAGCCCTAACCCCTAATGTGACTATTTGGAGATAGGGCCTGTGAGGAGGTTTAAAATCAGCTCAATGGGCAGGGCCAGTGGGGGGCATAACCCAGTAAGGCTGGTGCCCTCATAAGAGGAGGACAAAATGACAGAGCTCACTGTCTCTCTCCACCATGTGAGGACATAATAAGAAGGTGGCCATTTGGTAGACTAGCTTATTGAAGTGAGAAAACATTTTTAAACAATAAAATAATTAAAAAAATGCATGTGGCCTGTGGGAAGAGAGTGTGAACCAAAAATAAACTAAGCTTTCCAAGTGACTGGTGGACCCTCCCTTCGGCCAAGGGCATTCCAAAGTTAACCTGAAAAACGAGTTCAGGCCATGCTGGGAAGTGGGGGTTGGACGTGCCCCATTATACCCTCTTCCCTTTGGAATTCAGGCACAGCTGAACAGCATTCACCTTAAATCAGAGACATGCCAGGCGTGGTGGCTCACACCTACAGTCCCAGCACGTTGGGAAGCTGAGACGGGAGGACTGCTTGAGCCCAGGAGTTCGAGACCAGCTGGGGCAACACAGTGAGACCCATCTCTACAAAAAATAGAAAAACCTAGCCAGGTGTGGTGGCACGTGCCTGTGGTCCCAGCTACTTGGGAGGCCGAGGTGGGAGGATCACTTGAGCCCAGGAGGTCAAGGCTGCAGTGAGCTGTGATTGTACCACTGCCCTCCAGCCTGAGTGACAGAATGAGGCTCTGTCTCAAAAACAAACAAAACCAGAGACCTTAAGACTGAGAGAACAGACTAAGTCCGATAAGAACTACAATCTATTTTCTCCAAAGCTTGCTACCCGGAGGCTTCACCTACGTAATAAGGATCTTGGTCTCCACAACCTTTTATTTATTTTTTATTTTATTTTATTTTATTTTATTTTATTTTTGAGACAGAGTCTCGCTCTGTCGCCCAGGCTGGAGTGCAGTGGCCGGATCTCAGTTCACTGCAAGCTCCGCCTCCCGGTTTACGCCATTCTCCTGCCTCAGCCTCCCGAGTAGCTGGGACTACAGGAGCCCGCCAACTCACCCAGCTAGTTTTTTGTATTTTTTTTTTTTAGTAGAGATGGGGTTTCACCGTGTTAGCCAGGATGGTCTCGATCTCCTGACCTCGTGATCCACCCGTCTCGGCCTCCCAAAGTGCTGGGATTACAGGCTTGAGCCACTGTGCCCGGCCCACAACCCCTTATTTTAACCCAGACATTCCCTTCTACTGGTTCCAAGTCTTTAGATAAACTCTTCCAGCCAACTGCAGTCAGAGAACCTTTGAATCTACCTGTGACCTGAAGGCCCCTACTTGGGGTTGTCCCACCTTTCTGGACTGAACCAATGTACATTTTTTTTTGTTTTGTTTTGGAGATGGAGTTTCACTCATGTTGCCCAGGCTGGGGTGCAATGGCACGATCTCCGCTCACTGCAACCTCTGCCTCCTGGGTTCAAGTGATTCTCCTGCCTCGGCCTCCCAAGTAGCTGGGATTACAGGCACCCACCATCAGGCCCGGCTAATTTTGTATTTTTAGTAGAGATGGGGTTTCTCATGTTGGTCAGGCTGGTCTCAAGCTCCTGACCTCAGGTGATCTGCCTGCCTCGGCCTCCCAAAGTGCTGGGATTACAGGTGTGAGCCACCATGCCCAGCCATATCTTACATGTATTGATTGATGTCTGTGTCTCCCTATAATGTATAAATTCAAAGCAGTCTAAACACCTAGGGCACATGTTCTCAGGACCCCCTGGGGCTGTGTTACGAACCATTGGTCACTCATATTTGGCTCACAATGAATCTCTGCAAATATTTTACAGAGTTTGACTCTTTTCATTGACAAGAGGGTCTGATTCAGTTGGCATCTAGATCTTGGACTTCACAGCCCCCAGAACTATGAGAAAATACATTTCTGTTTTTAAGCCACCTAAGCATTTTGTGACTGTGGCCCAGGCAAACTGAGGGAGGGCCCAACATCTGGATCTGTAACAATTTCCCCAGGTGATTCCGATTATCAAGCAAATGTGGTCAACACTGTTTTAAACCAGTGCTTCCCAACGTGAATGTGCAGATGAATCACCTGGGGGTCTTGCTGAAATACCAACACTGGTCCTGCAGCCTTGGTTGGACCTCGAGTTTCTGCATTTCTAACAGGCTCCCGGGCAATGGCTGACACCACTGGTCTGTGGGCCACACTTTGAGTAGGAGACTCCGAAGTATATATTTCAGAAAGAAGAAAAAATTATTTAATAAGAACTGCCCAAGATGTAAGAAGAAAGATGCGTAACAGAATTCATGAGGATAGGGGAAGATCTGAGTTAACATTGACCATGTTAAATAGTAATGTGGCTGATCTGTAGTAGGTAAAAAGTAAGATAGAAACCAAATTCTCGGCTGGGTACGGTAGCTCACGTCTGCCATCTCAGCACTTTGGGAAGCCAAGGTGGGTGGATCACCTGAGGTCAGGAGTTCGAGACCAACCTGGCCAACATGGCAAAATCCCATCTCTACTAAAAATACAAAAATTATTTGGGGGTGGTGGCGGGCGCCAGTAATCCCAGCTACTCCAGAGGCTGAGGCAGGAGAATCGCTTGAATCTGGGGGGCGGAGGTTGCAGTGAGCCAAAATAGCGTCACTTCACTCCAGCCTGGGTGAAAGAGTGAAACTCCATCTCAAAAAAAAAAAAAAAAAAAAAAAAAAAAAGGCCAGGTGCATTGGCTCACACCTGTAATCCCAGCACTTTGGAGGCCAAGGTGGGCGAATCACGAGGTCAAGAGATCAAGATCATCCTGGCCAACATGGTGAAATCCCGTCTCTACTAAAAACACAAAAAATTAGCTGGGCATGATGACGGGCATCTGTAGTCCCAGCTACTCAGGAGGCTGAGGCAGGAGACTCCCTGGAACCCAGCAGGTGGAGGTTGCAGTGAGCCGAGATCATGCCACTGCACTCCAGACTAACAGAGCAAGACTCCATCTTAAAAAAAAAAAAAAAAAAAGAAACCAAACCAAGCTCTTAACAACAATAATGTGAACAGCGTGGGTAGCGGTGCGAAGAGTTAAACTGTTCTAAATGCTTGTATTGTTTGGAAGAAATAATGGAGATATTGATTAGTTTAATATTTAAGTTCAATATGCACATACAAATTTAAGGTAGAGAAGTTCTGTTTTTTGCCTAGGACATCAAAAGCTTCAATTGAATATCATTTCCTTCTGTATAAGAAAAAGGCAAATAATCTACAAAAAGCACAACTTTTTGGAGCCCATCCAAGACCTGAGGTCAAAGACAATAAGGGAAAAAATTTCCAAGTGACAAGGCCCTCTAGGGAAAGGCCGGATGCGTAAATTATTTCACTTTGGCCAAGACCTGAGAGTAAGAGATGTTCCAAGTGTGTCAGAAGAAATCAGCTAAAATTTTTCACACATTCTTACAGGCCAAGTGTGGGCTGCTACATGAGTTTGGAGCAGCTGGGAGCCCCCACCACCAAGAGGTTTTCACTCACTCCACGTTCTGTCCATGGCCTTTCCCAGATGCCTATGAGAAAGACTGGGGCAGGTCTCAGAAGGCTGGAGAGAGCCTCCCTTGGTGGCCCAGGGATGGAGGCAGGGACCTGCTTTGGCTGAGGCATGAAACTATGCTCGTCTGGCAGGGAGCAAAAGCTTTAAATCACTGAGGCAGGTGGAACCCCTCTTATGCCCAGGGAGCAGGCAAATCCCCTGTTCCATAGGAGGGTCAGGAGTAAAAATCCTCGGCCCATGGAAGGGCAGGAGATCCTCGTGGACCCAGAATCCTAGACTGACATCAAGCAGTGGTCTCCTGCTGCTAGAGGAGGGGTGGGCAACTCAGGCACAGGGCAAAGCTTGGTTGACATGGGAATGGGGTAGGGATGCCAAGAGGCGCACCCCCAGCCCCAGGTATACCAGGCCTGCCTAAGCCTGAGACTGGGCCACGACACCAGAGAGCCCCCACCTCCAGCCTGAGCCTAGTACTGACCAGCAACAACAACCCACCACTCTCAGAAGGACCAGGGCACGGGGAGGGCGCCCTCTGTGTCACGGGCATCCAGGCTGCTCAAGGCCAAGGCTGGAGCAGGCAAGAGGAGAGAACCATCTGGTCCCCAGGCTGACTTCTCTAAGCACAGGGAACAGGAGCTCATTGCTGGAGAAACGTGAGTCTGAGGTGCACTGAGGGTAACAACAGCAGTAGAACCCCCGGCCAGCTAACTCCTAACCAGAGGAATTTAATCCCTCACACTCACGTGCTGACGGAAGACGTGTGCCTAATTCTGTATATTAGGAAACCCATCTGCATATACCATTTTAAAAAGACCCATATACCAAATGGTGCTAAGTATTATTATGTAAAAATTTAAACACTGTTCATGAGGCTCCTGATTTTATGTTTTGACAAATATCGGAGTCTGCAAAGAAGTATCTCAGACCCTCCCACAGCAGCGTATTGCTATGATGTTGCCAATAATACACAATATTACTAATGACAGCAATAGCTCTTACGTTCTTAACAGTGTGTTCTGGGCCTAGCGCAAATGCTTTTGAGCTCAGTCTCTACTTGTATTCGTCCATTCTCACCCTGATAGAAAGAACCGCCTGAAACTGGGTAATTTATGAAGAAAAGAGGTTTCATTGACTCCCAGTTCCTTAGGCTGTACAGGAAGCGTGGCTAGGAGGCCTCAGCAAGCTTACAATCATGGCAGAAGGCAAGGGGGAAGCAAGCACGTCTCACCATTGTGGAGCAGGGGAGAGAGAGAGTGAGGGAGGAGGAGCTGCACACTTTCGAACAACCAGATCTCGTGAGAACTCACTTACTATCACGAGAACTGCAAGATGGAAATCTACTCCCATGATCTAATCACATCTCACCAGGCTTCTCCCCTGACACATGGGGATTACAATTTGACATGAGATTTGGGTGGGGATACAGAGACAAACCATATCATTCTGCCCCTGGCCCCTCCCAAATCTCATATCCTTCTCACATTTTGCAACCAATCATGCCTTCCCAATAGTCCCCCAAAGTTTGAACTCATTCTGGCATTAACTCAAAATTCTGAGCCCAAAGTTTCATCTGAGACAAGGTGTCTCAGACCTAATGGACCTATTTGGATTTTGGAGGCAGCACATTCCTCATTTGGGTGTGTTACCCCAGCCCATTTATCGAGTGACCCAAAAGGCTGCCAGTTTTGAGTGGGGTCCGGAACAGAAGGCTCTGCAATGGGTCCAGGTTGCTGTGCAAGCTGCTCTGCCACTTGGGCCATATGACCCAGCAGATCCAATGGCGCTTGAAGTGTTGGTGGCAGATAGGGATGCTGTTTGGAGCCTCTGGCAGGCCCCTCTAGGTGAAACACAGCAGAGGCCTCTAGGATTTTGCAGCAGGGCCCTGCCATCTTCTGCAGATAACTACTCTGCTTTTGAGAGACAGCTCTTGGCCCGTTACTGGGTTTTGGTGGAAACTGAAGATTTGACTATGGGTCATCAAGTCACCATGTGACCTGAATTGTCTATTATGAACTGGGTGCTTTCTGACCCACGTAGCCATAAAGTGGCTCATGCAGAGCAGCACTCCATCATCAAATGGAAGTGGTATATACGTGATCGGGCTTGAGCAGGTCCTGAAGGCACAAGTAAGTTATCTGAGGAAGTGGCTCAAATGCCCACGGTCTCCACTCCTGCACCCCTGCCTTCTCTTCCCCAGCCTGCACCGATGGCCTCATGGGGAGTTCCCTATGACCAGTTGACAGAGGAATAGAAAACTAGGGCCTGGTTCACAGATGGTTCTGCATGATATGCAGGTACACCTGTCAGTGGACAGCTGCAGCACTATAGCCCCTTTCCAGGACATCCCTGAAGGACAGCAGTGAAGGGAAATCTTCCCAGTGGGCAGAACTTCAAGCAGCGTACCTCACTGTGCAATTTGCTTGGAAGGGGAAATGGCCAGATGTGCGATTATGTACTGATTCATGGGCTTTAGCCAATGGTTTGGCTGGATGGTCAAGGGCTTGGAAGAAGCATGTTTGGAAAATTGGCGACAAAGAAATTTGGGGAAGAGGTATGTGGATGAAGCTCTCAGAGTGGTCAAAAACTGTGAGCCTGGGTGCTAACCACAATCGGATAATGCCTCCTCATGATCTAAACTGTATGATAAAGAGAGAAGTGTTCACGGACCAGGTTTATACACATGAGGCGGCACTCTGGTCTGGGGGTTGGACTTTCTGTAAAAAGCCAGATGTAAATATTTGAGGCTTTGTGGGCCACATACATGCTCCATCTCACCTCTTCAACTTTGCTGTCCTAGCAGGAAAGTAGCCATAGATAGTACATAAACGAATGGGTCTGGCTGTGTTCCAATAAAACTTTATCTACAAAAACAAGCAAGGGGCCAGATTTGGTCTATGGGCCACAGCTTGCCAACCCCTGTACTAGAAAATGAATACAGCTGCTTCAGAGGAGTAGAATTCTGGGATGGACATGAGACTGTATTTCTCACTGTCATTTTTGTAAAAACATCTGATTTTATAAAAGAAAGTTTATAACTTTAAAAATAATTAAAACAAAAAATCGAAGAAAACTGTCAAAAAGACAGAAATATAAAACTTCCCAGTTAGTTGAGGGAAAATAGAGGAAATATTAGGTTGATCCAAAACAAGGCAAGAAAAGAGAGAAAAAAAGCATGAGCCGCAGAAAAGAACACAATAGGAAAAACATATATTTTAGTCATCCTGGTAATTATGAACCAACAAAATCCTCCAATTAAAAGATAGACAAAGCCCCAATCCGGCCATACACGATTAAAAGAGACACATCTAAAGCTAAGGAGATGAAAAGTTTCAAAGCAAAAGCATGGGAAAAATAGACAAAGCAAATGCTAATGAGCAGCTAACACTCATGTCAGGCGCAACAGGATTTCAGGCAAAAAGCCTTGTTAAGACAGAAACGGAGACTACACAGTTACATGCAGTGAAAGCTATATTAACTTCATATGTGTATCTTACTATGACATTTATTAAATTTATGAAACTAATTTTGTAATTCATACCTAAATTTGCATTCACATAATAACATAACCTTAAATAGGTAAATTAGGTAAGATTTGATGTAACTACAAGAAGGGGTGATTCTTTAGTGCAAGATTTAACACGTACACTTCAGTACACGATTTTAAGAAATCGTTCTCCTGATCTTTCAAAATCTTTCGTTCTTTTCAGATCAAAAGAATGGAAAAAAAAAGCCAATATGTAGAAGACTGGATTGATGTAGTGGATGTATTAGACCCTGTCACTCAGCGTTCGGTGATTAAGCCCGTTCCACAGTGCACAGGGGTTATTGATAAAACTGGTCAAATGTTAGCTCCAAAGCAAGCCCAGCAAATATCAAAGAAAGAACCACATAAATAATGGCATAAACAGTGGTTTCTGACAACACAATTAAGTTAGAAATAAATAATTTTAAAAAAGTAACTAAAAACTCATTGTCTGGAAATTAAAAAAAATTTCTAAATGACTTATAAGTCAATGAAAAAGTCATAATGGAAATGAGAAAATACATAGAAATAAATGATAGTAACTGCTTAGAAAACCTTCCAGAAACAACCCTGGACTGAGGCCAAGCTCAGCTGTGGGGTCATCCCTGTGGGGGCACAGGGGTCTTGACGGGGGAACAGAGGGCTCTGCCGCCCTGGAGCGAGGGGTCCAGCGCCCGTTTCCACACTGGAGCGGGTGGATGCAGGCTTTGCTGAGATCCATGGCACTGTGGGGCACTCCCAAGGCACCGGGCTGGGCAGGGAGGGTCTCTCCAGGAGGGGTGGGCTCAGGCCTCTTGGCATGACCCAGAAGAAGAGAGAGGCCCCCTCCTACCCCACAGCCGAGGGTGTGTGAGGGGTCAGCCCTGTTTTATGAAAGCCTGGAAAGCAGCTGTTTTGAGCCCTGCAGGCTCTGAACAGAGCTTGCCTTGGGCTCTGGGCTCTTCAGGGTGAGTAAGCCTTCCTGTCCCCCACTGCCCAGCGCCCGTGGAGGTCGCAGGGCCCCTCTGTCCCAGGGGGAGACCCTAGAGGGCCAGGGACGGCGGTCTGGGCAGCAGTCACACTGCCTATGGGCCCCGCCAGGCAGCCCCGGGCCGGGTTGCCCTGCACATCCACAGGCAGCTCCCCGTTCTGCTTCACAGACACAGCCTCCCGCAGGGGTGGAGGGGTGGTCCCAGGCAGTGTGGAGGGCTCCAGACATGAGGGGACATTCTAGTAACACAGGCTTGGACGCCCCGTTGTTGGACCTGGGGTGCGAGGTCCGCCGTGAGCTCTGAGTCCGGTACCTGCCACCGTGGGAGCGCCCTGTGCACCTGCCCCGGGGGTGAGCATTGCTCCCCGATGTGTGCACGCTGCCCCGGCTCAGAGGGACCAGGGTTGTGCCTGCGGAGGGGCTGGCGGGGCGGCTGGAAGGTGACCAGGTCTGCAGTGCCTGGGAGGCCATGACCCGAGAGGGGAGAGCAAGAGAGGGACCGATGTGGAGGCGGGGGCGGTGTTCCTGGGACAGCCGGAGGTCCCAGCGAGCACCCCTGGTCACGCCTCTGTCTCCGTGGGACCCCAGCGTGGTCCCCTCCCGCCGTGGTCCGGTGACCTGACCCGGCCTTGAGCGGGGCGGGGGCTGCAGGACCCTCAGGTCTCTCCGCAGGATGGCAGCGGCGGAGGGAGGCAGCCAGGTGAGCCCGGCCGGCGGGAGGGACACGGAGGCCGGTGGTCCCCAGCCGGGGCTGCGCGGCCAGGCAAGGAGTGGGCGGGCGGAGGGGCGGGGGCCGGGTCTGCGCCCCCCATCGCCGGGAGTCCCGCGGCGGCGGAGGAGGCGGAGGCGGGCGGGTGCGGAGCCGCGCGGGAGTCTGGGCCGGGGCAGAGCTTTCTGGAAGGCGCTGCAGGCTCCCTGCAGGTCAGTTTTCCTCCCGCCGCCTCTGAGTCCGCAGCTCGGCCCCGGGAGCCCCTGGGTGCCCAGCGCAGACCCGCCTGCCCCATCTGACGGGCGGGCTCGGTCTGGGGGCAGGCGGACCATGCAGCAGGTGCAGCAGGGCGAGCGCAGAGAGCGGGCGCGGGGACAGGCGGGGGCGGGGCACCCGCACTCACCTCTGCGGTCGGCGTAGAGGACACCCAAAGTCACCAGGGCAGCGGTCACCAGCAGCAGCAGCAGCAGCAGTCCCCCCTCCAGGAAGCCCGGGCGCTTCTGCCCAGTACGGCCGGCGCTCTCCACCATCCCCACGGGGCCTTCGGACTTCCCCATCAGTAGGGTTCTGGACTGGAGAGCACCGCGGAGGAACCTGCAGGCCCAGGGCAGAGGAGAGGGACGTGGAGCTCCCCGAGCCCGGCCTGAGGCTGGAAGGGCCAGATGCTGGCAGGGAGCGGGCGCTGGGTGCCTTTGGAACACTCTGTTCCCGTCTCCCTCTCCAAGCCCACAACCCTGGGTGACTGGGTCCCGGGACTTTCCACACTACCCCTGGGCCAGTCTCTGAGTGCATGGAGGTTCTAGGACTGGGATGCTCCCAGCTTGGGGTCGCGAGCTGGACCCAGGAGGCTCAGTTCCTGTGCTGTCAAGGGACCTCTGCAGTGGTGCCCGCCTGGGCTGCTCATGCTGGGGGTCTTGGAGCTGTGGGTCTGAGCGCTAGGTCAGTGACGCTGTCGGGGAGGCCACTTGGGCTTCCGGGCTCCCAGCCCACCTTTCCTGTTGGAGCCCAGAAGCCAGTGATGGGCGAGACCAGAGCAGTAGGCACCCACACAGGCAGTGACTACATGCGCCAGGAAGGGACCTGCAGGGCCAGGCAGCCTTGAGTGTCAGCCCTGGCAGCCACCTGGCTGGTGTGCAGCTCTGGTCGTCCCCTGACCTTGTTACCATGGAGGGGACACCTCCTGGAGCCAGGTGGGCAGTGGGCAGCACTTGAAAACACATGGCTGGGGACAGGCAGCTGCTATAGGCAGGACAGGGAGCTGGGCAGGAAGAGTTGGGGGCACAGGACACGGATTCAGGAGGCTCCCAAGTCTGTGTGCTCCAGTGTGCATGTGAGTACGTGTGTGTGTGAGTGTGAACCTGAGTGTACACATATGTGCAAATGAGTGTGTGCATGTGGTTGGGCGTGTGCATATGTATGACTGTGTGTGTGCATGTGTGCATATGTTCTGGTGTATGACTGTATGCACCACATGTGCACATGTTCTGGTGTGTGCATGTGCATGACTGTACATGAGTGTGAACGTGTGCGTGTGCTCTGGTGTGTGCATGTGTGTGTGTGCATGTGTGTTCTCTCATGTGTGTGGGTACTCTCATGTGTGCATGTGTGTGACTGTGTGTGCACATGTGTGCGTGTGCTCCCGTGTATGTGTGTGCATGGTGTGTGTGGATATGCATGTGTGTGTGTACTCTTGTCTGTGCATGTGTGTGTGCACGTGTGTGCACGTGCTTTTGTGTGTGCAAGTGACTGCATGAGTGTGCACGTGTGTGCGTGTATGCTCGTGCGTGTGTGTCCATGATTGTGTGGATATGCATGTATGTGTGTGTACTCTTCGTGTGTTCATGTGTGTCTCTGTGTGTGAGTGTGCACGTGTGTGCGTGTGCTCTCGTGTGTGCATGTGCATGATTGTGTGTGGATATGCACGTGTGTGTGTGTGAGTGTGCACATATGTGAGCAGATGCATGGATATGCACATCCCTCGCCGGCACTCAGAGCCCTGCTAGGAAGCTGCCCGGCCCTGGGGAAGCGATTGGGTGCTTGGGGCTTCCAGCACTTTCAGTCACCACACACAATCACACACCTGCTGTGCCGAGCCCCAGGCCTAACCCTGTACCAGGCAGGGCGGATAATGGGGGAGCAGCAAAAGGAAACCAGGCCCAGTCCTGCCTGCGGGAGGGTCAGGCACTGGCTGCTGAGACTGCCAGCACCTGGGCTAAATGTGCTTCCGCCCCCCTGTACCCCACCCACGCCCTTCTGTTGGCCTTGCCTGAGTTCTGTCCCTGACTCCTTGAGGGATTCTAGACATCCCTTAGCCTGTCTGGGCAACACCCTGCAAAGGTGGCACGGCCAGCTCATTTCGGCGACTCCTCCAGGGCTCCCTGACCTCTGGCTGTGTGAGGAGCTGGGACAGGGACCTGGACCTCACTCCTCTCCTCCAGGTCCCTCGCTCCTTCCTTCCTGTCCCCTCAACCACCTCTCTCAGTCCCTGGCCCTGTGAACTGCGGCGTTCGTGCAGACGCTTCCTTTGACGGCCTCTGCTGTGCCCCTAGACACCCCTGTCCTGCCAGTGGCTGAAACTGAACTTTGGAATCATCTGCCTCCCTTGCCTGCCTCCACGCCCCGTGCCAGTCCTCAGCCTCTAAGCCCATCTCAGTTGGACCCTTTCTCATTCGGGCCACTCACTGCCTGTTCCAGGCCCCATCACCTCCCCTGAGGGGTCTGTCTCCCGCACTGATCCCCACCACAGGGCCCAGGGGCCTGTAACTAGAGTCAGAGGTCATCACTCCCTGGCCCCTGGTAGCCAAACCCTTGGAGGAAGAGCCGGGCCTTGCCCTGATATCAGGACCCTGTCTGGCCCTCCTCCCCCTCTCACTATGCCCTCCCCCTACCCTCAGGCAGGCCCCCCCGGATTTCTCCCCTGACCCTCCCCACCCACTCAGGCGGCTCCCCAGATTCCTGCCAAGGTCCCCTTCCCAGTGGGGCCTCCCTTGGCCCGGTCTTGGGTTCAACGTGGGGAGCCTCATCCCCTCCCCTGCTCTGTGTCTCTCCAGGGACTCCTGGCTCCACCTCCACATCCCTTCGCTACTTCTTCAGCCCTCTGAGAACATCAGCTCCATGGGATGGGGCTCCCTCTGTGGGGGCCGCTTCACCTAGATGGGCAACCCCACCCCAGAGACCTCAGTCAACACCTGTTGAGTGAATGAATGAATGATGAATGAATGGATCAATCATTCGGACAAGTCTGAGCTCGGCTTCCGAGAACTACTTTTTTTTTTTTTTGAGACGGAGTCTCGCTTTGTCGCCCAGGCTGGAGTGCAGTGGCCGGATCTCGGCTCACTGCAAGCTCTGCCTCCCGGGTTTTTACGCCATTCTCCTGCCTCAGCCTCCCGAGTAGCTGGGACTACAGGTGCCCACCACCTCGCCCGGCTAATTTTTTGTATTTTTTAGTAGAGAGGGGGTTTCACTATTTTAGCCAGGATGGTCTCGACCTCCTGACCTTGTGATCCGCCCGTCTCGGCCTCCCAAAGTGCTGGGATTACAGGCTTGAGCCACCACGCCCGGCCCCGAGAACTTCTTACTTTGATCAGAATTAATGTATCTGCTCTTGCATCCTGAGTTCATTCTGTCCCGCAGGCGTCCACAGATGGCTCCATGCGCCCCAAAGGCACACACCAAATAAACACCTTCAAATTGAGCCGAGTACCCAGGGCAGGTGTGGAGTGTCTGCTGAGGCGAAGGCACTGCGGCTCCATGGGGACACTATTGGCCTCTCCAGGTTACTATGGATGGGGGACAGCGGGTCCTTTGGGTAAGATAAACCATATGCCAGAGGGGGCTGCCTGCCTCAGCACAGGCGAGATGACACACAGGACACCCCATCCAGCCTCGTGAGAAAGGGGCTGGGCGCTTGGAGAGGGTTTCAAGGCCCAGGAAAGCAGGCCGGGCGCCTCCTTCAGCACAACTCACCTTGTTCACTCAGGAGTGGCCGTCACCCACAATCAGGCCCCTGGAGACTGGGTCCCAGTGGCTTGGCGCTGGGGTGAGCTGGGCCAAGTGGGTGGATTTCCAGGGACCGGGATGGGAGAGCAGTGGCTTGGGGCTGAGTTGAGGCTGCCTGCAGGCTTCCGGGCCTCCTTTGTGATGCAGGCGTGGGCTCCCTGGAGGCGGTGACTCCTGCCTCAGAGTCAGGAAGTTCCACTGGGAGTGTTGTGGGGGTGGGGGGAGGGGCCAAAGGCAGCTTCTTGGCACCTGGGCTGCCCTGCCTCATGGGTGCCCTTCTCAGGGTCTCTGGCCCCTGCCTCCCAAGCCGCCCTCCTCCCTTGCTTCTGTCTCTTGACCTTTCAGTCCAATGGGGCCCCAGGGGCTGCTGAGAGGAAGGCCAGGCCCTTCTCCCACTCCACACGCTCTGCTCTGCCCCGACCACCCAGTGAGGGGGTTGCAAAGGCCTCACCCTGGGTGTTCTTTCTCTGCAATCTCCAAGGAGGATGGTGGGTTCTGGGGACCTTGCCAAGGTGCAAGGGGAAGGGGTGGTCCTGAAGGGGGTGGGCGCCGGCTGCCAGGAGGGTCCCACGCAGGGAAACTAGCCTAGGCTTGGCTGCTTCCCGCTGCCCACAGAACACCTGTGAGGTTCAGACCTCAAGCTACAGAGGGTGGGCAGCCCTGGCCGGGGAGCTGGCGCTGGCAGAGAGCTGTGTGGCTTGTGGGGGTCCTCAGTGATCAGAGTGTGAGCCCTGCACCCAGCCCTGCTTGCGGACGGGGGTTCTGGGCAGAGCAGGCTCTTTCTGATTCTCCAGGCCTGATGAGGTTCCTAGCTTCTGTTTCCGAATCCCCAGAACGAGTCCTCCTGCCCAGGCCTTGGGCATGTGTCAGGGCATCTGGGCGGGGCTGGGCCACAGAGCTAGGGGTCCCATGGCAAACTGCTCCTCACGGCCGCCCTGGCCAGATCGCCCACGCTGGGTGCTGTTGGAAGCTTTGTCTATGGCCCTTTAGGTTGGCCAGGCCCTGGGAGGAGAAAGGCTTTGAGCTGCAGCCAGGCTGGGATCAGATCCCAGACACCACCCTGAGCCAGGGAAGTCGCTCCCTGGCGCCTGCTGGCTGTCCTGGCAGCCCCCTGCCATCAAGCCCAGCAACCAGTCCAGGAGCTGCAGTCTGGCCTCAGGCTGCCTGGGCTGCTGGCCCAAATGGAAACAAGGTCAAGGCCAGCCAAGCAAGAAGCTGGGACCACCCCTTCTGGGGAGCTGGGAGTGGGCCAGGGTCCAGCCTGGCTGGAGGCTCCTGCCCTGGGGAGAGGCCAGAGCCCTTCCAAGCCCACCTGCCTGACAGCCCTGGTGCCAGCAGGCCCTTTCTGGATGTCACAGTGTTCTTGTCTCTAAGGTACAAAGCCACAGAAGGAGAAACAGACGCAGGAGTCTGGCCTATTCTCAGCAGGGGCTCCCTGGACTCTGAATTCCCCAAGGTCGGCCATGTGCATGCTCCTCCTTCCCCAACCCGAGGCCTGCCCAGCCCAGCAGCCCCCAGCCTGGCCCAAGACCACCTGGTGACCTGGGCTGCGAAACTTGGGACCCCTTATTCCCGGGTTCTCCCTGCTTCTAGGTGACAGCAGGAGGCTCGGATGCTAGCCTGGCACCTGCCAGACAAGAGAAACTGGGAAAAGAGGCTAAAGGCCAAGGAGACCGCAGACCCCTAGACCTACCCCAGTCACTGGACACCACAGACTTGCAGGTGCCCAGGGCAGTGCAAACCCAGACCTCCAAAACACCTGCACAGATGACTCTCCCCCGAGACACCCGCACAGACCATCCTCCCAAACACCCACACAGATCACCCCCCAAACACCCACACAGACCATCCTCCCAAACACCCACACAGACCGTCCCCCAAACACCCACACAGACCATCTCCCCAGACACCCACACAGACCATCTCCCCAGACACCCACACAGACCATTCACCCAGATACCCACACAGACCGTCCCCCAGACACCCACACAGACCGTCCCCCAAACACCCGCACAGACCATCTCCCCAGACACCCACACAGACCATTCACCCAGACACCCACACAGACCATTCACCCAGACACCCACACAGACCATTCACCCAGACACCCACACAGACCATCCCCCAGACACCCACACAGACCATTCACCCAGACACCCACACAGACCATTCACCCAGACACCCACACAGACCGTCCACCCAGATACCCACACACACAGACCATCCCCCAAACACCCACACAGACCATCCCCCAGACACCCACACAGACCATCCCCCCAGACACCCACACAGACCATTCACCCAGACACCCACACAGACCGTCCCCCCAGACACCCACACAGACCGTCCCCCGAGACACCCACACAGACCATCCCCCAGACACCCACACAGACCATTCACCCAGACACCCACACAGACCGTCCCCCCAGACACCCACACAGACCATTCACCCAGACACCCACACAGACCGTTCACCCAGACACCCACACAGACCATTCACCCAGACACCCACACAGACCATCCCCTGCAAATACCTGCATAGATAGTCCTCCCCAGACACCTGCATAGCCAGAGCCCAGCACCTCGGAGGTGGACATTAATCCCATCTCCTAGGGAGATTGGGGGAAAATGGGTGTTCCCTGCCTGTCCTGCTCTCGGGGTAGCTTGTGGGATGTGGAGATCCGGAGAGAAGCCCTGGCTCAGGGATCCATGGAGGCAGGTGGGACGGGGGTCAGGGAAGTGCTTCCTGTAGCAGCCCTGGGGCCAGGGTGTGCCTCAAGGGCACTAGCCTTTGTCCACACTGCTGCAGGACTGCCCTCACCCAGGCTGCTGTGTCCACCCTGCCGTGGGGGCTGCCCTCAGGCCCTGGAGATGCTTGCCTGTGACTGCCCCACACTCTCAGGCTGGGCTACTGGTGGCAGGTCCTGTGCTCTGGTGCAGCCCAGACATGCCCAACAGGCATTTCCTCTGCCCACTGGGAGCAGGGCCTCTCCCCTAAGTCTGCCCAGCTACGCTCTGGGCAGGAATGAGGAGCCCCACTTAGAGAAGACGCACAGGTCAGAAGAGGCTCACCAGCATTTCTGAGGCACACAGGGTGCTGGGACGACAGCCGGGCCTCTGGGGTCCCCACCTTTCTTGCCAGCTGCCTTCTGAAGTCAGGCTCTGGGTATCCAGGACAGGAGGGAAAGGGGCTGGTGGTCCCACTGCCCCAGAATCTGTGTCATTGAGCCACCAGCCCATCCCCCGTAGCTGGAGCCTCTGCTCCCTCACTTGTGAACTACAATAAATCAGAGACAGGTCTCAGTCAATTTGGGAAGTTTATTTTGCCAAAATTAAGGATGCACACCTGTGCCACAGCCCCAGGAGGTCCTGACAACATGTGCCCAAGGTGGTCAGAGCACAGCTTGGTTTCATACATTTTAGGAAGACATGAGACATCAATCAACATACGTAACATGGAGTTACACTCTTGAGTTTCTGATGAGCCTTTCCAAAGAAGGCAATCAGATATGCATCTATCTCAGGGAGCAAGGGAATGACTTTGAATGGAATGGGAGGCAGGCTTGCGCTAAGCAGTTCCCAGCTTGACTTTTCCCTTTAGCTTAGTGATTTTCGGGCCCCAAGATTTATTTTCCTTTCACTCTCCTAAAAAGAGTTTTTTTTTTTTAGATTTATTGCAGAGTTGAACAAGAGAGAATGGCACAGGTGTGGTCAAGATTCACCTGGGAGAGGAAGGGGGCAGGGGCAGAGGAGTGTGGCCACCTGAGCTGAGAGGCTGTGTGGCAGGTGACCATTGTCACCAGTGTCACTGGCCAGGTCACCTGTCTGAATTTTGGGGTTGCAACCTCCATGATCCCCTAGAGCTGATGACAAATGCAAGTGCCCAGGAGGAGAGAGAAGCCAGGACGGGGGTGGTGGCCTTGTCTCCCCAGGGTGAAGTCAGGCAGGGCTCGGGGGCACGCTTTGCATCAAGCCAGCCCGCCCAGCTTGTCTCTCACTCATGGCCACGAGAGAAAGCCCTGGGCTGAGGCCTCAGTCTGTGACACTCACAGTGATGGGCAAAGGCTGGCCGCCTCTGCCCCACCCAGAAGTCCCCGAGCTCACTGGCAGCTGCAAGGCCTGGGGACGTTTAACCCACGTATAGGAACCAGCTGTTCTCTTGCTCTGTGGAACCACCGATACCTTCCAGCAGCTTTGGGAGACAAGTCTGGGGGGAGCCTGGGGACTGTGCTCATCAGGGCCCCTCGGTGGTCCCTCTGCTTGGAAGGGAGGGGCCTGTGGAGGAGGGAGGGAGTTTACCCCCAGCACACTGGGTTCTCGATGAAGGACCCCCATGAAAAGCACCCTGAAAGGTCAGCTTGGGGTATGGGCTGGCTGGGCCCATTTGGGAGCTCTGTCTCTGGGGAGGGTCCAGGCTCTACTGGAAGCCGGCCCCAGGCTCAGGCCAGGGTCCAAGCAAAATGCAGCTTCACAGCCAAGGAGGGGCTTCTGGGGCTGGTACCGTCTCCCCAAAGGCCCCAGGGGTCTGGCCTCAATCCTGTCCAACCTGTAGGATCCCAGACCAGGGACAAGACCTGGGGCTGCTGCTTCAAGGTCTGAGCCCCAGGTGTAGGCCAAGAGGGCCCCAACTTCCGGGATGAGGTTGCTGGTGGTAGAAGGGACTGTGAAGCTTCTAGGATGGTCCCTTCATGTAAGTAGGAAGCTGTCCCCTTTCCTTCCCAAGGCAAAAAGGCGTGAGGCTGGCTGTCCAACACTGACTCATGCTGGGGTAGGGAAGCAGGGTGTGGGGAGGGCTGGGAAGGGGATGTGGAGAGGGCTGGGAAGGGGGATATGGGGAGGACTGGTAAGGGGAGGGTTGGGAAGGGGGATGTGGGGAGGGTTGGGAAGGGGCTGTGGGGAGGGCTGGGAATTGGCGTGTGAGGAGGGCTGGGAAGGGGGTGTGGGGAGGGCTGGGAAGGGGGTGGGGGAGGGCTGGGAAGGGGGATTTGGGGAGGGTTGGGAAGCAGGATGTGGGGAGGGTTGGGAAGGGGGTGTGGGGAGGGCTGGGAAGGGGGATATGGGGAGGACTGCGAAGGGAGATATGGGGAGGACTGGGAAGGGGAGGGTTGGGAAGGGGGATATGGGGAGGGCTGGGAAGGGGGGTGTGGGGAGAGCTGGGAAGGGGGATATGGGGAGGGCTGGGAAGGGGGGTGTGGGGAGGGCTGGGAAGGGGGATATGGGGAGGGCTGGGAAGGGGGTGTGGGGAGGGCAAGGTGGGTACCTCCCCGATTTGGGGAGCTGGGTGCACTCCCGGGCCTAGACATTGGGTGAGGTGCTAGGGTGGGACCGTGATTAGGGCGGGGAGGGGGTCGGGCCCAGTCACTGGAGCCAGCAGCCTTCGGATGCCTCCCTCCGGATTCTGGCCTTCAGTCTCTTCAGGCCACGGTGGTCGGGGTCCACCAGGAGGCCACTCTCAGCCGCCGTCCAGGCCTCTGGGTGACGCTGCTCTTCCAGGCAGCGCTGCCCGCGAAGGAGGAACACGCGTGCGGTGGGGGCCCGGCCTGGCTGCTTGCGCAGGCTGTTCTGGGCCAAGGTGGGCGCTAGCTTCAGGGCCTGGACAAAGGCCCCTGCGGCGGCTGCCTCGTCCCCCAGGCTCAGCAGCAGGCGACCCTGACAGCAGAAGTCTTCTGCCCGCCTTGGGAGGTCACTGTCCCCCAGAGTCTCCTGGAGCACATGGTCCAGGTCCCTGAGGGCCCGGCCAAACTCCTGCAGCTCGGCCAGGCAGGTGGCTCGCAGACGCAGGTGACAGGCACTGCTGCCACCGGCCAGGACAGACAGTGAGCAGTAGCCCAGCGCCCGCCTGGGTTGCCCTGCGTCCAGTAGGGTGCCGGCTTCCCAGGCTGCAGCCTGCACAGAGGACACAGAGAGAGGCAGGGAGAGTGGGGTCAGCCTCAAAAGCCCGGCCGCCCCTGCCCCGCAGCATTCTTCTGCAAAGCCAGCCTCTGCTGGCTCCCTGGGTAGGGCAGGGCCCCGGGCTGCACAGGAGCTGCCCGCTGCTTCTGGAGGGGCTGGCTGACCACGGGCAAGGGCAGGAGGGGGGACCCAGGGTAGAGGACCCTTCCCTGTAATTCTCACTGCCCCAGAAGCTGCCAAAGTGCTGTTCTGACCCTTGGAGGTCCAGCGGCAGTCCAAGGTCTGGCATCCTTGCCCACCGCTCTTCTCCCTGGGCCTCGGATCAGGGACCTGGATTTACCTTCTCATGGTCCCCTCCTGGCAGCCCTACCACCCCACCAGCTGGGCCCAGGTTCCCTTGCCTGGGTGACCACAGCAGCCTCCTCCCTCCGTCCCTCTGGGCCAAGTCACCTCTCCAACAGGCCCTCTGAGGTGGCTGCTGCCCAACCTTTCCACTCTGCCCACCTTCTGAAGGCTGTCCCAGGTCTCAGGACAGTGGCAGATATGGCCCTTGCCTGGTCTCTGAGCACCCTAGACCCTCCTCCTGGGGCTGATGGACGGAGGGCACAGCCTCTGCTGTGGGCGGCTGCTGACTAGGCCTGTCTGTGCCCCCACTCCTCCCAGGCACTTTCCTGAACCCACCCAGACCCAATCGCCTCATCTGTGACCCAGTGTCTTCACAGAGTCAACCACGACCAGAAATCCGCTCGCCTCACTGGGCTCCTCCTCTGCTCAAGAACCTGCAAGGGCTCCCCACCGCCTGAGGAACACGCCACGATGCAGGCCCCGCCTTTCTCGCTGGCCCTGCCTCTCTTCCAGCAGCCAGGCGGTCCTCGACGCTCCCTCCCGCGGGGAGCGCAGCGCACTCAGGACCCCGCCGGGCGCGGCTGCAGGGGGTGAAGCCCAGGTCCATGCCCAGGGTCCGTGCTTCGGAGCGAGGGGGTCCCACGGCCCCGGCTTTGCTGCTGGGCTCCCGCGGGGCACAGTGTGGCCTCTTCTGCCAGCTGTGAGCGGCGCCGAGCAAGGCAGGGGCTCGAACCCACGTCCCTGGCCTGCTGTGCGGCCCGCGGGGCCGCCCCTCTCCGGGCCGAGGCACCTGACCCCCCCCCCCGCCCCCGACACGTAGCTCACGGCCCCGGATGGTCGCGAAGCCTCGGCCCACGCAGGCCCCGCACATTTGGGCCAGGTCCATGGCAGCAGGAGGGCGCGGCCCCGAGCAGCTGTCGGACCCCGGGAGCCCCCAGGCCGCCCCCACGGGGAAGGGGGCTCAATCTGACCCCAGATGCCCCTGATCCCGCGGCTCGGGCCGCGCAGGCGCAGTGCCACCCGGAGGGGTCCGCCTGCCGGGGCACGGGGCGCAGGAAGCGGGGCGAAACCGCTGTCGGCTCACTTCCGGGTCGGTCCGCGTCTCCAGGCAACCATTTCGCGTCCCGCAGATTCTTGCCTCGACCAGGAGCCGCCTCCTGGCGCCCCCGCCCAGCCCCAGTCTGCAGCCTCGGAGACCCCTGCCCAGCCCCGCCTCCGGGCTCCGTGACCCCCGCCCAGGAGACCCCATCTAGCCGCCGCCTCTGGGCTCCAGGACCATGGCCCCAGCCAGGCTTCCCGCCCCCTGCCATGCCCTCCTTCCAGCTCGAAGACCCCAGCACAGCCCCCTCCTCCTGGCTCCGAAACCCCCAGTCCCTCTGGGAGCTCTGAGACCCCCCCAGCCCGGCCGTCTCCTCCAGGTCCCGGTAACCCGATCTCAGCCTTGCTCTTCAGCCCAGAGCGGCGGCGCCCCCTCCGCATCACCGAACTGCCCCTTAAACACTGGTGTAGCCCCGACCCCGCCATGAGATCCCTCTGTTCTTCCTAGCGTGGTTTCTGTTTTCCTAAGTGGCCCCCGAGTGCTAGAACCTGCTGGTGTCAGGAAGCATTAAAGAGGTGAAATCCTGTCCGGGCCCCGCCGGGGTGTAGTTCTGAGTCTCTGGGACCTCAAAGCCTGCTGTGCTCTTGGCCTCCCAGCCTGCCTTGTCCCCACGTGCCTTTTCCCAGCCTGCCTTGCCCCCACGTGCCTTCTCCAGGCCTGCCTTGGGCTTGGGGTGGGCTTCCTGCCGGGAAAGGTGCCCCTGGCTGGCTCAGTCTGGCCCTGAGGGCAAGGTCCCCTTCCCTCTCTTGCACCCAAGTCACCTGTGGCTTATACATCCCATACAAAGAGGCTGAGAGGTCGGTGGGGTTGTAGGGCCAAGATGGCCAGAGACTGTCTTCCTGGGCCAGAACTGGGTGTCTCCCACCCCACCCCAAACCCAACTGAAAACCCAACCGCAGAGACTGAAGAAGGGCTGCCCGGGTGGACGGCCCAGGGGTCTCATGCCTGTGTGCTGGGGAAGGTTGGCGTGGGAGATCCGTGGGGTTCTTTGCGCACCTGGGCAAGGCTCTGCCGCTCTGAGGCCTCCAGGAGATGCAGCAGGCAGCTGAGATCCGGGGCATCCACCTCGGCCAGGCCCTGCAGGTCCCTTGCAGCTGCTGGCACGTCTCCCTTCTTGAGCCGGAGCAGGCCCAGCCGGGCCCGGGCTGCCTCTGACGTTGGGGCAGGGTGCAGGGCTTTTTCCAGGTGGGTGCCAGCCTCCTCATAGCTGCCTGTCAGGGATTCAGGAGGGACAGTCAGTGTGTGGGTGGGGCAGAGGTGCAAGAGAGCTCAGACTTGCTGGCGGCTCCTTCCCTGCCCTATACTGGCTTTCGGGGAGGTGATGATGGCTCAGCCCCAGGAAGAAGGAGCTGGGAGCAGAGGTGCACCGTGATTCCAGGCAGGTCACAGGGACTCACCTCTGATCCCACTCCACGATGCTGAGCCCCCTCACCATGGACACTACAAGGGGCTGCTTTCTCTCCCGAGCAACTAGAGGCAAACTCTGGGCCTGCTGGAGCAGACTAGCACGCGGGGAGCAGCCCTGGGGTCCCTGAAGCCCTTGGTGGGCAAATGCAGACTGCAGAGAGACCTTGCCTTGGGAATTAGCGGTGAAATGGTTTCCACATCACCAGGGGGATGTGGAAATCTGCAGGAAAGGCCTGCATGTTGGCACATAGGGCTTATGACAGTTCCTCCTGGAACAGGGCCTGGCATCCCATGGGTGCCTGATAAACAACAGCTGGAGGTGCGTGAATCAATGAGGGGGCCGAGAGTCCGAGACCTTTTATGGGCCAAGATCATGCCTCGGTTTCTCCTCCACTGCAAGCAAAGAGCCAGCCGGGTAAAGAGAGGAGAGGCTTTTGAACACCAGGCCTCACACAGGGAGCAGGGCCAGAGGCCAGGGGATTTGGGGTGGAAGGGACCTTGGAAGCTATTGTGGTCCACGTCTCTTTCTTCCATTTTCTAGAAAAGGATACAGAGGTCAGAGGAGCAGGGACAGAAGCCCAGACCCTGTGTTTCCCACCTTGGGGCTGCCACATACCCCGTGCCATGAGAATGTCCACCAGGAGGAGGTGCCAGTCCAGTTGCCCTGCATCGATTTTGATCAGCGCCTGCCCCACAGCAAGGAGGCCTTGGGTGTCCTCGTCCTTGAGAGGGGCCCCAGTGTCCAGCAGCTGGCTCAGAAGGGCCCGGCAGCGGGAGTAGAGGCCCTGTGTGATGAGAGCCTGGGCTTCCGGCTTCAGAGAGCGGAGCTCAGGGACCACGGTCCCGGGGCCGAGCTTCAGAGCAGAGAGGATGTCGTCTACGGCTTCCTGCAAGGTGGGAGGGTGGGCGGGTGCAGAGTTGTCCTAGGTGGAGAGACTGGGTGGAGGGTCAGAGTAGGAGGGCTGGCTCTGTCTTTTTCATTCCCTGATCTTCTCCTTGGGATCCTAGAGGGTCTGAACATCCAGCTTCCTGCCTCTTCCTGCTTTCCTGTGGCTGCAGCCTCCTACCATCCCTCCTGATTCTGGTTAGCATTTGAAAGGACCCAGCTCGCTGACCTTGACCCTGAAAGTTGTCAGGCCCAGAACCCCTTTTCTGAGGCCAATTGCTGCTAATTTCCATCTGATTAGCCTGCGGTCTGCGAGCCCTCCCTGGGTCCCTCGATCTCCCAGCTTGTAGCTGGCTCCCTCCACGCCTGTCCCTCCCCACAGAGGCATCTGTCACCTCCCAGCGGGGGATGCTGGATCTCCGTGGGTATCCGGGTGCTCCTCCCAGTGCGTGTGGCCTTGGGGACGCCGGAAGTGTAGAAAGCCCAGTTACTGCCGTCCCACAACTCCCAGGAGCGGCGGAAGGAGGGTGCCCAGCCCATCTGGTGCACAACACAAGGCAGGACACGGGGTGGCAGCCAGTTGGGGCAGAGGTCAGAGGTCTGCCAAGGGAGAGATCAGGGTGGAGCCGGCCAAGGCACACCCTGAGGGAGAGACTGCAGGGTGCAGAATTGGACTTGGGCTGGTGCCTGAGGCTGGTGGGCACGTGGGTAGGAGAGCCCAGCACTGGGCATGCCATCTGGAGGCGGGGAGGGAGAAGAGGTTTGCAGAGGCCCTGACCACACACGGGAAGCCAGGGCAGAGGCTGGGCCTGTTCAGGGGAGTGCTGGTGATCAGTGGATTGATCAGGATAAGTCATTTGCATCTGACCTTTGACCTGGCCATCAGCAGGGGACCACTAGAGCCTCTTCAAGGCTGTCCTCCTTCTATTGGTTCTCCAGGTGTCCTATTTGCTTGTTTGTTTGTTTCTTTCTTTCTTGTTTTTTAATTTTTATTTCTTATTTGTATTTTGAGATGGAGTCTCGCTGTGTCACCCAGGCTGGAGTGCAGTGGTGCAATCTTGGCTCACTGCAACCTCCACCTCCCAGGTTCAAGCAATTCTCCTGCCTCAGCCTCCTGAGTAGCTGGGATTACAGGTGTACCACCACCATGCCCAGCTAATTTTTGTGTTTTTAATAGAGATGGGGTTTCACCATGTTGTCCAGGCTGGTCTCGAACTCCTGATCTCAAGTGATCCACCTGCCTCGGCCTCCCAAAGTGCTGGGATTATAGGTGTGAGCCACTGCACCTGGCCTTAACTCTGCCTCTGTATATTATCTTTCTAGCAATTGCCTTGCAAATTACAATACGTAGCCTTACAGCTATGAACAAGCCCCCAGCTCCCAGGTGAGCACCCTACCACAGACTATGTACAGTTGATATGGTGCCACTTTACCTAAAATGTGAGATCCCCACAGCAGTAACTTCCATTATCCCACAGTTTGTGTTATTGTTGTCATACACTGAGCAATACATTTCCTCATATAGTGCATTATTTCAAGTCAATTAATTATAATGTATATTTTGAGACAGGGTCTCTCTCTGTTGCCCAGGCTGGAGTGCAGTGGTGTGATCTTGGTTCACTGCAACCTTGAACTCCTGGGCTTAAGTGATCCTCCCACTTCTGCCTCCTGAGTAGCTGGGACCACAGGTGCATGCCACCACACCCAGCTAATTTTAAAAACTTTTTGTAGAAATGGGGTCTTGATATATTGCCTAGGCTGGTATCGAACTCCTGGTCTCAAGCAATCCTCCCACCTTGGCCTCCCAAAGTGCTGGGATTACAGGTGTGAGCCACCACACCAAGCCTATTTTTAATTTAGATAGCTTTGTTCAAAGCAATTAAAAGAAGAAATAAATACATCCTTTTGTATTTGCAGATGCCTTTCACTTCTTCCAGCAGAGAATTTCTATCAGGCATCCGTTCTCTTCAATTTCACCACCTTCCCTCAGGATCTGCTGTGGTACCGTTCAATGATGACGGATCTCTCAGCTTCCATTTGTGTAACGGGTCTTTAATTTCACCCTCGTTTCTGAAGGACATTTTAACAATATGGGTAATTCTGGGTTGGTACTTTTTTCTTTTAGTGCCTTAAAGGTGCTGTCCCACTGTCTTTTGGATTCCATTGTTTCCGGGACAAATCTGCTGTCGCTCACATGGTTGTATGTCATTTACTCACTCCTCTGGTTGCTTTTAAGATGTTCTCTTTATCTTTTGTTTTCAGGAACTTGACCAAGATGTGCCTTCTTAGGGGTGGTTCTCTTTGTGCTTTTCCTCTCGGGATTTGTTGAGCATCTTGGGAATTTTTCTGCTGTTATTTCTTCAAGTACCTGTGTATATTTGCCCCATTCGTTCTCCCTATCCTCTGGGAGTCCAATCACACGTATGCTAGATGGCCTGAAATTGTCCCATTGGTCGCTGAAGTTTTCTTCATTTTTTTTTTAATTTTTAAAAGTTTTTTAGAGGTCAGGTGCAGTGGCTCACACCTGTAATCCCAGCACACTGGGAGGCCGAGGCGGGCGGATCCAGAGGTCAGGAGATCGAGACCATCCTGGCCAAGATGGTGAAACCTCGTCTCTACTAAAAATACAATAAAAATACAAAAATTAGCTGGGCGTGGTGGCACGCGCCTGCCGTCCCAGCTACTCAGGAGGCTGAGGCAGGAGAATTGGTTGATCCCAAGAGGCAGAGGTTGCAGTGAGCTGAGATCGTGCCATTGCACTCCAGCCTAGGCGACAGAGTGAGACTCCATCTCTTCTAAAAAAAAAAATTTCTTTTTTTTTTTTTTTTTTTTTTTTGAGAGGGAGTCTCACTCTGTCGCCCAGGCTGTTCTCAAACTCCTGGGCTCAAGTGATGCTGCCACTTCACCCTCCCAAAGTACTGGAATTACAGATGTGAGCCATGATGCTCAGTTCAGCTCTCATCATTTGAAACGGAGTTTTTTTTTTTTTTCCCCCTGCTGTTCCTTAGATTGGATAATTTTCTTTGGTCTATCCTTGAGTTCACTAGTCCTGCTTTGGCAGTTTCAGATCTGCTGATATGCCTCCCTAGTGAGTTTTTAATTCCAGATATTCTGCTTTTCAGCTCTAGGATCTCCACTTGATTATTACAGTTTTTTTTTTTTTTTTTTTTTTTTTTTTGCATTCCTCTACTACAATTCTCCATCAGCTCACTCATTATAGCAAACAGTTCTTTTACATGTTTATGTCACTGCTTTTAAAAGCCCCTGTGTGTAAATTCCAAACATCTAAGCCATCTCCGGGTCTGTTTCTATGAAGTGCTTCTTCTCTTATTATTGGTCCCATTTCCCTGGTTCTCTGCGTGCCTAGCAGTTCTTGGTTTTGTGCTGGGCTCTGTGTCTGGCATGTGGTAGACAGGGCTGTGGTGCTGTCCTGCAAGGGGGCTGATTTCACTCTGGTGGGCAGGTAGATTACTGGTGGATCATTCTGGCCCTGACAGGCTTTATCTTGTACTTTGTTAGGGAAGGATTATTTTTTGAACTTAGTCCTAAAGTATAATCTTAATTTTAGGGTGTGACCTTTCTGGAGTCTCAACTGAGTGCCCAAGATGTTCAGAAAGCCTCTCTGCACTGGCTGGGTTAGAATTCCAGTGTATCCCAGCCCTGCCTGACCCTGGTACCCCCATTCAGCTCTTGGCCCCACAACAGGTGGTCACTGCTGGGCAGTTGAGTCTTGCCCCTGCCTGTGCAGCCCAGGCTGCAGACAAGGACCTGTGAAGAATTCCATGGACACATAGATACCCCTTCCCCACACAGCCCCTCTCCTCCCCTCTCCTCCATTACCCTCGATACAAATTCCAGCCACAAAGCAGGCTGGGATGCCAATCTCTGTCCCCACAGCTCAGAAATCCACTGCCACCCTCCATGGGCAGCAGCAGAAATGTCTCCCCAGGCAGGGAACCGGGGTGCGTGGTGCCTGCCTCCTGCGGCCTCCTGTCTCTCAGGGTCGCAGCTCTTTGCTGCCTGTTGTTTGGTGTCTGGAAACATTTGCTCATGGATTATATCCAGTTTATACGGCTGTCAAGAGCCTGGAATGGCACCCCACATCCCCAGAGGAGCGTCTTACAGCCTGGAACAGAACCCCACACCATCAGGGGAGCATTGTACAGGCTGGAATGGCATCCACACCCCCAGGTGAATGTGTGACAGCCTGAAACAGCATTCTCCAACCCCAGGTGAGGCTTTGACAACCTGGAATAGAACCCCACACCCGCAGGTGAACATCGGACAGCCTGGAACGGCACCGCACACTCCCAGGTGAGCATCTGACAGCCTGGAAGGGCATCCCACACGCCCCGGTGAGCATCTGACAGCCTGGAATGGCACCTACGCCCACAGGTGAGGGTGTGACAGACTGGAGCAGCATTCTCCAGCCCCAGGTGGCCTTGCAACGATCCAAAACAGAACCCCACACGCCCCGGTGAGCATCTGACAGCCTGGAATGGCACCACCACACTTAGGTGAGAATTTGATAGGCTGGATCGACCCTTGAACCTTCAGGTGAGCATCTGACAGGGTGGAACGGTACCCCACACCTCCAGGTAAGCACCTGAAAGCCTGGAACAGCAGATCACATGTTCAGGGGAACATTGTAAGCCTGGAATGGCACCGCAATCCCCAGGTGAGCATCTGACAGCCTGGAACAGCATCCCACATCGCCCAGCGAGAATCTGACAGCCTGGAGCAGCACCAGCACCCCCAGGTGAGCATCTCACAGCCTGGAAGAGCACCCCACCTCAGGTGAGCATTTGACAGCATGGAACAGCAAGCACCCACAGCCCACAGGTGAGCAGCTGACAGCAGGAAAAGCACCCTCCTCCTCGGTGTGCATCAGACAGCCTGGAACGGCATCACCACCCGCAGGTGAGCAGCTGATACCTGGAACGGCACCCCACACTTCCAGGGGAACATCAGACAGCCTGGAACTGCACCCCCACCTTCGTGTGAGCATCTTACAGCCTGAAATGGCATCCATGCCCACGAGTGAGTGTGTAGCAGCCTGAAACAGCATTCTCCAACCTCAGGTGAGCTTGTGACAATCTGGAACAGGACCCCACAACCCCAGGTGAGCATCTCACCGTGTAAAACAGCACCCTCCATCCCCGGGGGATCATTTGAGAGCCAAGAATGGCACTCCACACATCCAGGTGAGCATCTGACAGCCTAGAATGGCACCAGCACACTTAGCTGAGAATCTGACAGCCTGGATCAGCACTTCAACCTTCAGGTGAGTGTCCGAGAGCCTGGAACAGCACCCACACCCCCAGGTGAGCACCTGACAGCAGGAAAAGCACCCTCCTGCCTGGTGTGCATCAGACAGCCTGGAACGGCATCACCACCCGCAGGTGAGCAGCTGATACCTGGAATGCACCCCACACTTCCAGGTGAGTATGTGACAGCTTGGACCATCACCCTGCACCCCAGGAGAGGATCTGACAGCCTGGGAAGGCACTCCCACACCCAGGTGAGCATCTGAAACCCTACAGCATCACCCCCCACCAACCTTCAGGTGATTATCTCACAGCCCAGAGCAGCACCTGCCACCCCCAGATGAACATCTCACAGCCGGAAAAACACCAGGTGACCATAAGACAGCCTGGAATGGTACCACCACTTAGGTGAGCCTCTGACGGACTCAAACAACAGCCCACACCTTCAGTGAGCAGCTGAGAACCTCAATCGGCACCTTACACTCAGGTGAGCATCGGAAAGCCTGAAGCGGCACCCCCCCCACCTCTAAGTGAGCATCTGATGGCCTGGAACAGCGCCCACACCCCCAGCTGAGCATCTGACTGCATGGAATGGCATCCTCACCTCCAGGGAGCATCCGACAGCCTGGAACAGTATTCTCCAGCCCCAGGTGAGTGTCTGACAACCTGGAACAGAACCCCACTCTTTCAGGTGAGGATCCAACAGCATAAAACAGCACCCTCCACCCCCAGGTGAGCATCTGACAGCCGGAACAGCATCCACAGCCCCAGGTGAGCATCTGGCACCCTGAAAGGGCAGCACACACCCCCAGGTGAGCACCAGACAGCATTGAATGGCTCCCCACACCGCAAAATGAGCCTCTGATGGCCTGGAACAGAACCCCACGTCCCCATGTGAGCATCTGACAGCATGGGACAGCACCCCACACCCCCAGGTGAGTATCTGAATGCCTGGAGCGGCACCCACGCCCCCAGGTGAGCTTCTGTAAACCGGAAACAGCACCCTGCACGCGCAGGGGAGCATCTGACAGCCTGGAACGGCTCCCCTACACCCAGGTGTGCATCTGTCAGCCTGAAACAGCACCCTCCACCACCAGATGAGCATCTGACAACTGGAAACTGCACCACACACCCCAAGGTGGGCATCCGATGGCATGGGACAGCACCCCCACCCACAGGTGATCTGACTGCCTGGAATAGCACTTCCCCTCAGGTGAGCATCTGACAGCCTGAAACAAACCCACCGTGAGCCTCTGACAGCACAAAACAGCACCCCAGAGCCCCAGGTGATCACTGGACAGCCAGGAACAACAATCCACATCCCCAGGTAAGCGTCTGACAGCCTAGAATGGCACCTGCACACTTAGGTGAGAATCTGAAAGCCTGATCGACGTTCGAACCTTTGGGTGAGCGTCTGACAGCCTACAGCAGCAGTGACCGCACCCAGGTGAGGATGCTCCCCTGAGGTTGGGCGTCCCATTCCAGGCTGTCAGATCCTCCCCTGGGGATGGAAGGTGCATTTTAGAGGCTTTTGGATGTTCACATGGGGATGAAGGATGTGTTCCAGGTTATCAGATGCTCACCTGGGAACGCATAGAACAGAACCCCACAACTTCACATAAGAATCTGACAGGTGGGAAAGAGCTCCCTGCCCTCAGGTGGGCACTTGACAGCCTGGAACAGCACCCCACAACTGCAGGTGAGCATCTGACAGCCTGGAACAGCACCCCACAACTGCAGGTGAGTACCTGACAGCCTGGAACAGCACCCCACAACTGCAGGTGAGCATCTGACAGCCTGGAACAGCACCCCACAACTGCAGGTGAGCATCTGACAGCCTGGAACAGCACCCCACAACTGCAGGTGAGCATCTGATAGCCTGGAACAGCACCCCACAACTGCAGGTGAGCATCTGACAGCTGGAACAGCACCCCACAACTGTAGGTGAGCATCTGACAGCCTGGAACAGCACCCTACAACTGCAGGTGAGTACCTGACAGCCTGGAACAGCACCCCACAACTGCAGGTGAGCATCTGACAGCCTGGAACAGCACCCCACAACTGCAGGTGAGCATCTGACAGCCTGGAACAGCACCCCACAATTGCAGGTGAGCATCTGATAGCCTGGAACAGCACCCACAACTGCAGGTGAGCATCTGACAGCCTGGAACAGCACCCCACAACTGCAGGTGAGCATCTGACAGCCTGGAACAGCACCCCACAACTGCAGGTGAGCATCTGACAGCCTGGAACAGCACCCCACAACTGCAGGTGAGCATCTGACAGCCTGGAACAGCACCCCACAACTGCAGGTGAGCATCTGACAGCCTGGAACAGCACCCCACAACTGCAGGTGAGCATCTGACAGCCTGGAACAGCACCCCACAACTGCAGGTGAGCATCTGACAGCCTGGGACAGCACCCCACAACTGCAGGTGAGCATCTGACAGCCTGGGACAGCACCCCACAACTGCAGGTGAGCATCTGACAGCCTGGGACAGCACCCCACACTGCAGGTGAGCATCTGATAGCCTGGATAGGCACTCCACACAGCCAGGTGAGCAGCTAAAAGCCTGGAATGGAACCCCCACGTGCAGGTGAGCATCTGACAGCCTGGAACAGCACCCCACAACTGCAGGTGAGTACCTGACAGCCTGGAACAGCACCCCACAACTGCAGGTGAGCATCTGACAGCCTGGAACAGCACCCCACAACTGCAGGTGAGCATCTGACAGCCTGGAACAGCACCCCACAACTGCAGGTGAGCATCTGACAGCCTGGAACAGCACCCTACAACTGCAGGTGAGCATCTGATAGCCTGGAACAGCACCCCACAACTGCAGGTGAGCATCTGACAGCTGGAACAGCACCCCACAACTGTAGGTGAGCATCTGACAGCCTGGAACAGCACCCTACAACTGCAGGTGAGTACCTGACAGCCTGGAACAGCACCCCACAACTGCAGGTGAGCATCTGACAGCCTGGAACAGCACCCCACAACTGCAGGTGAGCATCTGACAGCCTGGAACAGCACCCCACACTGCAGGTGAGCATCTGATAGCCTGGATAGGCACTCCACACAGTCAGGTGAGCAGCTAAAAGCCTGGAATGGAACCCCCACGTGCAGGTGAGCATCTGACAGCCTGGAACAGCACCCTAAAACTTTGGGTGAGGATCTGATAGCCTGGAAGAGCAGTGCCTACCCACAGTTAGCATCTGACAGCACACAGCAGCACCCCCAATCCCAAGGTGACCATCTGGCAGTGTGAAACAGCACCCCACACCCCCAGATGAGCATCTGAAAGCCTAAAACAAGCCCCTGCCTGAGATGAGCATCTGACAGCCTTGAACTCCAGGCCCACCGCCAGGTGAGCATATGACAGCCTGGAACAGCACCACACAACCCCAGGTAAGATTCTAGCAGCATGGAGCAAGACCACTGCCCCCAGGTGAGCATCTGACAGCCTGGGAAAGCACCCTGCTTCCAGGTGAACATCTGATAGCCTGGAACAGAACCACAGTTCTCTAAGTAAGCATCTGACAGCACAGAACAGCACCCTCACCCCCAGGGGAGCATCTGACAACCTAGAACAGCACCCTCACCCCAAAGTGGGCATCTGGCAGCGTAAAACAGCACCTCTACTGGCAGATGAGCATCTGACAGCCTGGAGCAGCACCCCACACCCCCAGGGGAGCATCTGACAGCTGGGAGCAGCACCTCACACCCCCAGGGGAGCATCTGACAGCCTGGAGCAGCACCCCACACCCCCAGGGGAGCATCTGACAGCCGGGAGCAGCACCTCACACCCCCAGGGGAGCATCTGACAGCCGGGAGCAGCACCTCACACCCCCAGGGGAGCATCTGACAGCCTGGAGCAGCACCCCACACCCCCAGGGGAGCATCTGACAGCTGGGAGCAGCACCCCACACCCCCAGGGGAGCATCCGACAGTGTGGACAAGTCCTGCCTCCAGGTTAGTGTCTGAATTCCTGGAATGTGTGCTGTCCTTTTCCACCAGGTGAGCATCTGACAGCCTGGAGCAGCACCCCACACCCCCGGGGAGCATCTGACAGCCGGGAGCAGCACCTCACACCCCCGGGGAGCATCTGACAGCCTGGAAGAAGCACCCCACACACCCCCGGGGGAGCATCTGACAGCCTGGAGCAGCACCCCACACCCCCGGGGAGCATCTGACAGCCTGGAAGAAGCACCCCGCATGTTCCCCGGGGTGAAACCAAGGCCCAGAGACAGGACAGGGTTGTTGGCCAAGAGGAGGGGCCTGCTGCTGAGCCCCAGCGCTGACTCAGAGCTCACAGTCTCAAGCCTGTGCCATGTCCTCCTCTCAGGGTGAAGAGGCAGAGGGCATGGGGGAGGCGCAGCATCGGCCCACCTCCTGGATGCGCAAGTTCACAGGCATGATGGGGCGAGGGGCTCCTGCTCCTACCATCACTCCCACACGCTAGCCCTCCGACATCCTGGCTGACTTTCCCTGCCTCTGGCCCTGTGGCTCTGGACAGAGCGGGAGGAAGGGACAGGATCCCATGGTACCCCTTGGAGGAGGTTCCAGCACCTACCTGTAGGTAGGTTTCCAAGGATCCCTTGTAGCCACATCCAGCTGTTAAATGGGCGTGTCCCTGCCAGCCACAGATGTCTGTCCAGTGCAGGAAAGGGCAGGCAGAGAGCTGGCTCCCAGCCCCGAATGCATGTCTCCCTCCCTGGGGCCCAGCCTGGCATGGAAGTCAGGCCTGCCAGTGGGCTTGGGGGAAACTTGGTGCCCTGGGCTGGCAGCCTGCCCTGCAGCAGCAAGCATGGCCTCTGGAGCTGTCGTCCTCCTGGCCTCTAGAGTTGCTTTTCCTTGCTTCCTGGAACTCCAGCCCTTAAGAAAATCAGAAACCCTGGGAGGCACATTGCCTCTGTGCTGTGCTTTCACCCAGCGAAGCATCAGGGCAGACAGCCAATTTCAACACTGCTCTTGGCTGGAAAGTGCCCTCGTCTCTGGCAGCCTCCAGCGAGAAAGTACAGGGCCCCGGAGCTGTGGCTGCCTCAGGGCAGGTCTCCCTTGTGACAGCCTCTTGTCATGGGCCTGGGAGTGGAACCCTCCCGCCCCTGCCCTGCATCCTGTTGAGTCGACAGCTCAGGCTGGTACCCAAGACCGTGGCCAGCAGATCACAGGGGATGTCCCTTTTGTCCTGGCTGTTTATAGGCTGGAGGAACCACTGTTCAGCCGCATCTCTCCCGCCCCACCTGCATTCACTCAAGGTTGATGGGAGCACTGTGGGGGGAGACAGGCAGGGGAGGGGCCAGGCAGCACCTGGCACATCCCCAGGGTGCCTCCTCTGATCCCCAGGAGGGGCAGCACCCACCCTCCTCTTTTTCCAATTTGTTTTTATTGTGGTTAAATATACATAACTTTTACTCTCTTAATTATCTTTATGTGTACAGTGTGGTGGCATTAAATACATTCCTCATGTTGTGTGGCCGTCACCACTATCCCTTTCCAGAACTAGCTCATCTTCCCAAACTGAAACTCTGTCCCCGTTAAATCTGCTCCATTCCCCTCCCCCAATCCCAAGCACCCACCATTCTGGTTTCTGTCTCTGTGATTCAATGACTCTAGGAACCTCATATAAGGAAATCACACAGTGTTTGTCCCTTTGTGGTGGCTGCTTATTTCACCGAGCACAATGTCCTCGAGGTTCATCCATGTTGTAGTGTGTACTGGGATTCTCTTCCTTTTTAAGGCTGAATAATTCCCCATTGTATGGATAGAACATGTTTGGCTTATCCACCCATCCATCGGTGGACACTTGGTGCCTTCCACATCCAAGCTCTTGTGAACAATGATGCCATCTATGAACATGGTGTACAAATGTCTCTAAAAGACCCTGCCTCCATTTCTTTTGGATGTAGACCCAGATGTGGAATTGCTTGATCATATGGTAGGTCTATTTTTTTTTTTTTTGGAGCTGGAGTCTTGCTTTGTCACCCAGGCTGGAATACAGTGGTGTGATCTTGGCTCACCGCAACTTCTGCCTCCTGGGTTCAGGCAATTCTCCTGCCTCAGCCTCCCGAGTAGCTGGAACAACAGGCACGTGCCACCACACACCTGGCTAATTTTTGTATTTTTATTAGAGAAGGGGTTTCACTGTGTTAGCCAGGATGGTCTTGATCTCCTGACCTTGTGATCTGCCTGCCATGGCCTCCCAAAGTGCTGGGATGACAGGTGTGAGCCACCACACCCAGCTGGTAGTTCTGTTTTTAGCTTTTTGGGAAATGGCAATCCTGTTTTCCATAGCTGCTGCACCATTTTACCTTCCCACCAACAGTGCAGAAAGTTCCAGTTTCTTCACATCCTCACCAGTGCTTGTTATTTTCTTTTTAAAAACTTCGTAGTAGCCATCCTGATAGGCGTGAGGCATATCTCGTTGTTTTGATTTGTGCTTCCCTGATGATTGGTGATGTCCAGCATCTTTTCATGTGCTTATTGTCCATTTGTATATCTTTTTCTGGGAAATGTCTGTTTAAGTCCTTTGCTCATTTCTGAATTGGGTTTTTGTCTTTATTATTGTTGAGTTTTAGGACTTCTCTGTGTATTCTGGATATTCCTTATCAGATATGTGACTTGCAAATATTGTGGTTTTCTTCCATCCTGTCAGTGGCCTTTTTACTCTGTTATAATAGTGTCCTTTGGTGCACAAAAAAATTAATTTTCATGAAATCCAACTTTATTTTTTCTTTTGCTGCCTGTGCCTTTGGTGTTGTAGCCCAGAAGTCATCGCCAAATCCAATGTTGTGAAGCCTCTGCCTGTGCTTACTTCTAATAATTTTATAGTTTTAGGTCTTTGATCCATTTTGAATTAATTTTTGTATGTGGTGGTAGGAAAGAGTCCAACTTCATTCTTTTGCATAGTTTTCCCTGCAACATTTGTTGAAAAGACTGTCCCTTCCCCATTGAATGGTCTTGGTCAAATCATTTGACTGTATATGGGAGGGTTCATTTCTCGACTCTCTATTCTGTTCCATTGGTCTCTGTGTCTGTTTTTGTGCCAGTACCACACTGTTTTGATCACTGTAGCTTTGTAGTAAGTTTTGAAATCAGAAAGTGTGAGTCCTCCAGCTTGTTGGTTCTTTTTCAGGATTGTTTCGGCTGTTTGGAGTCCCCTGAGATTCCATAGGAATTTTAGAATTTATCTTTTCTACTTCTGTAAAAAGCATTATTGAGATTTTGACAGATATTGCATTGAATCTGTAGATCACTTTGGGTAATACTGACGTCTTACCAACATGAAGTCTTCTAATACATGAACGTGGAATGTGTTTCCTTTGTTTATGTCTTCTTTAATTTCTTTCAGCAATGTTTTGTAGTTTTCATTGCACAAATCTTTCACCTCATTGGTTAATTCCTAAGTATTTTATTCTTTTTAATGCTATTGTAGATGGAATTATAGCTGACTCTTGAACATGGGTTAAAACTATGTGGGTCCACTTATATGTGAATTTTTTTCAATAAATACAGTCAGCCTTTCATATTGGCGGGTTCTGAATCCACAGTCAAATGCAGATCAATTCTTGCGATGTGAAACCCGCATATACGGAGGGCCAACTTTTCATATCTAGGGGTTGGAGTTTCCACAGGGCTGACTGTAGGACTTCAGTATATGGGGATTTCGGTATCTGAGGGTTGTCCTGGAACCAATCCCATGTGGATACCAAGTGGTGACTGTATTTTCTTAATTCCCTTTTTAGATTATTCATTATTAATGTATAAAAAAGGAACTGATTTTTGTGTTGCCTTCATATCCTGCTACTTTGCTGAATTCATTTATTGGTTCTCACAGGTTTGTGTGTGTGTGTGTGTGTGTGTGTGTGTGTGTGTGTAATCTTTAGGGATTTCTACATATAAGATCTGAGAACAGAGATAATTTTATTTCTTTCTTTCAAATTTGGATGCTTGGTAATTTTTTCTTGCCTAATTATTCTGGCTATAACTTCCAGTGCAACGTTGAGTAGAAGTGCAAAAGTGATCATCTTTGCCTTGTTCCTGATCTTAGAGGAAAAGCTTTTCTTTTTCATCATTGAATATGATATTTGCTGTGGGTTTTTCTTATATGGATTTTATATTGAGGCAGTTTCCTTCTCTTTCTAGTTTGTTGAGTGTTCTTATCATAAAAGGGTGTTGAATTTTGTCAAATGCTTTTCTGCATCAGTTGAGATGATCATTTTTCCCCCTTCATTCTGTTAATGTGGTATATTACATTAATTGACATTTGTATGTTGAACCATTCTTGCATTCTAGCAACAAATCCCACTTGGTCATGTGTGTCATCCTTTTAACAAATTGCTGAATTTGTTTTGTTAGTATTTTGTTGAGGATTTTTGCCTCAATATTCTTACAGGATAATGGTCTGTAGTTTTCCCGTAGTGTCTTTGGCTATGGTATCAGGGTAATGCCGGCCTCATAGACTGAGTGAGGAAGTGTTCCTTCCTCTTTTATTTTTTGGAAAACTTTGAGGATTGGTGTTAGTTCTTTAAATGTTTGGTAGAATTCACCAGTGAAGCCATCAGGTCCTGGCCTTTTCTTTGTTGGGAGATTTTTGAGTACTGACTCAATCTTTTCACTAGTTATAGGTCTATTCAGATCTTCTGTTTCTTCATGATTTAGTCTTGGTGGGTTTTGTGTTTCTAGGGATTTATCCATTTCATCTAGATTAGCTGATTTATTGGCTTGCAATTGTTCCTATTACTATCTTATAATTCTTTTTATTTCTGTAGAATTGGTAATAATAACCTCATTTTCATTTCTGATTGTCATAATTTGAGTTTTCTCTTTCTTAGTCCACCTGGCAAAAAGTTGGTCAAATTTTATCTTTTCAAGGAACAAACTTTTGTTTTCATTGATTTTCTCTATTCTCGATCCTCTGTTTTGTTGATCTCTGCTGTAATCTCTCTCTCTTTCTTTTTCTTTCTGTTCATGTGTTCTTTTTCTAGTTTCTTAAGTTGTAAAGTTAGATTGTCGATTTGAGATCTTTCTTGTTTTTTACTGGAAGCATTTACAGCTATACATTTCCCCCTCAGCACTGCTTTCCCTGTGTCTCATAATTTGGGGTGTGTGGTTTTCATTTTCACTTGTCTCTAAGCATTGTCTAACTTCTCATGTGATTTCTTCTGTGATCCATTGGTTGTTTAGCCCCCTCCTCCTTTTACAGAGGAGGAAACTGAGGCCTGGGGAGGTGAAATGATTTGGCTGAGGTTGCTTAGCTGGACCCAACTCTTTCAGGCTCCAGGGACAGAGCTTAGGGCAGCAGGCCTGGGCTGAGCACACAGGTCCAGTGTGAGTCCCTCAGAGTCAGACCACACAGAATGCAGTGCAGTTGCAAGCAAAGAATGCTCATAATCAAACAGAACAGAAACCGTCTTCCAGCACACAGGCCTCCCCCAGCCGAACGGGATCTGTCTTCTTGCCATTGCCCCTCTCTCAACTTTTATTTTACATTGGAGCAGTTTCTGCAGAAGAAAGTCTTAAATGCATAGAGACCGAACTTAAAGAGCAAGTAAACGAAGCTCAGATCAGGGTCCAGGGGCTGAATCCCCACACCTGTCTGTGGCAGACATGGCTGACCGAGGCCAGCACTTACTCCCTCTGCGTATGTCCTCCAAAACCCTCTGAACACCGGGGGCCAGGCAGCCCCACCAATGCAGCCGAGGGAACACCTCCTGGCCAACAGCCCCAGAGGGACCCCTGCATGCACTGAGCATTATTTAAGCTGGGGAGGACCCGTAGTACCTCTGAAGGCTTGCACGTCTATCCATGCAGACAGGCTGGGAGGACGAAAGGGCAGGACTCCCAGAAACTGGGTTTGTGGGGACCAGGCTCCCATGAGCCGCAGTACAGGTGGGGATGGGAACATAGGTTTTGATGGGCATCTTGCTGCTCAGGACGGCCTCCTGGCTCCCTCTCTCCTTGGGGTAGAGGCAACTCCCTGGGTCCCCCACCCGTTTGCCCAGGCCCAGGTGGGGAGTGGGGTGGCACCTGCAGCTGGTCTAGGGCCAGGTGCACCAATGCCCGTCCACACAGTGCCTGCACGTTCTCCGGCTCAGCCCGCAGCACTGCGTTGAAGTCGAACATGGCCGTCTTCTTCTGGCCCAGGAACCCATAGCAGCGGGCTCGGGCAAGGAGGGATTCACTTGCCTGGCTTCCTGCAGGAAGATGGCATGGGGTTGGGATGAGACTGTGCTGGGTCCCTCCCCCAGTGTCCCTCCTGCCCAGGTCGGGGAGGGCAGAGGGTGCATGAGCTTCAGGGCTCACCACTGGGCACTGAGACACATAGAGACAGTCACGGCGGACCTGGGGGCCTTGGCTTCGGGGCAAGAGGAGCCCCGCCAGGACTGGAGACAGCTGGGGGTCTGCCAAGGGAAGGGGCACTGCAGCTGCCTCTGAGGCCAGGCAAGGGCAGGGGGTCAGGGTCCTGGGGCGGGACCTGCAGTGGCAGCAGCAGGAAGGTGTGAGGCTTGGATATGGGGCAGTCTAGGAGGAGCCCCCTGGATTCTGGGCATAAGAGACCCCTCCCCAAAGAGGTTATCATTATCGTGCCCCTTCTAGGTGTCTGTCTGGTGACGGACATGGGACAACGTGCCGGGCCGCTCTGGGCTGCTCTGGGCTGTGCGCGTTCCCACCAACGTGTTCAGGGCATGCTCTCCGTGCCAGGTTCTATCCCAGAATGAGCTCTCCGAATCCCACTTCCAGCCCACATGGGCTACTCTGCCATCCGCCTTTGAGAGAGGAGGGTGAGGGGTGCTTACTAAGTGCATGGCCAGGTTCCACGCGGCAGCCTGATCTAGGTCCAGGCTCTCACACTCCCTGTACCCCGGGAGATCCCTGTGAGTCCTGAGAAACATCCCCTTCCCTCCAGACATTTGGTCCCACCAGAAAACAGCACTGACTCCAAGAAGCAGGCAGCACCCCCGCGCTGGGTGTCCCCGGGTGGGGAGGCCAGACGTGCACGGGAGGAGCTTCAGTCATTGTTTCTCGGAAGGGCTGAGGGGAGCAGGGACCTTGCCTCCTTGTCATTAACTGGGAAAGGGGCCCTTTTCCCTCAGGGCTGAGGCTTCTGGGACAGCAGCTCAGGCACTAGGCAGGGCACAGCTCAGATCCCAGCTCAGGCCCCAGGTCTCAGAGGCCGGTCTCAGGCCTTGGTGCACCCACCTTGATGGCGAGATGCCCTCAGCGAGTGGCCCCTGCCCTGTCCACCCCGTGGGTGTTCCTGAGGCCCCTGCACCTGGGGAGCACGCGTGTCCCCACTGTCCAACACGGCAAAGGCTCCCCATCCTGTGCCCGGCACAAGACTGGGCCCTGGGAGCAGGTGGGCAGCCCCTACCTGCAGCAAAGATGGCCAGAGAGAGGTAGGCGATGGCCTCCTTGGTGTGGGCCCTGCCGTCGGCCCCGCCTGGCCGTGCCCGCAGGATGGCCAGGGCCCTGGCATGGCAGTGGCCTTGAAGCAGCTGCCGGTCCTCGTGGCAGAAGATGTCCAGGGTGGACTGGAGGCAGGCGGTGTCACCGGACTGGACCAGCTTCTTCACCAACTGCAGGAGTGCCACAGTCACTGCCCACACCCTTGGGACCGATGCCCTGGGGCCCACCCTGTACCGACGCCCCTGGCCATCCCCCACCCCATCCTCACTGCCCCAGGGACCATCTGGTGCCAACACCCCCAGCCCCACCCTTGCTGCCCCAGGGCTCACCCAGTGCCAATGCCCCTGGCAATTCCTCACCCCACCCTCTCTGCCCCAGGGCACACCCAGTGCCGCCACCCTGATCATCCCGTACTCCTGCTCGCTGCCTCCCCCAGCCCCTGGCTGTGTGTCCATAAGCCTGGGGGCTTCTCCCTATCTGAGTACTAGGAGGTTGGCTGTGTGTTGCAGTGTGGCCTTTTGAGCCTTTGGGGGCATTTTGTTTCCCCACAGGTGGGGGTCCCACAGCAGGCAGGGACTGTGTCCCCAGCTTGGTGCAGAGGAGCAGGCAGGGAGGGGAGCTGTGAGCCTGCTCTGGGCTGCAGTCAGAGCCGCGTCTGTCCGTGGCATGGCACTGTTGGGCTGGGGCTCTCAGGGTCCTGAGCCTAGGACTTCTCTGTCCCATGGAGGTGGAGACCCCGCCCCAGCGGGCCCACTGGAGCAAGCAATGGGTGTGCTCCCATAAGCAGAGGAAGGGGCTTTTAGGTCAGGAAGGGTCAACAGGCGCCAGGGAGTCCTTCAGACGACGCAGAGCAAAAGCCCAGCACGGCCAAGTAGGACCAGGTCTCTGAGCGAGGGGAGACCTCCACCCCACAACCTCCCCTCTCCGCAGCTCCATCCGAAGGAGGCCCAATGCTGCCCCCTGCTGGCCGCTGGTGGGCACACGGGTTCCCCAAGCTGAGCAAGAGGATGCAGGTTCAGGGCATCCGAACCTGGGCAGGGCAAGGAGATCAGAACCCAAACCAGGCCCCGCGGGGAAGAAGGCACGACAAGGCCCTCACCCCAGGCCCCAAGGCCTGAATCCCACCAGAGCAGGTGAGGGTCTGCCTTTCCTGGGAGCGGGGGGTCTTGGAGGCAGGAAGGAAGGGCCCCTCTGCTACCCTCCCCAAGGCAGGGTTGCATCCAAGCCTAGTTTATGTGAGAGACTTGGAGAGAAGCTCGGCCTGCAGTCGGTTCCTGGCCCTTCTGCTTCATAACCACAGCGGAAGCAAGTACGACAAAGCAGCTATGCATGCGGGGAATCTGCCGACCCCAGGGACCTGCCCCAGCCGATTTCCATGACGACCCGTGGGACCTGGACCCAGATAAGGAGACTGAGCGTCAGACAGGTGAGGGCCTGCAGCAGGTGCAGAGCTGGGGCTGAATGCAGTCGCCCGGTCCAAAGCTCAGACTGCAGGGTCCAGCGCCAAGTCCACGGGAGGCCTATGCCCTCTTCCCAGCTGGGCCCATTTCCACCTGCCCTCTCTCACCCCCCGGGCCTCCTCACCTGGTTGGCATCATAGAAAAAGCCCCTCCTCAGCTGTAACAGGGCCAGCCGTGCCAGCACAGGGGCTGCCTGGGGCCTCCGGGAGAGGGCCACCAGCAGGGCCTTGTGTGTCTCCTCCAGGCGGCCCAGGCGGTACAGGGCGTCAGCCGCCAGGAGGCAAGAGGCCTCGTCCTCCGAATCCAGCTCCATCAGCAGTGTGGCCAGCTGGTGCACGCCGCGGGCGTCCCTGGGTGGAGATCAGCTCAGAGGGGCCTGCCCCTTTTGACAACCCCTCCACCTGCCCAGGTGATTGGGCAGTGGGGAAATCCCATCTCCTGCACCTGGCCTGGGCAGCTCCCTCTGGAGGGACCCTCATGCCATGCCATCCCCAGAGGCCAAAGGTGCCCTTCCTATCACACGGCCCTCACGCCCTCCCTCACCCTTCCCTCACCCTGTGGGAGGTGGGATTGAGGCGGTATAGACAGACAGTGGCAGGGCTGACACTGAGCAGACCCTGCCTCAGTTTCCTTTTCCGCAAAAGCACAAACGATTTGGCCTTGCTGGGCTCAGGGGTGTGCGCGCAGGCAGAAGAAGAAAACATACGGCTGCATGTGGCACGTTCCCGTGTCCATGTGGGAATGTTAATAAGCGCTCACTGGGCAATGGGGCCAGAGCCTCAAATTTGACAACTCCCAGAGAACAAATATAAACGCCATCACATAATGAAAGTTCCTCACCACCAGCAAATCAAAGCCATGCGAATCAAACACCCGGAAGGCAGAGGAACTCTGTGTGTGTGTGTGTGTGTGTCTGTGTGTGTGGTGTGTGTGTGTGGTGTGTGTGCTGTATGTGTGGTGTGTGTGTGGTGTGTGTGTGTGTGTGGTGTGTTGTATGTGTGGTGTGTATGGTGTGTGTATGGTGTGTTGTGTGTGTGTTGTGTGTGTGTGTTGTATGTGTGGTGTGTGTGTTGTATGTGTGGTGTGTGTGTGGTGTGTGTGTGTAGTGTGTTGTATGTGTGGTGTGTATGGTGTGTGTATGGTGTGTTGTGTGTGTGGTGTGTGTTTTGTGTGTGTGTGTGTTGTATGTGTGGTGTGTGTGTGGTGTGTGTGTTGTATGTGTGGTGTGTATGGTGTGTGTATGGTGTGTTGTGTATTATGTATGTGTTGTGTGTTGTGTGTGTGTGTTGTGTGTGTGTGTTGTATGTGTGGTGTGTATGGTGTGTGTATGGTGTGTTATGTGTGTGTTATGTATGTGTTGTGTGTTGTGTGTGTGTTGTATGTGTGGTGTGTATGGTGTGTTGTGTGTGTTATGTATGTGTTGTGTGTTGTGTGTGTGTTGTGTGTGTGTGTGTTGTATGTGTGGTGTGTGTATGGTGTGTTGTGTGTGTTATGTATGTGTTGTGTGTGTGTGTTGTGTATGTGTGGTGTGTATGGTGTGTGTATGGTGTGTTGTGTGTGTTATGTATGTGTTGTGTGTTGTGTGTGTGTGTTGTGTGTGTGGTGTGTGTATGGTGTGTTGTGTGTGTGTTATGTATGTGCTGTGTGTTGTGTGTGTGTTGTGTGTGTGTGTGTTGTATGTGTGGTGTGTATGGTGTGTGTATGGTGTGTTGTGTGTTATGTATGTGCTGTGTGTTGTGTGTGTGTGTTGTGTATGTGTGGTGTGTATGGTGTGTGTATGGTGTGTGTGTGTTATGTATGTGTTGTGTGTTGTGTGTGTTGTGTGTGTGGTGTGTGTATGGTGTGTTGTGTGTGTGTTATGTATGTGCTGTGTGTTGTGTGTGTGTTGTGTGTGTGTGTGTTGTATGTGTGGTGTGTATGGTGTGTGTATGGTGTGTTGTGTGTGTTATGTATGTGTTGTGTGTTGTGTGTGTGTGTTGTGTGTGTGTGGTGTGTGTATGGTGTGTTGTGTGTGTGTTATGTATGTGCTGTGTGTTGTGTGTGTGTGTGTTGTATGTGTGGTGTGTATGGTGTGTGTATGGTGTGTTGTGTGTGTTATGTATGTGTTGTGTGTTGTGTGTGGTGTGTATGGTGTGTTGTGTGTGTGTTATGTATGTGCTGTGTGTTGTGTGTGTGTTTGTGTGTGTGTTGTATGTGTGGTGTGTATGGTGTGTTGTGTGTGTTATGTATGTGTTGTGTGTTGTGTGTTGTGTGTGTGTTATGTATGTGTTGTGTGTTGTGTTGTGTGTGTTATGTATGTGTTGTGTGTTGTGTGTGTGTGTGCCTTGGGGTGGAGGCTGACATCAATGATGCCCCCCAAGAATGCCCCCCTTCTCAGTGCTTTTAACTTTGCTGAAACCCCTTCCTGCCACCTCCCAGCAATTAGACGAGGGATGTCAAAGCAGCTAGAGATTCACCCACTGGGCTTTGGGCTGGCAAAGAATTTGCAAAATGAGCATCAGGGGTGAGTGGGGGATGGGCGGTGGCCAGACTGTGGTGAGGTGGGGGCAGCTCCTGAAGTCAAGGATCCTACAAGTGGCCGTGCTCCCTGACCCAGGAACTGCATGCCTGTCTCCGTCTTAAGGAGAGAACATTCTGGGTACAGGACATTACCCACGATGGATTCCAGCTAAGAACAAAGGCGCGGTGGCTCACGCCTGGAATCCCAGCACTTTGGGAGGCCCAGGTGGGAGGATCACTTGAGGTCAGGAGTTTGAGACCAGCGTGGCCAACATGGTGAAACCCCATTCTACTAAAAATATAAAAATTAGCCGGGCATGGTGGCGCTCGCCTGTGATCCCAGCTACTTGGGAAGTTGAGGCAGGAGAGTGGCTCGAACCCAGGAGGTGGAGGTTGCAGTGAGCCAAGATCGTGCCATTGCACTCCAGCCTGGACAGCAGAGTGAGACTCCATCTCAAACAAACAAACAAACAAACAAACAAAACAAAATAAAACAAACGTAACCCAGGACTGCTGGAAGGAGTAGTGGCAGGGGCGCAGGTCAGGGCGGTGCTGACCGAAACACATTTAGCCACAAAGGGAATTGTCATGACCTATTGAGTAAGAAAATTAGCAAATGAACCGCATGTCCAGCACAGACTCGGTTTGGTGAGCTATTTTATATGCACGAAACGAAAGGCCTGGAAGGAAATGTGAGCCGCGGCTTTTAATTTCCCCTTTCCATTTCCGGACTGCGGCCCCTACTATGGAAGCAGCGGAGCTAGACCTGCCTCGGGTGCTTTGGTAGGTTACCCGCCACGCTGCCTCCGTTCATTCCTTTGTAAAATAGTAGGAAACACATCCCTGGCTACCTCGAAGGAGACCCACGAGAAGCAGCAGCCCCAGCGCGCCCGGGCGGGTCCTCACCCCTCCTGTGTGCTGGGGCCGCCGGTCTCCGCGGCCTCCCTCCGGCCCTGCGCTCTCGACGGCCCGGCGCGTGGCGATCGCTGCAGCATCCCACGGGCCTCCTCCCGCAGCACGGCCAGCAGCAGCCCCCGCTGGTTCCAGGGCACGTAGGCCTTGGCGGCCAGCAGCGCCTCCTCGGGCCGCAGCCTGCAGGCGGTGACATAGTCCAGCGTGCCCAGGAATGCGCTGCCCGCCAGCACCCGCAGCAGCCCCCGGCCGCACAGCGCGCGCACACAGCCCCCCGGGTGCGGCGCCCCCTGCTCCACCACCGCCTGGAAGTCCTCCAGGGCGCGCTGCGAGTCCCCGGCGTGCAGCGCGCAGAAGCCGCGCAGAGCCAGAAGGGGCGCGTGGTCCCCGGCTCGGTCCCCCGCACGGTCCCCGGCAGGGTCCTCAGGGCGCGCGGGCCTCAGCAGGCGCTCGCACATTGCTCGGGCGCGCGCCGCGTCCCCCGCCAGCAGCAGGCACTCGGCGAGGCGGGCTCCCAGCGCGGGTCGCGCCCCGGGAGGTGCCAGACGAAGCAGGACGCGGAGCGCGCGGGTTACCGGGGCCAGCAGCTCGCGGCCCGCGTTCTCGCGGAACTCAGGATGGTTCCGCACGGCTTCCTGGAAGCGGGCGAAGCCCACGTCCGCGACCTCCTGCGCCTGAGCCCGGACACGCTCCTGGTCCCGGGCGGAGAACACGGCCTGGAACTGCCTCCGCGCCCCAGAGGGGCTCTCGCGGAAGGCCTCCTGAAGGTCCCCAAACACGTCCTGGGCCCGGCCGTCCAGGAAGAAGGCCGAGGCCGCGCGGGTGACCAGCAGGGCGGCCCGGCGCTCACCTGCGGAGAGAAACAGAGGCGTGGGTCCTGCCTGGGGGCTGACTACCCGGGGGTGTGCCACTTGCAGGTCCCCACTAGGTCCGGGGCTTGGACCCAGAAACCTGTGAGTCCTCCTGCCCGGGGCATCTCCCTCCAGTCTCCGGGTGGCCCTGGGTATGACACCAGCTGGCAGGAGGCCCGAGGCCCGTTGAGTGATGGGTCAGGGAGAGAACCGTGCTGGGCAAGCGGCGAGGGGGCAGCCATCGTGCCTGCCAGCGACACTGTGTTCTCAGGGTGGGTTCAGAGTCACTCCCACCGCTCAGTGCAAACCAAATTCAGTTACGCCTTTCCCCTGCCTGACATTTAAACAATGGGTTTTAGAATTGAGTTTCCTGCCCGGGAATCAGTGCCCCTCCACTCCCAGGGCAGAGCTGAGGCTACAACTCTATGACCTTTGTGGTGGCCATTTATTCCTGGGCACCTTTGTTTCTTGCCTTCATTGGGCCAAGTAAGGACCCAGCGCTTCCCTCTCTGAAGCCGAGCTCTTCCCTTAGGTCTAGGACCGGAGATGCATGTCCTTCCGCTTACTGAGGATGGACCTGGGCATTTATGGAGTCTCCTGCGTCTGTTCCCTGGTCTGCACTATAGTGGGTTATAACGATCCATGCTCGCAGGGTGTGAGGATTAAACGGATCTACCTACATCCAGTGCCTGCAAGGGGCCTGGTGCATCGTGTGAGTCAGTGAGGTCAGGGGCGGTACCCTCCCCCCACACCCGCCCCCCGCCCCTGCCCCATGTTACATTTCGTGTCTGAGCAAACGAGAATGCGGCTTTCTAACTGGTAGGAAAGTGTAGCCGCCCCATCCCAAAAAGGGCCCCAGGCAGGGTGCACAGGCCACTGAGAGAGGCGGGGAACACTCCGCGCCAGGCGGGCTTCAGGTCGTGGCCCCACCCTTATTTTTACAGGTTATGAAGGTGCTGCAGGGGAGGGACGTTCACAGGGTTCATCCCAGACCTCTGAGCTTCTGCTTCAGTGCTTTTTGCACTGACTCCTTCAGAATTTTCAAACAGCTTTTCCTTATAACCCCATTCAATAGTAACAATAGCAACAATCCGTTGCATTCGAACAGGACTTTGGAGAGGGCAAAATACCACACAGGGTGCAGAAGCAAAGCCCCTGCGGTCCCTGCGCTGCTGCCCTTGTGGTAAGCGCAGAGTCCAGTGCAGAAAGTGTCTGGCGCCCTGAGCCTAGCCAGGCAAGCAGCCACAAGGCCACTCTGTCTAGTTCTGGTGGCCAAAGTAAAAGACACTTTGAGCCTTTCCTGTCAGCTACTGACCCTTGAACACAACACTGCCCCTGAGTTTTGCAGAAGTGCATGGATCCGAGGGAGCTGCAGCCAGCGGAGAACCCTTCGGGCCTGGGGGTGATGGGGGGGCTGTTATTTACTTCCCCACGTGAAAGGGTGGTCTCTCCTCTCTTTCCGAGATTCCAGTTACATATACGAGATTTTTTTGATATTGTCCGCAGGCCACCCAACCTCTGTTCATTTCTCTTCTGTTCTTTGTATGGAGTAATCTCTATTCTGTATTCGAGTTCACTGACTGTTCTGCTGTCTCTAATATTTTCATTTCAATTATTGCACTTTTCAACTCTAGATTTGCCATACACTTTTTTTTTTTTTTTTTTTTAAGACAGGATCTTGCTCCATCACCCAGGCTGGAGTGCAGTGGTCTAAACACGGCTCACTGTAACCTTGACCTCAGGCTCAGCCTCCTGTGTAGTTGGGACTACAGGCATGCACCACCGTACCCAGCTAACTTTTGGATTTTTTGTACAGTTGGAGTCTCACTTTGTCACTCAGGGTGGTCTTGAACTCCTGGGCCCAAGTGATCCTCCCTCCTCAGCCTCCCAAAGTGCTAGCACTCCTTTTTATAAGGAACCACGCTCAGCCTTGTTCCTTTATATTATTTCCATTTATCTATGAAGATTCCACATCAGTTCAGTCATTAGGCACATTTTCCTGAAGTCAGTTTTGAGGGATTTCTTTTTCTCCTGACTGTAGCTCACATTTTATTTTCCTGTCTCTTTGCGTGAATAGTAGTTTCTTCCCACACACCAGGCATGATGGACACTTTGTGGAGACTCTGAATTCAGTTATATTCCTCTGAAGAGGGCTGAGTTTTGTTTTAGTAGCAGTGAAATTGACTGGGTTTAAACTCCAAATTCTATTGCTTTTTGGTAGACACTGCTAAAGTCTTCATTTAGCTTTTGCAGCTTCCAGTGCCTGCTCTTTCAGCCCACCTAGCCTTTCCCCTGTATGTGCACTTCAGTGGACTGAAGATTTAAGTAGATTTAATACACAGATTTGAGGCTGCACCCACTCTGTGGCTCCCTCCTTTTCGGGATTCTTCATCTAACTTTCCATCCATTTTCCTCAGCCCTGAACTGTCTGTGCTACCTCAAGCCAGGAGAACTTCAGTGTCTGCTGAACAATGACTCATAGATTGAGGAGCCCTCTTGGGCGAAGAGCTGCAGGGTGCACATCTCACCTCACACAACACCATTGTTCAGGAGTCAACTGCTGGTTTCTGCCTGCATTGGGTTACTTATCCATGCCTTCAAATAGTCACTTTTAATATTTTATCCAGCTTTTATAATCATTATCTCTGGGACATGTAGGCAAGCTATTCCATAGTGACTTGAAGCCAGATCTTCCATTGTTAGATAGACAATTTTTGACTGGCTGAGGAGAATGTAAATGCTATCACATTATTGTTTTAATTTCTATTTTCCTGATGACTAGTGAGGTTCACTTATTAAATTTTTTCCCCAATCTGGTGGGTGGAAAATGGTTTCTCATTGTTTTAATTTTGCATTTGTCTCATTACTATGATGCTGAATATTATTCACATGTTTTATTAGCCATCTGTGTTTCCTCTTTTGGGGAATGCTTTTGCCAAGACTTGTATTGAATATTTTTTTCTTATTGATATGTAGGAGTTCTTCAAATACTTTGCATACTAATTGATTTGCTCATTGTATATTTTGCAAGCATTTTTCTCCTTTTGTGGATCGTCCTTTTATTTTCTATAGTTATGGGCAAAATAGAGGTTTTAAATTTTAGTTTAATCAGATGTATTAAAATTTTCTTTATTGATTCCCTGTTTTGTATCTTAAGAAGCCCACCTGTACATAGAAATCTCAATGACATTCTCAGATATTTTCTTTCAGAAACTGTAAAATGCAGCACTTTCCACCTGGAATTCACTTTTTTGCAAGGTGAGAGGTAGGAAATCAGTACTGTCCATTGAATAATGCTCCTTTTTTTCCCTTATAAATTTGCAACACTCCTCTGTAACCCGTTAAATTTTAGATAGATGTGGGTCTGCTTCTGAGCTCTCTAATTCATTTTATTGGTCTTTCTATCTATCCCTGATATATAGATATATATAGAAGTCAATAAACTTCTATGTTGATTCATATAGCTTCGTATTAACTGGTAGAGCAAATCCTCTTACTGCCACATCTTCTTTCTCCATCTTCTGCTTCTCCTTCTCCTCTTCTCCCCTGTCCCACATCCCCACTCCCCTACCTCTCCCTTCCCCTCCTTATCCTCCTTTTTCTTCTGTGGACAGTGAATATCTCTCCATTTATATAGATATTTTTTCTTTTCTGATACAGCATCTTGCTGTTGCCCAGGCTGGCATGCAGTGGTGTAATTATAGCTCACTGCAACCTTCATCTCCCAAGCTTAAGAGATCCTCCCACATCAGTCTCCTAAGTAGCTGGGATCACAGGTATGCACCACGTGTCCAGATAATTTTTTTGTATTTTTAAAAGTTTTTAGAGACCAGGTCCCACTATGTTGCCCAGGCTGGTCTCAGACTTCTGAGCTCAAGGGATCCTCCAGTTTCAGCCTCCAAAAGTGCTGGGATTACAGACATGAGTCACTGAGGCATGGCTATAGGTATTCTTTATTATCTTTTAATAAAGTTTTATACTTTTTCCATAAAGTCATATGACTCTTAGAACTTAATCATTTTATGTCCCTGTGGTAAATGGTATATTTTAAAATCACAGAGCATCTCTTTGTTGCTGGTGTTTATAAATATAAATAATGTTTTGCATATTTTGTTAAATTTTGCTACTATGTCTAATACCTTTTTGTTGCTTCTTTTGGAATTTCTATATACATAGCTAATCATATTGCCTGCAATAATGATAACTTTGTGACTTCCTTTCTGGTCTTACATGTTCTGTCTTGTTTTCTTACCTTATTGCATTGGCTAGGATCTCTAGCACAATGATGAGTAACTGGGAGAGTGCACAGCCTCTTTGTAATTGATTTTAAATGGAAGGCTTCTCAATTGTCACCATTGAGTATGATATTTATGGTAGGTTTTGAGTAGATATTATCTTTTTTCAATTAAGTAAGTTTTCTTCTGTTTCTTGATTGTTAAAATTCTGGGAATGTTAAATATTATAAAAGACTTTTTCTGAATCTACTGCAATGACAATATGTTCTTCTTTATTCCATTAATTAATTAGAATTAATGTGGTACATTATATAATTCTGGAAACATAAAATTTTAAGTTCTATATTATAATGTTTGACCAAATTTTGCCTAAAACATGCATCAAAACTGATGTTTTGACCTAGTCAGCAGTTATTTCAGCTAACTATTGCTGCATAACCATCCATTGTAAAACTTAGTGGCTTATAACAACAACCAAGCCTGGGCAACATAGTGAGACCCCATCTATAAAAAAAAAAAAATTAGCCAGTTGTGGTGGTATGTACCTATAGTCCCAGCTACTTGGGAGGCTGAGGCAGGAGGATCACTTGAGCCTGGGAGATTGAGTGCAGTGAGCCATGATCGCACCACTGCACTCCAGCCTGGGAGACAGAGCAAGACCCTGTCTCAAAAAGGAAAATCCAACCATTTATATTTGCCCATAATTATTCCTCAGTTTGGGCTGGGCTAAGATGGACAGTTCTTCGGTTGGTCTTACCAGGAGTTGCTCAGGTGGCTGCAGCCATCCAGTGGCTTTACTGGACAAGAGAATCTAAGGTGGCCTCACTCATGTGTCCAGGCCCTTGGTGATGGATGTCAGCTGAGCCTGTGAGTCTGTGTGTTCTCTCACTGATCATGATTCCAGCTTCCTTACCCTGGGAGCATTACAAGGTGGAAGCTGTGGGACCTCTGAGGCTTGTGCTCCAGAAGCACAAGCCATCACTTCTACCATATTCTACCGGTCCCAGCAAGGCACAAGGCCATGCCAGATTCTGTATGGGGAACAGACTCCGTCTCTTGCTAGGAGGAACGCAGGAATCATGGCTATGCTTTGTCACCTTTCCCAGCAGCTCTTAATGAAGAAGCTTGAACAAGTCGGAAGTGGTCGCCCCGGTCCTTTTGGAAGACAAGCACATAAGAAATCATGGTACCTGGATGCTTACTTAGCAGCTACCTTGAGTGGAAGTGGTATTTATTCTGTATCTCATCCTCATACATTGTGTGCCCCTGTGTATCTACTTACTAAAGAGGGAAAAGAAAGTTCCCAGATGATAGAAGGCTTTTGCTACGGTTTGAATGTCCCCTCCAAAACTCATGCTGAAACTTAACTGCCATTGTAATGGTATTGACAGGTCAGACCTTTGAAGATGATTAGGCCAGGAGGGCTCTGCCCTTCTGGGTGGGATTAATGCACGTTCAGTGCTTTCCACCTCTTTGTTCTTCTGTCTTCTGCTAAGTGAGGATGCAGCATTCAAGGCACCATCTTGGAATCTGAATCCCCAAGCCTGTTGGGACTTGGTCTTGGACTTCCAGCCTCCAGAACTGGAGCTCATTCACTTCTACTCATTATGGATCACCCAGCCCGTGGCATTCTGTCACAGAGGTACAAATGGAGCGACTGATTTGTGCAACGTTTCCAAGGACTTTGGAAAGTAACCTCCAGATGGAAGGCCATTTGTTGCAGGAAACCACATTTGTAAAAAGTCTGTTATAGGAAAATTCATTTCTTCTCTTCTCATCGTAAACCATGCTTGTGCTGGTGGTGGCGATATGGGGAGTCCCTTGACCTAAGTGACTTGGGTCTAATGGATGCACAGTTCTTAGTGCAGGTGTTCCCCGTACATTCCAGAGCCACAGCAGACACAGACGAGCTTCTGGTGGCCTTCCTGGAGGAGCTGGGTCTTCCCTCACATTCCCCAAGGCTGAAACCCTTGGGGGGTTCTGGATTTCTGCAGGGAACTTTAGTGTCACCCCCACCCCCACCCTCAATTCATGCCCTTGCATGATCTTTAAAGTGGAAGACCCCCTCCCTCCCGGGGCCCCCTTGCTGTGGGCACGGCCCCCACCCACCAGCCCCTGAGTGCCTATGCTCTGGGCACCCGGGGTCCCCTCCTTCCTCAGAAGCTCAGGATTTGGTGTGACTTTGTTGATCATTTTCTGGTAATGCTCAACATTACCAGAAATGTAACATTACTAGAAATGTGGGGGCTGGATCTTGGCTTATCCGTGCTAGCATATTTCCAGAAACAAATTTTCCCTCTCACTTTGCAGCTCTCTCTAACCGGTTCCTGCCCCACCCTCTCGTTGGGGTCACCAGGAACCTTGGCACCACGCGCCCAACGCACGCTCCTTGTCCTCTCCCTATGGACATCGCGGCCGCTCTCAGTGCTGTCCACCTATCTTTATCTTGCAAACACCCTCCTCTTCTGGCCCTGATTTGTCACCCTGTGGGCTCCGAATTTTCTTCCTTCTTCCTGTCCTTCTGGGCTGCTCCTCCCCGGAAGCACAGTATGGAGGCCGGTTAGAAGCACCCCAAGGGCCAAGTCCCAGCCGCCTGCACTCTGTGTGCCCTTGGCAGCCCTGTGTCACGTGGGGATGGTGGTTGCTCTGCAGATTCCATGATTATGCATATCAAACCCATCAAATGGGGCCTACTCACTAGCTCTTCAGTAAATGGCAGCTAATACTGCCATCCTCACCTCCAGATGTCTGCTGGCCTGGGATGGGGGCTGGAGGGGTGGGGCACGAGGAAGGGGCAGGGAGCTGCAGTGCCCTGTGACACACTCGTGCCCAGGAGGTCCTGTCTGCTCCAGAATGTCTCATGGCCCCACTCCCTGCCTCTGTCAGGAGCCTTGACTTTCAATCCCTTATTTGTGCTGACTCTAAATCCCCCTTTCAAACTAAGCTCCTCTCACCTCAGGGCTCACCTGTCCGGCTGCCTAATGACATGAGGCTTGATGGACTTAAAGGACTGTGTGTAAAGCACTAACTATTTTAAGGGTTTGCTACGCATGTTCACTGAATCCAAACAGCAGCCTTTGGGGTGGGGACGCAGCCTCGTCTCTGAGGCGCTCGGGGGTCCGAGGGTGGTGGGTGCTGGCAGGAGGCTGGGCTGTGGCCCCGGGTGCTCCTCCAGAAGGGAGAGGCAGTGAAGGGACCAGGCAGGAGCAGTGTCTCAAACTGGGAGTGTCTAAACCTCTGATCCCTTTTCCCATCTGCGCTTCCCTCTGCGGTTCAGTTGTTCGAGACAAACTCCCAGAAAATGTTCCTGATCGTCCTCCTCTGTGCCTGTCTCTCCACCGTTAAATCCATCCACAATCTTGTCACTTCTAACTCGCAGACACATGGTTTCTCTGCACCTCTTTCTCCCTGATCTGAATCCCATCATCTCCCTCCTGAACCATTGTCTCAGTCTCCCAGCCTCTCAGCCTCCCAGCCTCTCAGCCTCCCAGCCTCCCAGCCTCTCAGCCTCCCAGCCTCCCAGCCTCTCAGCCTCCCAGCCTCCCAGCCTCCAAGCCTCCCAGCCTCTCAGCCTCCCAGCCTCCCAGCCTCTCAGCCTCCCAGCCTCCCAGCCTCCCAGCCTCTCAGCCTCCCAGCCTCCCAGCCTCCCAGCCTCTCAGCCTCCCAGCCTCCCAGCCTCCCAGCCTCCCAGCCTCCCAGCCTCCCAGCCTCCCAGCCTCTCAGCCTCTCAGCCTCCCAGCCTCCCAGCCTCCCAGCCTCCCAGCCTCTCAGCCTCCAAGCTTCCCAGCCTCCAAGCTTCCCAGCCTCCCAGCCTCCCAGCCTCTCAGCCTCCCAGCCTCCCAGCCTCCCAGCAGGTCCTGTCCTTACCCTGGCTCCTCTGGCACATTCTGCACACAGCAGCCAGGGGAAAGTTTGAAAATGCAGATCAGAGGCTGGGTGCAGTGGCTCACACCTGTAATCCCAGCACTTGGGGAGCTGAGGCAGGTGGACCACCTGAGGTTAGGAGTTTGAGACCAGCCTGGCCAACCTGGTGAAACCCAGTCTCTACTAAAGATACAAAAATTAGCCAGGCATTGGTGGTGGGTGCCTATAATCCCAGCTACTCGGGAGGCTGAAGCAGGAGAATCTCTTGAACCCAAGAGGTGGAGATTGCAGTGAGCCGAGATCTCCCCACTGCACTCCAGCCTGGGCAATAAGAATGAAACTCCTTCTCACACACAAAAAAATGCAGCTCACAGCCCCTCACTCCATAGCTCAGCCTCACAGACTGAGGGTAACATCCACGGGCCTTGGGAGGCCAGCAGGATCTAGCCCCACAGCTGCCGTCTGCAGTCCCCATCCCTTTTCCCCTTCCCTCCGACAGTCGCCCTGGCCCCCTCAGCGGCAGGGGCAGCCCAAGCTCTTGCTCCCCTGAGGACTTGGCACTTTGCTTCTGCTGCCTGGAACCCTCAGTCTCAGCCTAAATGACCTCTCTCCTGAGAAGCTTTCCCTGATCACCGGCTGGAGCAGGACCTTGCATGTCCCATTTCTTAAAGCGTGCAGTTTGCTTTTGTCTTTGGGGGCTCCAAAGGGGCAGGGCCTGACTTTCTTGTCACTGAGGGGCCCCAGCTCCATCACAGCTTCACCCCATCACGGCAGGACATAACTATGTGGGGAGGGGGTGGCGGGGGCAGCTTTCACCCTGGCTCTGCAGGGGCCATGCCGTCCTCCTACCTTGGGGTCCGCTGCTGGTGGGACGGGCTTCGAGGGCCCGGCTGCATGCTGCCAGGCAGTCCTCATACCTGCCGCTGTGGAGCAGAGCTTCAGGTGACAGGGTGTCACTCCGGGTGCCCTTGGGGTCTAGAGCCGCCAGGAGTCGCTGGCCACCGGTGTCCCACTGGCCGGCACTGTGCCCAACCTCCAGGTGCCCCGAGAGGTAGTCCTGAAGAGCACTGAGCAGCAGGGGGAGGTAGGGCTGCTGGTGGGTGCGAATGAAAGCTACTGTCCGGTCGGCGCTGGAGGCAAAGGCCTGGAGATAGGCGGCCACACCATCCGCTGCCTGCGACCCGGACAGGACCCAGGCCAGGGCACGGGTCAGCTGCAGCTCCAGGATTTGCTGTGTGTGAGAGTCCAGCAGGGCGCTGCAGCGCTGTGCCACTTCCTCGTGGCACCCGCGGGCCAGCAGACGTGCCAGCAGGTGCAGGACAGCAGAGGGGTGGTCCGGGCAGAGGGCGCCGAGGAAGGCAGAGGCCAGTGACCCTGTCAGGGAGACCACTGCCATGCCATCCCAGTGGATGGCGGGGATCTGGCTGTCCCCGCGGCACCAGGACTCCAGGGTGGCCACCACCGCCGCCCCCCGAGCCTGGGTCAGGGCAGTCCGCACGCTCTGCAGAGCTGAGGGGGCGTGGCAGCTGAATGCAGCCAGGTAGAAGGCGGTGGCCAGGGGCGGCTCCCCCAGTGCCAGGTGCTGCTCCCCCTCCCGGCAGAGGCAGGCCACAAGCTCCTGGGCTGACATCATGGCCGGGATCCCGACGGGCCCATGTCCAGTCCTCAGAGTACCTGGGGGTGGGGGAGTGTGGTGAGTGCACAGAGGGCGGCCAGTTCACCTGCCCTGTGGCCACCCGTGCCCAGCCTCGAGCCACCTCCACCCCTTCCCAATGACCCCAGGGTCAGTGAACCTCACTGGGTGAAAACTGGGGAGATCCTGGACTGGTGGGGTGAGGCCTACCAGGTGTCCCAGGCTGACTTCCAGCCCACTGTTCACCTCTGGGGCCTGAGCTTCCTCCCCTGCAGAATGGGACAGTGGCCCCACCCAGCTCCGTTCCCTCTAACAACACCTGACCCCTGAGTGCCCACGTCGGAAGGGTTACAGTGGCCTGAGGGGTCAGGGCCCAGCGATAGGACGCCCAGACCCACCCTCTGCCCCTCCCAACCCTGAGCCCCTCAGGAAGGCACACTCCCCCCATCAGACCAGGCAGCTCTCTCAGTGCGACCCAGGACCACACCCCTGCCCACCCTCTCACACCTGGGCCATTCGAGGTGAGGGCCGAGTGCACCTGCCAGGCCCTTGGGTCAGGGGAGCCACCCTAGCCCATGGGTGGGGGGTTCAGTTCTGAGGTTGAAGTTCCAAGGACAGCCCCTGGTACTCCCCTCTTCCCGTTCCCCAAGCTACTTGACCTGATGAACTAGCTCCGCACAGCCCTTTCTTCCCTCATCAAGCAGGCAGCCCACAGCATCCCTCTTAGACACACACAGACACTCACACTCGCCTGCAGCTTGGAGGCTGAACCGGCTGTGCCTGGGGGACCCAGATTCCCTCGTGGGTGGTGGGGGACGGAGGGATGTGGCTGGCTGGAGGGCCCAGGCCTGGGAGGGGTTCCTGCGACCGCCCCGTGTGGGTTGGGGAAGGCACAGCCCACGGTTTCCCGGGAGAGCGTCAACACCCTCGGGTCTCCTGGCTGTCCTGCAGCGCCCCACTGTGGCCAGAGGCAACCAGGCTGAGGTCCCACCCGCCCTGCCCCAGCCAGGCTCCAATGGGCTGTCTCAGAGCAGAGAACCCTGAGGTCATGGGGGTGTTGGGGGAGAGGGGGCCTGTGGGATGGAGAACCCACACCCAGGACCAGCCTCTGCCCTGCCTGCCCTGCCAGGGTGTCCCCGGCCTCCTCTCCCCACAGATGAGGAGGGCACTTCCTGGAGGCAGGTGGGGCCGCCTGCCCACCCAGTGCACTCAGGCTCTGGGTTTGTCCCCCAGAGCTCTGCCTGGGCTGCTGTGCGTGCCCCTTACCACCCAACCTGACTTCTTTTCTTGCAGGTCCCTGTCACCTGGTCCTGGGGCCCCTCCCCACAGGCTGTTCCCTGTGTCGGCAGCTGGGACTGGGGCCTTTCGTGCACTGCCAGCCCGTTTCCCTCGGCCTTCCTCCCTCTGGGAGGCCTAGGCAGCCCTGTCCTGCCTGCGCCAGCTGAGCCAGCTGTGCCCTAGGGAGGGCAGGGCACATGAGCCGAGGGCACCCCCTCCCCCATCACTGGGTTGAGGCCCAGAGGCAGCTGCAGGAGCCATGACCTGAGCCTGCTGCACCCTGATTGTCGCTGAGGAAGGGGTGGCAGCATCAGGACTGTTTTAGGAAACGTCACCCCCAGCCCATGGCCACCTTCAGCCTGTGGCTACCTTAAGCCCATGGCCACCTTCAGCCCGTGGCCACCCTCAGCTCATGGCCACCCTCAGCCTGTGGTTACCCTAAGCCCATGGCCACCTTTAGCCCATGGCCACCCTCAGCCTGTGGCTACCCTCAGCCCGTGGTTACCCTAAGCCCATGGCTACCCTTAGCCCATGGCCACCCTCAGCCTGTGGCTAACCTCAGCCCGTGGTTACCCTCAGCCTGTGGTTACCCTAAGCCCATGGCCACCCTCAGCCCATGGCCACCCTCAGCCTGTGGCTACCCTCAGCCTATGCCGCAGGAGCAGAAAGACTGAGTGGGGTGGCTAGAGGCAGGCTCAGGTCCCTGAGGCTGAGACCTCAGCACAGGCAGCAGCCCTGGAGGGCAGGCATGGGTAGGGGGAATGGGGGTGGTGTGTCCCTGAGAGAGCTCCCTCCCGATTCAGGATGCCAAGGTGCCTGGACACCAGGCCTATGCTGGCTCCTCTGTGGGGCTCAGGAAAGCAGGGTTGGGGGTGCCCTTTGGGGGTGGGGACCTTGGGAGTGGGGGTGGCATCCATGATCCCCTCGATGGCTGGGGCTCCTGGGATGTGCCCGCCGGCCCATTGGGGAGGGTGTGGAGCCCATGCAGTGTGGGCAGAGCCATCAGGGTCAGTCTGAGGGTGCAGGGCAGGGGCTCAGCAGGGCCAGGGCTGCCTGGCCTTGTTCTTCAGCTGCATAACATTCACCAGGGCCCAAGGCCTGTGCAGGTAACGCAGTGGGGGCAGTTTATTAAGAGATTTCCCATGACTCGGTGTTGATTACTTTCATTTTAATTGCCCTAATTAGGCGAGAGCTGTAATGGAGTGGGGCTGTCACCAGGGCTGTGGAAGAGCCTGGGGCACAGAGGTGGCAGGTCTGTGCGACAGTTGCCATCACAGCAGCGCCGATAGGCCCCCTGCGTCTCTGCCCTGTGCACGGTGCCCTGCCCGGAGCCCACAAGCACCGGCCAGATGAGCCTGGCAGTCTCGGAGGGTCCCGAGCTACGATCACAGCCCCTGCCTGAGAGCAGCCCACCTGGATGCAGGTAACCCCAGGGCCTCCTCCATGTCACCTCTCACTCTGCACTCTCGTTTCTGATTCTGCCTCAGACAAAAGCGGGCGGCTGGGCTGGACCGGGAGGCTGAGGCCGGTGCCTGGCAGCTTCAGGGTCTCGTGTTTGGGTTTGTGTTGCTTTAGTTAGTGAGTCAAAAGGATTTCCAGCATTTCCAACTCGAGGCTAGTGGGGGGCGGGGGACACTGATCATTCGCCCTCTGCACACTTTCCCGTTCAAGACCGTTAGCAGACTGACAGTGTAGGGAGCTGGCTCATCCGACGCTTCGGGGAAAACAGGGTTTGAGGGTGACGGAAACATTCGGCCCTGACTGGACCCACAACAACCGCTTGTCCTTACAGACCCCTGCGAAGGGCCCAGGAGCTGCTTCCGACGCCCTGGGAGCCACTCCTCCTGCTCTGAGCCTGCTTGGCTGCCCCCGTTTATGTGGTCAGACCTGGCTGGGTGGAGGGAGGGGCAGGACTCCGCGTCAGCCCCCAGCAAGGACCCCTTCACTGCCCACACTCAGACTTGTAGAAATGAACGGGCCTGGCTCCCATGCCGGGGCCGAGCAGGAGCACATGGTTCCCACCAGAGATGCCCTCAGGAGGGCCTGCAGCTGGCAGGACCCGTCCCAGTCACAGCGAAGGCCTGGGATAAAGACGCCATCCTCTGGGAAGAGCTCTGAGCCCTGTCACCAGAATGTTCTTGAAGCCGGCAGTGAAAGCAGTTGACTTGGTGGGAACTGGGGATGGCCTCGAGGCTGACCTCATGTACTCGTGGCTCACAGGGTCGTGCATGGGGCTGCCGTGGCAGGCATGGCTGCAGGCGGGGCTCGCTCTGCCCTTTCTGCAGGTGGCACAGAGCAGCGAGGTGTCTGCCCCGGGACCAGGCTCTCCAGCCTGCCTGGAGCTCCTTCTCTGCTCCCCCAGAGTGGGCCTGGGTGTGCCTATTGGGCAAGGGAGTCTTTAGGAACCCTTCCCAGGGCCTCCTCAGAGTCTCCTCGAGAGGGACGGGTAGGAGGAGTCCAGGGCACGCATTGTCTTTATACAAACAGGTGAGCTTCATTCACCCTAGTCCAGGGCAGGAACCCCCTGCCCTCCAGACACTTGAGTGCCCTCAAAGGTCAGGCACGCAACTGGGAGTCGGGGCCTGGCTGTGAACTGCTGCTGCCAAGCACCTGCCTGCATACCCTGCCAATACTCCACCAGCACCAGCAGCCCCAAGGCTGTTTCTCCCCAGCTGGGAGGGAGGTCTGCACCCTCCTGCCACTGGGGGCTGCCAGCGTGGCCGCAATCTGGGGCCCTTGGTGACCTTGGGGTGGTGGGGCATGTCCTTGTCCTCCTACCATCACAGCACAAAGGGAGGGATCCCCACAGCCTAGGCCTGGGGCCCAGCCCTGCACTGCCTCCCTGCAGGTTCCCCAGGGCCACAGCCTCCCCACCTTCCTGCCCCTCCTCCCAGGCAGGTGCTCACCTGGGGAAGCAGATTACTTTGGGCTAAGCCAACCCCAGTTAGAGAGGGGAGGCCTTAGCAACAGCTCGAAGCTGTGCCCCAAACCTCAAAAAGGGTGCCCCTGGGCTCTCTCAGGGGTGCTTCCCCGCCCTCCTGATCTGGGAGCAGGTGCAGCTCTGGCCATTTCTCTGGCCTCGGTGTCCACGCCACCCAAGGCGCCTCCATCCCATGTGCCCCAGAGTGCCCTCCCAGGGTATGTGACCCCTCAAAACCCCGGATGCCAAACCTTAGGACACTCCCCCAAGACTTGGAGCACCTCAGCGCAGGGGAGCCCCTCGGGCCCTGGGGTTTACCTGGGGTATCGTCCAGGAGACCTGGGCAGCTTCACAGGACCAGGGTGGGGCCAGAGGGCCCGGTCATCACCAGATGAAATTTTCGCCTCTTGACCCTGAGCCACACAGGCAGGACCTGCAGGTGGACAGCCAGGCGGAGAAGCGCACAGCCCTCCCTGGTGGAGCCTGGGGTGGGGGAGGCCTCTCCAATCCACGCCCTCCCTCCCCGAGTTAAACTACTCGCAGGCCTGGCAGCCGGCAAGCGAGGCAGAGCCCACCCCCACCCCTGAGCTCCTCTTGTTCCCCGGGCTCCTGTTCCATCCTTGATCAATAATGCAGTGGGGGGAGGAGCCCCCACCCCTCCTGGCCCCGACCCGCCAGCTGCTCCCGCTGTGCTGTGATCTCAGTTGCAGGGGTGGTTTCTGAGGGCCATTTTGCATTCTGGGGGCTACTGTGGGTAAGGCCGAGGGTCAGATGCCTGTGTAGGGAGGAGCAGGTTTGCCATATTCATATCCTGGCACAGTGGAGGCTTGGGGGTTCCCTTGGACCCACAGTTCAGTTGTGGACTTCTCATTGCCTTTGGGGGACGCTGGGGGAGGAGGCTCTCGGGGGCTAGCACTCTGGGTGGGGAGGAGCTTTGCCCAGCCCTGTGTGGCCGGTTTTTGAGGCCTCCAGGGGACACTCAACCCCGCAGCGTCCTGCCTGGCCTGCAGGGAATCTGACCACCCAGCCCCGGGGGACGGGGCCAGGGCAAGGAAGGGGCCACAGTCCCAGTGGCCCCTCCAAGACCTCGTCTGTCCTCACACCCACACCTGGCCCATCTGTAGGTCCCCAGCTTCCCTGTCAAGGCATGTCCTGGGCGTGATGGCTTCTTATCTCCCACTGCTGTGAGGCTGCACACCCGAGGCTGCCCACCGTGGTCCTGTCCGCTCCCACCCTCGGGATCTGCACCATCATCTCCCAGTGCCTGGCCACTCAGCCCAGCCACGATGTCCCCTTCCGGGGCTGGACCCCACCCTGTTCCCCACAGCCTGTTCTTGCCCCAGGGCCTTTGCACTGCCGGCTGCTGCCCCCACAGCCGTCAGGTCTGGGCTCAATCCTTTCTTCAACAGACCTTGGCCGACTTCCCAATCTCACGCAGCCCCACCCCTGCTCCTCCCTGCCCCCACCCCTTCACCACCCGACACTGACACGAGCTCCTGTTTGCATTGGTGGCGTTCCCGCCTTGGTGTGTAGGTGAGGTCAGGGTGGGGCTCCCGCCCCCCAGCAGGTGCCTGGCAGGTAGAAGAGAAGCAAAGGAAGGAGTGAGGGAAGGAAAGAGGGAGGGAGGACGTGCGGAGATGTTTTCTCCGACCTCTGTGTTACACTGGGCAGGGGAGAGCCTGGCTTCCCTGGGAGTAGGTCAGCCACGAGCCACAGGTCTCCCCGGACTCAGCTGGGCAGGGCAGGGTTCTGCTCCTGTCGAACCGAGAAGTTTGAGAAGCTCCTCGACCCGGTGCTGCTCCACGTCCCCCTTTGTCTTTTCCTTTTCCTGAAACTTCCCAACCAACCGGCACTGGGGAGAGATTGATGAACGCGGTGCGGGGGCTGGGAGCCGGGTTGTGTACACAGCCTGTATCGGTTTGAACTAACGAAGTTTATTAACCAGGCAACCCAGAATCATTAATCACGCAGAAAAATAACACAGCGAAATGACTTTTCAAAATGCCATTGGTATAATTATCATCTTGCCCGTTACACTAAATGCTGCCATTTATATCTGTGATACTTAAGTATGCAAACAGTAATTAACGTGGTAATGAACCAGGGGCCCCAGAGCCTCCCCTCCCTGAGCTAATTTGCATGTTAATTATCATTAGCGACCGGGGAAACAAGTTATAAACAGCCTAATTAACAGCCAGATCATTTTTACAAGAGATCGCGTGTACTTTGACACGTGAACCGGTGTGAGATTAATGAAGTCTGGCGAGGCCACCTCTCCCGCGGGGTGGGGGTGGGGTGGGGTGGCCTCAGTGCAGTGGCCTCGGTGGTCTCTGGGATGCCTATCAGCAGGGTGCTGTGAGCAGGTGACGGTTGATGACCTCGGGCTGGCCCCTGAATGGCAGGTGCTTGGGCTGGGTGAGACCAGGAAATGGGGGGCCCTGGTAAAGGGAAATTATCCTGACCCTTGGTGAGGAAGACTTTATTCAAGACTGTTGTGTAGGAGAGAGAGACAGGGTTCGACCCCGGATGCCAGGACTAGGGGGGGTTCACAGCCCAGGAGCAGGGTAGGGGCTTGGTGGATGGGAGATTACAAAGCGGGGACACCAGGGCAGAGGGATTCTTGCAAACCCACTTCATCGGTTCTTGCTCAAGGCAGAGTGATCCCATATCCAGGGTGCGGATGGGCTTGAAACTGCCTTAGCCGGATTCTTTCGACAGCTGGACCCCGCAGGCTAAAGCAGGGCCCAGGTGAGGCTGAGCTGAGAAGAGAGCTCAGCAGCTTGTCCGGACTTTCCCATCCCAAAGTCCAGGTCCTCTGCTTTTGTGCCTAGCCCCTCTCCTGGACCCTGAGCCTCTCGGCCAACCTGGGGCTTTGCTCCTCCCAAGAGACGCCATTTAATCAACCAGACATATGTGCCCCACCCTCCCCCACCTGCAGAACAGCCTTATGGGGGGGAGAACCATCACCCTGTTTCAGCAAGCAGGAAGCCCAGGCACAGAGAGGTGGGAACCTGCCCCAGGCCTGCAGCCCTAGCTGGTGAGTCCCAGGCCCTGACGCCACAGCCTCGCTGCTGCCCCTGGACACGCCGGGCAGTTCCTGCTCCAGGGCCTTTGTGTCCCAAAGAGCCCTGGCATCCATCCTGACTGCCCCATTCAGCCTCCATCCCGTCCTCCTTTCCCTGGTATTTTTGCTCAGGTTCTTGCCTAGCGTCGGCGTTTTCCCGTCTGTCTCCCTGACGAGAGTGCCGGCTCGCAGGAGGCAGGACACGTCCCGTCGACCCCCCGCTCCCCAGTGCCTAGATCAGCCCGACGTGCAGCAGGGCTCCCCAGCACTGCGGAGTGGGGGCACGTCTGGCCGTGAATCACTCCAGAGCAGGGGCTGAAGATGTTTTTTGGAAAGGGTTCCGATTGCAAAGTTTACATTCCACTCAACCATGGCAGCACAAAAGCAGCCGTGGACAGCATGCAGACACACGGGCCAGCCCTGCGCCCGCAGCATCCGACGTTGGTGTCCTAAAAACAGACACCTGGCCGGCTACTTGCCGCCTCAGACACCCACCATGCTCCATTTCAGACCCTCTGGGCCTCCCTGGCCTTCTCTCCGTTTGATGTGGGCTCTGAGTGATTTCGGTCAGGCACCACCCAACACAGTAGGGCTGTCTCTTGCCTCCTGCCTGGGTTCCTGAGGACGCAGCCACAGAGCCATGCCCAGAGCCTGCAGGACAGTCAGCGCCCGGGGGAGGCCGGGGGAGCAGGGAGTGTGAGCACCTCTCCTTTTCTGCTGCACAAAAGGCGGCCCTGGGCACCGGTTGCTGTGTGGGTTCCCCCGGGCCAGGTACAGGGGACACCTGGGGACTTGTCTTCCTTGGGACCACCTCCTACAGCTTCCCTCTCCTGTCGGTCACCACTGCTCTGGGGATTGTTCTTCCTGTTAGGATAACGGCCCCAAGGCCCCCTGCCCCCTGCATTAGGCTGTGCTTTCTGGGGAGCCCAGGTCAAGGTGGTCTTGGAAAGCAGAACTTTAGGGTGGGATTTTGGAGCTGGGTCACTAACTGGCCTGAGGGCCACAGGGCCCTGGTGCTGGTGGGAAGAAGGGGCGGTGAGGACCCGGCCAAGCAGCCTCACGGTGCCCTGGCCTTGCTGGGCTGACAGGGCTGCGGTGATGGGAGGAGCCCGGTGGGGACACACGGAGGAAGGTCTGGGGCTGCCGGCCTCACAGGTGTGATTGGGGTGGGCAGGGCTGCCGAGGACCTGGCTCCACGGCTCTGTGCAGGTGGCAGCTGGCGCCGCGTGTAGCCACCCACACAGGAAAGATGAGCTTGGCGGCGGAGGCCGTGTCCATGCCATTGTGAGAACTGCAGCTCTTCCCTCAGTTCCCTGTGCCCATTTATTGAGGTGGGGGGGCTGGTCCCCTCGGAAAGGACCTGGCAGTGTCCCCAGGCGTGGGACATATGCCTCGCAGCAGAGTTGGTGGTGGACACAGGGCAGTGCCCCGCCCTCCCTGCACTAGAACCAGCAGCAGCACACAGTCCCCAGCTCGGCCGCTGACCACGTCCTGCTCGGGTCTCCCGGGCTGGCCCTGGTCCGCTCAGCCTGTCCTTGGGTGCCTGTGGCCAGCTGCTCATGCCTTCCCATCCTGGTGCAACGTGGGGAGTGACTGTGCAGCCCCAGCTGAGAGGCCACCATCCCTGCCCTTGGGTCTCCCGTGGGGAAGCAGAAACATGCCTGATGGCTCAGGGGGCAGCAAGCACCAGCAGCCAGCACAGGCCACTCTTGGCACGGAGGGAGGCGGCCTTGTTAAGGGCGAGGGCACAAACCCAGAGTAGGGAGGGGACGATGGGGCAAAGCCACCTGCCCTGCACCTCAAGGGACCTGCGGCCTTGGCCTGGGAACTGCCACATGGGAAGGGAGTGTGGGCCTGGCCCAAGGTTCTGCCGGCAGGTGGGGTGGGGCGGTTCTCGCCCTCTTGGGCCTAGGGCCTCACCCTGGGAGGCCTCGAGTGGTGCAGGTGCCCGGCCCCATGGCAAGCGAGTCCGGTTCCTTAGATCCGGCCCAGATCTGCCTGAACGAGAGCCTCCTGGGAGTCTGGGGCAGCATGTGGAGGATTCACTCTGAGAAGCGCGTGGACTCCCTGGGGAGGCCGTGGCCCCAGCTGAGCATATGGCCTGGGTTCTGCCACCCTCACCTCCCACTGCTCCTTGGTCACAGTGGGCCCGGCAGGCCACAGCGCAGCATGCGGGACGTACTGCCTGCTTCCTGGCACCAGCCTCTGCTTGGTCAGTTTCCTTTTCTAGAACCTTCTTCCTGGTTCCCTGGACTCTGCTTAGACACTTGGTCCTCCCAGGACCTCCTGAGCCCTCCTGAACCCTGGACCTTGCTCCATGTGCCCCTGGGTCTGGCAGCCCGCAGCCCCTGCCCTCCCCTCCCTGTGCCCATGTTGTCCCAGGCCTGAGACTGGCTGGGTGGCCGCACGTGCTCCTGGACTAAATGCTGCTAACGTAACTTCATCAGCGCCCTCGAGGCGAGGACCATGTGTCCAGCCCCTGCTGTGCACACGACTGGGGGTTGTCGGTTCCCTGAGCTCAGCTGAACTCCCTCCTGCCAGCTGCAGGGACTTGCTAGCCGTCTCCACCGCCCCCTGACTGGGGAGCTGTCCTCCTGGGGATGCCACACTCCTCTCCATCTGTCTCGGTGCCCCTGCCAGCTTGGCTGGCCTTCCTGTGGTGAGGACAGCAGCAGGACTGGGACCCCCAAAGCCCTCTCAGCCTGGGATGAGCTGCAGGTATTACTAGGTGTGAACATCAAAGCCACCCAGTGCCACCCTCCCCAGAGCCAGGTTCACCCTCTCCCTGTGCCCCTGTGCAGGGCCTGGGCACCTGCCCCTCGTTCCCTCACACCAGGGACTGCTGGGGGCTGGGTGGGGTCTGCACAATTCCTGGAGGTGCGTTGTAGTGGGAGACCCTGGGGGAGACGGTGGCTTCACAGCAGTGTGTTTAGGACCGGGCACATTTGCTGACCACTTCCTTGGTGTTGGGCCCTGGACTCAGCACTGCACAGGCCCTTTCTGTTCCTCCCAGCAACCCCGTGGCGCAGGACTGGACATGGGGGCCTGGATCACACTCTGGAAGGAGGCAGAGCGAGCCTCTCCCTGTGAGGAAATCATGGGGACTCAAGGATTCCAAGGTTGGGAGGCCAAGGTAGGAGGACAGCTTGAGGTCAGAAGGTGGAGACCAGCCTGGAAAACATAGGGAGACTCCATCTCTACAAAGAAAAGAAAATCCACCTGTCACCCCCAGCCTTGGTGCCCATGTGTGCCCAGGATGTGTGAATAGCAAGTATCTGCCATTTGCCGCTGCTGTGACAAACATCTCCACTTCTCAGCAGTTCCCAGCTGCTCACGGGGCGGCTGCTGCCTGTGGCTCTGCTGGCTCAGCTCAGCTCAGCTGATTTGGCCCCACTGGCCTTTGCATTCCAGGCCCCAGGCTGCAGGAGAATCTGTCTAGACCATGATAGGTTCATATGGAGATGTGGGAAGCAGCATCATGGCTCCCCCAAAATGTCCACACCCTAGTCCATGGGAGCTGTGGACGTGTGACCTCCTGTGGCTCAAGGGGCTTTGCAGGTATGATTAGAGATATTGAGATGGAGAGGACCCTGGCACCTGGATACTCACAAGGGGTGGCAGGAGGATCGGAGCCCAAGAGCAGAGTGACAGTGAGGGTGGAGGCTGGGCTCAGCTGCGCTGCCACTGAGACAGTGGAGGAAGCGGCTGTGAGTCAGGGATGCCACAGCCTCCGGAAGCTGAGGAGGTGAGAAATGGAGACAGTGGAGGAAGGGGCCGTGAGTCAGGGATGCCACAGCCTCCAGAAGCTGAGGAGGTGAGAAACGGAGACAGTGGAGGAAGCGGCCGTGAGTCAGGGATGCCACAGCCTCTGGAAGCTGAGGAGGTGAGAAACGGAGACAGTGGAGGAAGCGGCCGTGAGTCAGGGATGCCATAACCTCCGAAAGCTGAGGAGGTGAGAAATGGAGACAGTGGAGGAAGCGGCCGTGAGTCAGGGATGCCACAGCCTCCGGAAGCTGAGGAGGTGAGAAACGGATTCTTCTGTGGAGCCTGGAGGAGGAAGGCAGCCCTGCTCACACCTTGATTGTAGCCCAGTGGGACCCACTGGAGGCTTCTGACCTCCAGAACAGTAGTAAATTTCTGCTGTTTTTGTTGCATCTTTGATAGGAAACTACCAGAAGGGAGAAGGAGCAAGAGGGGTTCGGCTGACCCCTGCAAGTGCATTTTCTGTGGAGCTGATGGGGCCGCACCTCATCTGTGTCCACGTTCCATGAGTCATGATGCATCACAGTGGCACCAGGAACACATCCTCCTCCAGGGAGGTGACAGGGGAACCAGTGATGGTGGGAAAGTGAAACCGCCTGCCCCAATACTGGGTCACAAATGTCTGCTTCACTGATGCACACAAAACACCCAATCCATGAAAGCCTCAGCCAGTCATGGCATCAAGCATGGCACCCGGCATCTGGTGATGACCATTGTGGCTCACGTGGCTCCTTTCAACCTGGAGAACTGTGCACTAAGAAGACGAGTGACCGGTCCTGCTGGGCCCCACACAGCACGGAGCCGGGGACAGGCTTGCCTCAGTAAACGCGCCCACCTAGAAGGGGAATCAGGGGACCCACAGCAGTCACTGGTCCCTGGGGATTCTGAAACACCCCTGGGACTGGCTGCAATGTCACCTGTGCTGGGGTAGGAATGCTGGTTCTTCACCCTGGGAGGAGCTCCAGACACTGGGCCGTCCTTCCCTTCCTGTGTCCTCCTGGGCTGCTTCTGCAGAGCCTTGAGGAACACCGCTGAGGGGCTTAACTGGCTCCCTGCTCATGGGAAGCTGGGACCGAGGGCTGCATCTCACCTTGAATGGGCATCGTCTGTGTTAAGCTGGGCTGGATGCCCTCTGGTCAGTATGATTTTCTGGAAATCTTTTTAGAATTAAGATATTCGATTCCATCCATCTCCATGTTCCAAAGCCACAGTTCTTTCCAGACCTACTTCTCTCTTTGACTTCATCACAGGTGTCTAGGAGGAGCTGCCCTAACCCCACTTCAGGGGCCTTACAGAGGACACAGAGCCCTGACCCTGATTTGGCCTCTGTCTCAGGCTGTGTCTTACGTGGGACATCTTGCTGCTATCCCTGAGAATGAATTGCCTCTTTTGACCCTGCAGTCCCAGCATATCTGTGCACCTTCCCCACTTTCATCCCACCTTGTAAGCAGACCAGTGATTCTCAAAGGCCCCCTTCTTGCAGAGCCTCCTGTTCAAGGCAGCTAAAGGAAGCCAGTGCATCCTGCCTGGAGCCTGTCTCAGAAACTGCACAGCCACAGGTCATCAGGCACAGAGTCTGCCTTCCCGATTCCCCTGGGCAGCTGTTGCCTGAACTTCGTGGCAACTTGGTAGTGCTTCTAGCCTCCTGCAGGTTTTCTTGCCACTGAAGCCAGTGGCACAAGGCTGCTGCTGATACTGTGGCTGACCCCTGCTTCTGGTTGTGGTGTGGTTTTTCCTGTACCAGTCAGCTTTTGCTGCAGTAACAAATGGGCCCAGTGTCTTGGTGGCTTACAACAGTTCACTCCTTGGTCTTCTTCCATGGGGACTGCTGATAGCAAGGGCAGGTGCAAGAAGGGCAGAGCCAAGCCACAGGAGGCCTGTGACAGCATGCTCACTCCCACACCATCTGCTGAAGCAAGGGAGGGGGCCAAGTGGGGTCAGCGGAGGAAAACTCTGCCCACAGGGAGGCTTGGCAAGGTGGGAGAGGAAACAGACCACGGTGAGCAAATAACACACCCTTCATCAGGGCTTGGGAAACCAGCTCTGCCATGCGACATGTTTGGGGAAACACAGGGTCAAATACAACGAAATGTGTTTCCCCATAGCAAGACTTCTCAGAGCCTTTAATAGGTTAATGTGTTGTGATGTCCCTGAATAGGACTCTAACACACAACCTCGACCAAATGCCTTTACTCAGGAGGCACTCCCCTGCCCCAGAGAACCCCCACACATGTTACAGGGCCAGGTGGCGAGGTGCTGTTCTCACATCCAGGTGGGGAGGTGTGCGATTTTTGGAACTGTATCCTTAGTGACTAACAGGATTATACCTACATATTTTGGAGAGCTGTGTGTAGCATGATTTCAAGCAGAGAGAGACAGGCAGAATTCAACTGGAAGCCACCTGATCACCCAAGGGAGTTGTCCTACCCTACAAGGGCAGAGGAAAATAATCCAAGTTCAGTGGAGTTCAGTCGGAGTTACAGGGGGACTGAAGGATGTGGCGGGCAGCATGCTAGTGTCTGCAACGCCAGCTGAGAAGCCATTTTTATGTTTTAAGAGGAGCAACAAAAGTACCTCTGCCAGCTTTTGCTGCAGTAAGAAACAAGCCTGGTGATATGGTCTGGCTCTGTGTCCCCACCCAAATCTCATCTTAAACTGTGATCTGAATTGCGATCCCCACATGTTGGGGGAGGAAGCTTGTGGGAGGGGATTAGATCATGGGGGCAGTTCCTCCATGCTGTTCTCACGATAGTGAGTGAGTTCTCACAAGATCTGATGGTTTTATAAGGGGCTTTTCCCCCACTTTGCTCGGCACTTCTCCTTCCTGCCGCCATGTGAAGAAGGACGTGTTTGCTTCCCCTTCGGCCATGACTGTAAGTTTCCTGAGGTCTCCCCAGCCATGTGGAACTATGAGTCAATTAAACTTCTTTCCGTCATAAATTACCCAGTCTCAGGTATTTCTTCCTAGCAGTGTGAGAATGAACTAATATACCCTGTATCTTGGTGGCTTACGATGACTGTTTATGGATTACATTCTCTGAGGACCTGTGGCTGACTGCAGCCTGCTGGACTCTGCTGGGTTCATCTAGTCTTGATTCAAATCTGTTTGGTGCCAGGGAATGAGGCCAGCCCCGTTGAGGGTGACAGACTTCCCTGGGGCACTGGGAGATGACTGGATTGAAACCCACAGCCTTGGACTGTGAGACCAACCCTGTTTAGTTCTGGAGCCATTTCACAGTGGTTTTGAAAAGCCTCACTGTGTGGATCGTGAGAAAGGCAGCTTGGACCCAAGTCATCATCTGACTGGTGAGCCACCACCTCTCTCCGTTGGAGAATAGGCGCCAGCACGGAACTGGCACAGGGAGGCCAAACAATCATGTTCAGAGCCTGTGGATAAACTTAGAAATAATGTCTTTCTATTTGGTATTTTAGCACTTGCCATGTTTAAGAGAATGTGGTATATTACATAATCCAATAGGTTGGCCTTTTGATTCTAAGACTTGTAATAGAGGAATTGACTCAGATTTGTAATTTTAAGTTCAATGGTATAGAATGACTTTACTAAGTTTGTAAATAGTTTTGGAATTTTAAGATAATTTAAAGATTATTTTATGTGTATCAATTTAATTCACTAAAATTCCAAGAGGCATTTAATAAGTATCGGAGAAGGTTTGTTTACGAGATGATGGAAGTACTTAAAAAATTGAACTGTATTCAATTTAAATTTAAATCCTTCTAAAATGTTTTAAGGAATTTAGCTATTCCCCCGTTAAAAATGATTGCAATTTAATTTAATTTAATTTAATTAATTTTTTAGATTTTTTGAGATAGGGTCTTACTCTGTTGCATTTGAGAATGCAAAGTGGTGCAATCTCGTCTCCCTGCAATCTGCCTCCTCAGCTCAAGTGATCCTCCCACCTCAGCCTCCTAAGTAGCTGTGACCACAGGCACACACTACCACACCCGGCTAATTCTTGTCTTTTTTGGGGAGATGGGGTTTCACCATGTTGCCTAGGCTGATCTCAAACTCCTGGGTTTTTAACTTTTTAAGACCCCTGTGGGGTGGCAGCTGGGGCTTGGGGACAGGGAGCAGGAGGGCCAGGCTGGGCAAGGACCCCGGCAGAAGGAAGCAGGCATCTCCACCTGGGGCCAGGTTGCTCCCTGGCCTGAAGGGTGAGACTAGCCTTTCCCTGGCCCTCCCATTTGGAGCTGCAGCCTCTGCCCAGAGGTCATCTGGGAACGCACCTAATCACGCAACTCAGTTCCTGTAGTCCTGGCGGCGGCCTCAGCACAGCCAGCACCCCATGCTGGGCAGGAGGACGAGGACCCCAGGGTCTGGATCAGGCAGTGCCGACCTGGGATTTGTTCGCATTTTTGAGTGTTGCCCAGGCTTTGGCACTGGTGGCTATAGAGCTGAACATGGTTCTGTTCTTCTGCTGTTTATTCTCATGATATTGAAAAGGCATATTATTTTTAAAGTATTCGAATCTCATTTAAAAATCAAATAAACTAAACATTTGCTACGTTTGAGATGTAAAAGTTCTTAAGTATATTAAAACATCAAGCAAAAATATATGTTTACAAAACTATAGACATCAAACATTTACTGTTATTTTAAAAGACAGTTTTAGCAGATAAATGAATTAAAGCAAAGTATGTTATAAAAAATTGAACATCATGTAATAAAAGAAAAGCTGGAGAGGCTGGATGTGGTGGTTCACACCTGTAATCTCAGCACTGTGGGAGGTCGAGGCAGGCAGGTTGCTTGAGCCCAGGAGCTCAAGACCAGCCTGGCCAATATGGAGAAACCTTGTCTCTACAAAAAACACAAAAATTATTCGGGAGTGGTGGCATGCACCTGTGGTCCCAGCTAATCAGGAGGCTAACACGGAGGATTGCTTGAGCCTGAGAGGAGGTCAAGGTCAAATTATTCGGGAGAGGTGGCTTGCACCTGTAGTCCCAGCTAATCAGGAGGCTAATATGGAGGACTGCTTGAGCCCAAGAGGAGGTCAAGGCTGCAGTGAGCCATGATAATGCCCCTGCATGCCAGTCTGGGTGGTAGATGTGGGTCAGTGATCGCTGCTTAACAAATCACCCCAGCAGTCAGTGGCTTGGAATAATCCACATCAATCACTGTTCTTGTGGTTCTGGTCAGCAGAGGATGGGGTAGGGTGACCCTGCAGGTCCAGGCTGGCTCTCTCCATGGTCGAGGGCTGGGCTGGCTGTGGGCTGAGGCACCTCAATTCTCCTCTGCGTGGCCTCTCATCCTCTAACAACTAGCTTGAGCTTGTCCCCACGGCAGAAGCAGGTTTTTTTGGGGTGAGGAAGAGATGGACTGAGGAAGCCCCAGGGCTGCTGTGAACTTGTCTGCTGCCGCATCCACATATCCCAGTGGTCAGCCTGGACTCGAAGCAGCTGAGGTCAGCCTGCATCTCCTGCGGGAAAAGTAGCCATCCCAGCATCCCAGCTTGCCAATGATGCCATGACGGGAAGGATGGAGACCCAGCCGCTTCACGGTGCCACTGCTCTTTGGACTCTGAGACATTCTTTGAACCCTTTTCCTGTTTGCCCTGAGAATACTCACCAGCAGTGCCTGCGGCTGCAGCGTTTACTGAGATAGCTTTGCCAAAAAATATCTCGCTTTTATTATTATTTTCCCATCGCTCTGGAATATCGACTTTGGAAACAAAAGCCATCATTCTATTTCTGTTATTCTGTTTTTAGTCGTGGCATTTCCATTTAACAAAATGCAGTAATTTTCGATCACTGCAGAAAGCCATGCCATTCCCGTGTGTGATGGTGACATTGTTCTCAAACGCTTGTTGGCCGAAGATTGGTTTGATGAATCCGATTTTTCCGAAATAGACAATTCTGATAATCAGACGATTCGGATGTCAGTTCTGTTTAGAAATAACTCCAAGAACAGTTTTTATATTTTATTTCCACATTGAAAATCAGTCAGATTTGTTTCAGCCTCAAAGAGCGTGTTTACGTAAAATTAAATGAATACTGGCAGCAAACTGCACTTTCTTTTTTCTAAACAGGGAAATTAAATCTTCTTGAAGGCCCTGCTCTTTTCCTCTTGACAGCAAGTTCTCACTGTTTAGAGAGCATCCTGTTGTCTTCGTCCTGAGGCTCCCTCCGTCTGCACGGAGGTTCTGATGCGTCTATGACTGCATCAATCCTCCTACCACCGGGCACACATTTCACTGTTTTGGAAGAAGGCCTTTGGACTGAAGCTGGAATCGCTGGGCTCTGTGGGTACTGGTCATGACTTCCGTGGATGGGAACCCGCTAGACTTCCAGGCTCTGCCGGGTTTGTCTTTTTTAATAAATTGAGCAATTGGATTATTGATCTTGGCCTCATGATTGGATTTTGATTTCTTAAAAATGCTGAAATCATGGCAGTATACCAGTAAACGCTCTAGGACCTTGGCTGTTACAGGTGGCCCCGTGCCGTGGGATGCCGGGGGCACAGGAGTCCTCGGAAGTGGGCTGTGGCCTATGTTCTTCGTCTGCTGGTCAGCAGGAACCCCCGTTCTGAGGATGCTGCTCCCCTGCCAAGCCCTTCCCGCGCCTCCCCACAGTCCCAGGACAAGGCCCACAGTGCCCACGGAGGCCTCGCTGTCTGGCTGGACCGTCTGGCTGGTCTTGACCTTCCCACGGAGACCTGGCCGTCTGGCTGGTCTTGACCTTGACTCCATGGCACTGGTGTGTGCTGAATCTTCTTAGTGTTTTTTTTTCTCCAGCTCAAACACACCCACCTCTTTGTCCTCCCTTGTCTCCTGAGGGGTTCCGTGTCCATCTTTTCTGGGCTCCCCATCCCCACAGTGCTGTAGAAGCCTCCAGGCCCTCCAGGGCTCAGGGCTGGCTGGGGGCGCTGGGCAGAGGCCCACACTCCTCCTGCCCCTCCTCCCACTGGGCCAGGGTGTCAACTGGGGGCCCCACTGCTTCAGGTCTTGGTGGGGGCCACTCACAACCAACCACTATGGGAACCGGGTGCACCCCAGGCTCTCCCTGCTGCCTGCCCTGTGGTGCTGCAGGGGAAAGTAGACGCTGCCATGCTGGCCGTCTCCCCCTGGGTCTTGGGCCTTCCCTGGGCTCTGGCTTCAAGTACTCCCTTCATGTTCTCCTCTCCAGGAAGCCCCAAGCTTTCTCAAGGCACCAGAAACACAAAAGCCCTTTCTGCATGTGTGCCTGTGTCTGCATGTGAGTGTGCATGTGTGCATACATGTGTGTAGATGCCATGCTCACGAGTCTGTGCGTGTGTGCCTGTGCATAGAGGTGCATCTGTGCATGTGCCCAGGTGTGAGTGCACATACATAGACATGCATGTATATGGCCATGTGTGTGGAAAAGTGCAATGCACACATGTACATATGAACATATGCATGTGTGCCTATACATGTGCGTATGTGCCTCGGTTGCATGTTATACATGTGAGTGTGCATGTGTGCTCATGTGTGTACATATGTGTGTGTGTACCCCAGGCCATTAGTGAAACCTGACACCTGCACAGCGCCAGTTCTAGGCAGGTGTTCCCATAGTCCTGTCCTGCCTCTGATCTCAAGGCACCGTCCAAAGGGGGCTATATTTCCCCGTTTGGACACATGTATTGGAAAGCTAATTTCAGGGTCCTCATTTGCATGGGCCTCTTCCAGGCACTGTGCCTAATTTTATATCCTTTCTCTTAAAGTGGGCTCCCAAATTGAAAAGCTTCATGCCTACAAAACCCGGATCTGCCCTATTCTCATTTTAAAATGGAGGAAACTGAGGCACAGAGAAGTCCAAGAATTTGTGCAGGGTCATGTGACCAGTGCCTATGTTCTATGATCCAACCATTGCAGCCTCTCTCCCTACACACACCTGCACACAATCACCTGAACACATACCTATGTGCACATATCACACACACTCCAGTACACACCTGAATGGATGCACATACCCACACACATCTGCACACACCTGTATGCACACACCTGAAAGCTACACACACTTGTATGCACACACCTGCAACTCCCACACACCTGCACCCACACACCTGCATGCACACACATGTACATACACACCTGTACACACACCTGCATGCACACACATGTACATACACACCTGTACACACACCTGCATGCACACACATGTACATACACACCTGTACACACACCTGCATGCACACACATGTATACACACACCTGCACACACACCTGCATGCACACACATGTACATACACACCTGTACACACACCTGCATGCACACACATGTACATAAACACCTGTACACACACCTGCACACACACCTGCATGCACACACATGTATACACACATCTGCACACACACCTGCATGCACACACATGTACATACACACCTGTACACACACCTGCATGCACACCTGCATGCACACACACACCTGTACACACACCTGCACACACACCTGCATGCACACACATGTATACACACACCTGCACACACACCTGCATGCACACACATGTACATACACACCTGTACACACACCTGCATGCACACAAATGTACATACACACCTGCATGCACACACATGCACACCCCCAACACCTGCATGCACACAAATGCACACCCCTGCACACCTGCACACACACACCTGTATTAACACACATGAACAGCCACACACATCTGCTGGTGCACACATGCACACACACATACATCTGCACACACACACCTGCATGCACACTCCTACACCTGCTGTCATACACACCAGCACACCTGGTGGGCACGCTTGCCTGGCTCTGCCACACAACTGTCTTTTCTGGGGATGCCCCGTGAACCCCAGGATAGATGCGGCCTCCTCCTTTCTGTTCCAGAAGGAGCAGCTCTTTCCTTCCTCCTGAGTCTGACCTTGCCGTGCCCTGACCTTGGGACTCAGCTCACCTGCCCCACCCTCCCATGTCTCTTCCCTGGGTGCAACGCCCAAGCCTGTGCCCGTGGGGCTCTGGAGTCAGCGCATCTGCATCCAGGACTGACTCCACTACTTCCCCGTCCCTTCGCCGCCCCGTGACTGATTCCCCATGTTTGAAGTGGGGACATTACGGTCTCCCTCCCAGGAGGACAAGAGTGAGTGAGTGAAGTGAGACAACCATCTGCAACGGCTCAGCCTGAATTACTGCTCAGCCCTGATGATCCCTGACCTGCACTGGCTCCAGGACCTGCCTTCTCAGGGGCCTCAGTTTCTCCCCATGGCAGTGACCCCAAGTTAGCTGAGAGGCCCAAAGAGTCACTCACAGAGGCTGCCCTAGGAGTCCTAGGTGTGCAGTGTGCGCCTGGCCCAGAGTCCTCCATGCTCCTACCCCTGTGCATGTGAGTCCCAGGCCAGGGGTCCAGGGACCAGGGGACCAGGGGTCCAGGGGTCCAGGGGTCCAGGGGGCCAGGGTCAGGGTCTTGGGGGAGAAGAGACTGAGGCACTGGGGGCCAGGGAGCCAGCAGGTGGGGGGTCCAGGGCATTGGGGATCTGGAGGCAGGGGGTCAAAGTGCTGGGCCAAGAGGCCTGTGGGGTGGTGGCCCCAAATTCTTAGCAGCCAGGCCTCTGGCGAAGGGTGGAGGTGAGCACAGCCTTGGGTGTGAGTCCTGTCCATGCTTTGGCCAGTGTCCAGCTGTGTGGATGTTCCAGGAGTGAGGGTTCAGGGGACAGAAATGGCCCAGCTGTTGCCATCAGGAGAGATAAACAGTTGACCCTGATGTTTTTCCCACCAAGACCAACAGGCCCCTGTTTCTGGAGCCAGAAGCCTTTCAGCTACATCGGCTGGCACGTTCTGCCGGCTGCTGCTGAACCCTGGCATCTTGAAGAGGCAATGGCTGGGGGTGGCACCAGGGTGGGACACAGAAGTCAGAACCTCCGAGCCAGGCTTCGCGTTCAGCTCTAGAGAATAGCACAGCCAGGTCTCAGGAGGTCAAGGAGGGTCCCGGGGCCAGTGCCAGGCCTCTGTGGCTTCTGGGGAATGGTGGGCTGGGAAAAAGAGTCTGCGGGCTTGGGGGTGGCTGCCGGACACTGGTGGAGGCAGGCGTTGAATGCAGATGGCCTGACTCTGCAGAGCCCTGCAGCCATGCGTGCTTAGATGCGGCACCCAGGGAGGGGGTCATGGGTGAATGGGCCTGGGGGGAACCAGTTTCTAGGGGGATGGTCCAGCAATGTGCAAAAAGGCCGGCCAGGCCCTTGCCCCTGAAGCCGGCCAGCCTGTGCCCGGGCATGGCTGCAGCCGGTCCTCACACTCACCTCCCTTGCAGACAGACCCTACACCCATTGAAATCCCCAGCCCACCTGGGGACTGCTTTGGAGAAGAGGGTCTTACGGGGTCCAAGGGCAGCCCCAGTCCCACCAGCCGAGGCCCTGCCCAGCCCTCTAACTCCCCTGCACCAGACGCCTCCCTCTGGGCCTCCCTCCAGAGCGTCCCTGGCTGAGGCAGTCCCCGGATCACTGCCCTGTGGGAGGATGAGCTCTTGAAAGGGGCCGGCCAGGACATGGGGCCTGGGGCTCCAGGCCTCAGTTTCTCCATCTGGGCAAGGGGGTGGGGAGGGCACTGATGCTCACGTGGCTCTCCCTGTCCAGGGCGAGACATGCCCTCGGGAGATAGGTGCTTTCGCCCAAGGTGGGCACGTGGGGGCCGAGCAGCTCCACCCTCAGGTGGCTGTCTCTCAGCTGTGCCTCAGTTTTCTCCTTAATGCAAGGAGGCTAGCGATGCCTCTGCCGAGGCTGTGGAGGGAGGGACTGGGGGTCCCTCTAGAGGTCACAGTGACTGCTCCTGAGTCCTGGCCCTGCTCTTCTTAGTGGGCGCCCGGGGGCCTTAGAGTCTGAACTGGGGCAGGTGGCTGCTTGGCCTCCTCCCACGGTCACTGCTTGTGGACACCAGCAGAGGGCAGCTGTGCACCACGCACAGCTGGGCTGTCCACACTGGAGCCCCCTCTCCAGGTGGGAGTCAAGGGGAGGCTGAGGAGGGGCTCAGGCTGCAGGAAGACCACTGCTCAGGGCACGGGAGGGGCCTCGGACCTGGACCTGGGGTGGGAAGGGTGCAGTGGGGGCCCTGGCCGGCGCCCTTGGAGCTGGGCCTGCACTGAGCATCCTCATGGCCCACATACTGGGCTTGGGCTTGGGGGTGCTTGAGGGCATGTCCACGCCGAGCTTCTCCAAGGTGTGAGGAGACAGGGCAGGTGGGCAGGAGGTGCTCAGGCTGCAGGGCCTGTGACCACAGGGGTTGTGGTCTGGAGTCCAAGTGCAGCCCCCCTCCAGCTTCCAACCATGGTTGGGCCGTAGAGGGCAGAGGGGTCCTGCTGTTACTCCCGCAGAAGTTTCCACCAGCTCCTTCTGACTGGATCTTCCCCTCCTTGTGTCCTCACAGGGGTCTCTGCTCCACCGGACAAGCGTTGAACCATGCCTGGGGGAGGGGCTGGTCCCCTGCTCACGTGACCCACACGACATGATGGGTGCAGCCCATTCTCTTGTCTGGGGACTCAGAGTGGACGGAGGCTGGGAGGTGGTTGCAGGACAGGAGGGGAGCAGGTCGTGCTCCCCAGACAGAAGAGCCCTTGCAAGTGGCAGAGGTCTCGGGGGCTTGGGGACCTTGGTGCCGGACGAGGACCACTCCCGAAGGAGGGTTTGCCTCAGGCCTGGGGCAAATGAGAGCACAGCCCCACCCCCATGTTAGGCCAGGACTGAGGCAGGTTGTCCTTCAAGCTGACAAGGCCACCCTGAAAGGGGCAAATCAGCACTGGCCCCAACCTCCTTCCCCCGCCAGACCCTGCCACAGTGGACAGGGTGGGGCTGGGCTTCTGGAAACCCATCGGGCACCTGCCTTAAAAGCAATGGAAAATGCCGGAGGCCTCTGAGAACAAAGATGTCCATTGCAGTGTTATTTACGATGCTGTAATTGGAAACAACCAAGTCTTCAAACTGGAGGAACAGCCGAGAAATTACTGCACAGACATCAAATGGAATTTTATTCTACTAACAACATGAATGATGTGTTCTTTCCTTTGGCTGCTATAAAAATGGAAATCAACTTAAGGCTTAGAACCACACATTTCTTACTGTAGAATTCTGGAAGTCCTAAAATGAAGGTGTGGCAGGGCGGGTTCCTCCTGGGGGTTCTGGGGGTTCTACTGGGGAGAATCTCTTCCTTGCCTTTTCACTTCTAGAGACACCCATGTTCCTTGGCTCGTGGCCCCTCCTCCGTTCTCAAAGCTGGCAGCGCAGCTCCTTCCAGTCCCTCTTTCTGACTTTTGCTTCCACGCCCTCATGTCCTCCCACTCTGACCCTCCTGCCTCCCTCTTAGGAGAGCCTGGTGATCACACTGGCCTCACCTGGGTAATCCTGGATAATTTTCTCATCTCAAGAGCCTCAATTTAACCCCTCTGCACAGTCCCCTTTGCCAGGTGTGATGGTTACATTTATGGATTAACTTGACTGGGCTGTGGGGTTCCCAGACGCTTGGTGTGAGTCTGGGTGTGTCTGTGAGGCTGTTTGTGGGAGAGATTGACATTTGAACGGGTAGACAGGGTAAAGAAGGCTGCCCTCTGTCATGTGGGTGGCCTCACCCAACCAGCTGAAGACCTGCAGAGAACGAGAGGGCTGCCCCTCTCCAGAGAGGAAGGAATTCACTCTGCCTTCAGCTCTGACAGAACCAGGGGCTTCCTCCCGGGTCTCAAGGCGGCAGATGGCAGATTGTGGGATCTATCGGCCTTCCTGATCCCCTTTCCCCTCACACACACATCCTGCTGGTTTTGTTTCCCCGGAGAGCCCTGACCAATGTGCCAGGTAAGGTTCCGGGGACTGGGACGCAGGCTTCTGTGGGCGCCGTTATTCAGCTGACCACAGACGGGGTGGACAGTCCCGTCATGCCCACCTGAGAACACGGCAGAGCCACCCAGAAGCACGAGCTCTGAGAGCACACAGGGCGTCTCTGGGTGTTGGGATTGCGGCTGACTGCCTTCCTTCTTTGGACATTTCAGGGTTTTTGTCTTCTGTTCTAATGCAAAAGTTCAATGTAGGTGGCACATCCCAGCCCCAGGAGAAGCAAACGCCCAGGAGCTGCTGCCGGACGAGGCGTGTGCATTAGGCCCTTCTCATGCTGCTGTAGAGAAATGCCCGTGGCTGTGTAACTTACAAGAAAAGCTCTGGTTCTGGAGGCTGTGCGGGAAGCACAGTGGTATCTGCATCTGGGGAGGCCTCCGGAGGCTTCCAATCACGGGGGAAGATGACGGGGAAGCAAATGTCTTATGTGGCGGGAGCAGGAGCAAGAGAGAGAGAGGGGGAGGTGACACACACACACTTTAAACAACCAGATCTGTCACTAAGGCAGCACCAAACTAGGAGGGCTCTGCCCCCAGGACCCAAGCACCTCCCGCCAGGCCCCACCTCCAGCACTGGGGATTTCATTTCAGCCAGAGATTTGGGTGGGGACAGCTATCCCAATGACACCACCTTGGTTTGGGGCTGCCCTGGAGCTGACTGATGCCTGGGGGGCGAATCTTGACCGCCCCTCCTCCCTCTGCCCCATGTCCAGGTGTTCTGAGGTCACCTAGGGCTTATTCTGCCCAAAGAGCATCTCGGTGTAGGGGGCGGGGGGCGCTGAGGGGTCAGCCAGTGCAGGCAGTGCAGGAAGGAGGTGGGAGAGGACTCCGTCCCCAGGACCTGGGAAAGGCTCACAGCCTGCCCCTCTGGGCTGATGGAGGGGGACTTTGCCTCCTACTAGGCAGCTTGGTCCCTCGGTCTGAGGCTCCCCGGGGCCAGGGCTGGGTGAGGGCATGCCTGGTGGCTCTTCCCTGGGGAGGGGGAGCCTCTGGGGTCCATGGGTGTCTCTGACTGTGGGAGTCACCTGTGTGGTCACCTGCTTCAACTTGGGTCCTCCATTCTGCAGCCATGGGGCTAAGCTCTGTGGTGGTGAGGGCTTGCTTTCCAGGGCAGACTAAACTGCTGTAGGTGAGGTCAAAGTCAGGCTCCTAGAGAAGGCTGGGACTACGGTCACCATTGGTAAAAAACGTAAAATGTAGCATCTTCCCTAGATGGAGGGAGAGAGGGGCCGACTTACACGGCCGCGAGGGATCCTGGCAGCGGGCTCTGGTCCACACTGACTCGAGGTAAACGCAGGAGAAGATCCCCAGCCCCCTCCCTGCAGCCGGCACCACCCTCGGGGGCTCTGCCTCAGGACGCCCTCCACACTCAGCACTGTAGCTCCTGACTTGATCTGGGGATGGAGTTTGCAAACGTTTCTGTTTGTTTCAAGCCAGAAAGCAGCAGTGGAGTGGGGTCCGTTTGCGGGGACTTTCACAGCAAAGCACCACAGGCTGGACATTTACACAGCACTGTTCCCACCGCCCTGCAGGCTGGGAATCTGGGGACAGGGCGCCGCAGCGGCAGCAGGCGTCTCACATGGTGGGAGAGGGAGAGAGAGCCGGGAGGTGCCAACACGTTTCAACAGCCAGACCAGGTGAGAACTCACACTCATAAGACCAGCACCAAAGGGATGGTGCTAACCATGCATGAAGGGCCATGCCCCTGATCCAACCACCTCCCGCCAGGCCCCACCCCAGCCCTGGAGATTGCAATTCCACACAGGTGTGGGTGGGGACACAGCCAAACTAGACCATCTTCCTGAATTACCCACAATTTGGAAGAAAAATTATTCTGATCCCCCAATTAGCCCACAAGCTGTTGGCCCTGGGAGGAGTCGATCACACCACTGGCTGTGGTTTGGGTGGGGTGAACTAGCTTGAGGGAAGCCCAGCTCTCAGGTGAGCCCAGGAGATCCTTGTCCCCTGGGCCGTCTCCATCCTCCAGGAGCTGGGTGGGACGGACCAGGGTGGGGTCCACGCCCACCTGAGGTGAGGCACCGACTTCCAACGGTGAGATTCTGCTGGAAAAACCAGAAAGCAAGAGGGAGACAGTGGCTGTTTCAGAGGCCATAGCCTGGCCCAGGCAGGCACTGCCATGCCAACGTGTCCTTGTGCCGGATCCCGTGTGACTGGGATTGACTTTGGAACGACGAGGTCTGGGTGCCTGGCTGCAGCTCGGCTGAGTCACGTGACCTCCCTCTGTGGCACATTCTTCTGCTGGGGACCTGCACCCACCAACCGTTGGGCCATGCACAGTGCCGGGTGGGAAGGGGCCTGGCCAGGGGCTGGGGCCAGGCCTGAGTGAGGACACATTGGAACTACTGGAAAGCTGGCCCCAGGGCTCCCATCTTGCCAAGTTGAGATTCCCCAAGAAGGAAAGGCACCCTGATCCGGAGCTCCCACACTCACCGGCGGGGTGGGACGGTGACAGGCCTCACCTCCGTGTGGCAGGGTGAATGTGTTAGCTGCAGTAGAAGCCACCGGCTCTGGTAGGAAGGGGCACACAGAGCACTTCTCAGAGCCTCTAGAGGGCAAGGGGCATCGTTGGGGGCCTCCCAGGAGGCCAAGGTCTACCCCAGGGATGGCCACATAGAGCAAACAGAGATACAGGATGCCCAGTGACATTCGAATCTCAGATCAGCGAGTCCTTCTGAGTGTAAGTATATCCCATGCACTATTTGGGGGCATACTTGTACTAAGAAATGGCCTGGTGTTGATCTGGGATGCCAGGGCAGGTGGACAGCCTACTTTCTCCGGCAACTTTATCTGCAGGGTCCCCCGTCCCCACCCCAAGCTCAGCGGGCTGGGAGCTCTTATTAGGACAACCTCACAGACGTCCCGTCCCATGAAACACAGGCTGGGAAACCTGCTTGTGGCTCTTCTGGGGGTTCCTTCCTTCCTCACCCCAAAGAGTAGCCCCAAAGGTCCTCAGAGAATGTGAGTTTCTGCTTGTAACTGTGGGCTGTTTCCACTGACAGGGTCCTGCAGGGTCCAGAGAGAAAGAAGAAAGGAAGAGGAAGAAGGGAGGATGGGAGAAGGGAAAGATGGAAGGAGAGAAGGAGAGAGAGGGGAGAAGAGAAGGAAGGAAGGAAGGAAGGAAGGAAGGAAGGAAGGAAGGAAGGGGCGGGAAGGGAGAGAAAGAAGAAGAGAAAGAAGGCGTGACAGGAAGTGGGAGGGAGGAGGGAGGTGTGAGGGGAGCTCCAGGCTCTGGTCCGAGGCCTCCGTGCTCTTGGGTGATTTACTCAGCCAGTGTTCCTGGAGCTGCTGCTGTGGCCTGGTGCAGGGGTCTGCTGCCCTGGAGCTGAACGAAGCCGTGCCCCGGGAATTTCTTTCTTCAGTCTGAGCCAGGCTCCCCTGGCATCCCCTAGACCTGGACATGGGCACCATCCTGCTGCCACCCAATGCCCCACAACACTGGGACCTCATAGGGCCTCAGGGCCGTGAACAGGCTTCCCAGTGGGGTCTGTGTTTTGACTTCTGGGAAGACCAGGAACTGGAGGATTGATGCCTATAGAGAAGAGCATAGAGTGGCCCTAAGTGCACAGAGTGGGCCTGGAGTCCACACTGAGTCCATCTGTCCCCATGGCAGATGCATGGCAGGTGGCACGCTCCTGCTGGATGGTCGGAGGACCCTAAGCTCACGGCAGGGCCACTGGAGATCACACGAGGGATCCTCAGGGCCTGACTCCCAAACCTTAGCTTAGTCCCTGGAGGGTGGGAGGGAGCCTCTTTTGCAAAGCGAGCTCGCCTCTCTCTGACACACTCTCTGCCACTCCTGGGCCCCGGGAAGCAGCTGAGGCCTCGGGGTGGGGGTCCCGTCCTAGGTTTGGGAGTGAGGTGGGCATGGTTCTGGGCTCTGCTTAACGAGCAGCATGTGTGTGTCCCGGGCTCCAGCTTCTTGCCCATCATGCAGAGCCCGGGGGACTGATGCTTTGTGGCGATGAAAGAATTTGGCCCCCTTCCTCCATCTGCCTGCCTCGGGGGTCCCCCCACCCGGCAGCGAGGGTCTTGGCATCTGAGTGCCTGACACGGCCAGGGAGCTGCGGTGGTGGCCCGTCGGTGGTGTGCGATTGAGTTTGGGTGGAAATCCAAGGGTGGGAATGACCGTAGGGATTGAGAGATGCCTGAGCGTAGAAGCCATTAACTACCAGGTAACAGATTTGATTAATTTTGTGCCTGGAGGTTTTTTTTTTTTCCCTCCCTTTTCTGTTCCCAAAGAATCAGAGAAAACAAAATATTTTTCTAATTAAATAAATCTACGGTGCACGCTAATGGAGCCCGTCTGTGGGTCTGTGACAGGGCAGGGGAGAGTGGAATAATGATTTTATTTTTTCATTAAATAGAATTATAGGCAGTTACTCAAAGCAACGCAGAGCCTAATTGAAAGAAACCCATTTCTTCTTAATTTACTTTCACGGTTTTGGATGATAAAAGAGTGTGTTCTTTGGAAAATTAAATAAAAAACACAACACAAGGAGAGGCCTCTGTTTAGGCGCATTATTTGCTCCTTTAAGCTTTCGGTAACCGGCACCAGGCTCAGGGGAGACAAGGGGAAGCTCCGGTGGTGGGGATCCCGCCCGGGGTCTCCGAGGGTGGAGGAAGTGACCTCATGACCACCAGGCTCTGCAGGGCTCATCTCTGCCCAGGCCTGGGCTGCCTGGGGGCCCCTCCTCCTTCCTGGTGTCCGGGACCTCCCTTCAGAAAGAGTTTCCTCTTCTCAGAGTCATGGACAGGATGGTGGCCTGGGATGCAGCCGTCAGGACGGCCATGGAAGTCCATGTCCTGGGGCTCTGTGCACTCTGGCCAGCGTCTTCCTGGTCCCCCTGGAGGGTTCCCACCTCCAAGATCCACTCTGCTCTGTCTGGCCAGGTGCCTCCCTCCACCGTCTTCTCTGCTCACTCATCAAGTAACTGCCCTCCCCGCTGCCCGAGGCTCTACTTCTTCTGGAAGCCCTCCTTCACCAGCCCCACCCCTAGAACCTCCACTGAGCAAACTGAGCCCTGGGGATACCCCAGCCATGGCGGTGCCAAAGTCCCTCACCCAGTTAATGCCTCTTCCTTCCAGGAAGCCAGGGACAGAGTGGCTATGAAGACGGCCGAGCACACAGTGCCCACCTGAGGCTGTGTCCTTGGAGTATTCGCCGAGCTCCCACTGTGTGCTCTGCAGAGCCCTGGGAGATGGAGGGGTTGGCTGTGGGTGCCGGTGCCATCCTTGGAGCTGCCTGTGCTGGCCAAGACTTCCTGCATCCATGGGCCACGTGAGACTACTGAGTACTTGAGACGTAGTTAGTGTGACTTGGGAATGGAATTTTAAAGTTCATTTATCTTAATTTATTTAAATTTCAATGTCCACCTCTGGTCGGTGGCTACCGCTGCACGGTGCAGGCAACCGGGAAATTCTGATCACTTCCCTGTGCGTTGGATACAATCCTCTGACACAGAGAGAAGCTCCCAGCACTTTGGTGACACCAATGCCCTCCCTCTCACTCAGTTCTGGGGGCAAACAGCATTTCTGGGGTGGCAGATATCTGTGGTCGAACAAGTGTGAGGGTATTGATTTGTAATTGAATTGATTATTTTTAAAGAACACAAAATATGAAATTTGGAATGCACAAAGTCTCCCTGAGAAGCGAGGCTCCCTGCCCTACCCCGCCCCCGCCCCTACTGCCCGCTGCTGCTTCTTCTCCTGGAGCCCCTGTGAGGGGGAAGGTGCCAGCGCCATGAGCACCAGGTGCAGCCTGTGCTCCCACTACCAAGATGCCAAGACCACAGCCATCACCACGACGCCAACCAAAGCCTCTCCTGCCAGGCACTGTCTTGCTGCCATCCATAGGTGCCTTTCTTGGCATGGCAGCTCCTGGGCACTGTGCCCTCCAGATTCCTTAGAGCCTGGTGCCAGGCGCACCCCTCCAGTCCTCTCAGCCCCTGAGCTCCGCCACCCTGCCCGGGCTTCTGCCCTTGGGTCCTGCCCTCTCAGGGTCCCGTCAGCTCTGCAAGGAGGGGCTGGGAGCAGGTCCCAGGCTAACAGTGGGCTGGAGGCCTCCTGTGTGGTCTCTACCTGTCCACACCGCTGTGGCTGAGGGGTCACCTCTGGCGGACGTCGCACCTGCCTCCCTCACGGGGCTGCTGCGCCAGAAGGTCTGTTCCCCTCGTGGCCTCTGCTACTCTTTACACTTAGCTCTTCCCAGGAAGGGCCCGGTGGTCGCAGTGATGTTTCCCGTCTGTGGAACCTTCCAGGGCTGGTCCCCAGAGGACACCGCTCCCAGCTCGCTCTTCCTCTCCAGCCTACACTCACCAGGCCCCAGAATCCCGAGGATGGAACTGCTCCTGCCCCCTGAGGTGGCCTAAAGCTCTGGGGAGGCACTGGAGGGGCCTCAGCAGCAACCACTGGTCCGTGCTCTCCCTGGACCTGGAACCTGAGGGGCTGGGAAGAGTGGAGTGTGCGAGCATGGCCTTTGAGGTCTTCCCGAGGCCGTGGGGCCTGCCTCGCATGAAGCAGTGGCTTCAGGAAGGCTCCACACTCAGGGCTGGGCGTGGCAACCCACAGGCATGTAAGGAGTACCTGCTGTGTACCCTGTGCTAAACTGGACTCTGAGACCGAGGGGTGGGTGCCTGAGTACCACCACGTGAGAGCTGCCAGTCCTGTTTCCTTTCTGAGGGGAAACTGAGGAACTCCTGCTTGCCCTCCCCACCACCTCGTCCTCTATGTCCCATGTAAAAGGTAGGCATCTGGCTGGACTCCCTCTGGGACACCCACTTTCACCAACTGGCATGGCTGCCTGGCCGGTGCTGGGGAGGGTCCAGCTGGGTCGGGGCTGAGCAGCAGTGAGTGTGGTGATTGATTGGTGATGTCTGCCATGTGCAGAGGGATGGGAGGGTGGACGCGAGAGGCAGGCGTTGCCCATCTGCTGGCTGAGTTCTTTCTTGGCTAGCCCAGCCCTTGCCATTTGCTGTGGTCTGATTGTGTCCTTTCTAAAATCAGGTGTTGAAACTCAATGACCAATGTGGTGGCATTAAGAGATGGGGCCTTTAACAGGTGATTGGGCCATTAGGGCTCCTCCTCTCATGACTGGGAGTCCACAGTGTTCAGGGAGCTCGCCTGCCCTGGTGTGAGCGTGTCCCCCTCTCATCTCGTGACTGGGAGTCCAAGGCATTTGCTGAGCTCGCCCACCCCGGCATGAGGGTGTCCCCTTCTGCAGGAGGCAGCCCTCACCAGACACCCACCTCAGTCTTGGACTTCCCAACCTCCAGAACAGTGAGAAAGACATTTCGGTTCTTTGTAAACTACGCAGCCTGTGGTATTCTGTTACAGCCACACTGAAGGACTGGGGCCCCACTGTGAGCTGATGGGTGGGGTGCAGCCCCCCCAGGGCCTGACAGCCTGGTCACCAGCTCTTTTTGTTACCAATGGCACCTTCCCAAATGTGTTCATCGATTTCATCACCCCCATAAACATGCATAGATCAGCATGGGGTACAGAACGAAGGTGTATGGGGGGAGGCCCAAAGGCCAGGAGAGGCCAGGCCCAGTGCAGCCAGTGGGAGGAGCGAGAGCAGCCAGCGGAGGCGGAGGTGGCCTGTGCATTTGCAGTCAAGGTGGCTGGAGGTGTCCATGGTGTGAGTGGGGGAGGAGCCTAGGGGCCGGGTCTGAGCTGCTGCTGGGCCTCCAGCCCCGGGCCTGGGGCTCCCACCCCAACTGCAGGCACAGGGGTTCTAAAGAGTGCGAGAGGGGAACCCGCAGTGACCCCTGCCCCCTTTCTGGAGCCTCCACCACGGCTCCTCACCCGCCCCACCCTGCTGGTCCCGGGCTTCTGAGTGGAGGGGGTGGCCCTTGTCCATCACAGGCATGCAGGCGTGAGAAGGGTCTGAGGGGCCCAGAAGGGCGAACTGGGGGCCAGGGATGTACACTCCAGGCTGGAGGCTCAGGAAAGGCCCTGGGGGGGGGGCACAGAGCTCCCTGCACAGAATCAGGGGCCAGTGGAGGGAGTCGGCCTTTGCCCCAGCCATAGCCAGAGGCGCAGAGTCTGGAGCCCCCTCTCTGGGGTCTTGGTGCCCCTGCCTCACCTACACTTCCTCTCCTGGTGGCTCTAGACCCCTGGGGTGGGAGCTGACCCGGCGGGAGTGCCGGAGGGGGTCGCGGCACTCTCCCCGTGGCCACCGCCAGCAGCGTGGAGAGCTCACCAAGGGTGTGATGGATGGGGGCGCCCGTCCTGCAAAGCTGTGACAAATGCGTCTCCCGCTCACAGGCTCTCTTTGGAATCCGCTAATACTCCTCGAAGGTGAAGTCCCATTTTTCCCCTGCAATCACAGTATTAAACTTTAATATCTGATATTAATAAAACATACTCTCCCTAATAGAGCCACTCGAGGCCGGGAGGGAGTGCGTGCAGAGGATGGTCCCTGGTGACTGTCTGCATCGTTTTCCCATGCGGGCCAGGTGCGGGGAGTGCTGCGGTGCAGAGGGTGGGGGCAGCGTCCGCGGGGGAAGCTACCCCACTGGGGCCTCCTGTCCCATCCTCCCCGGGCAGCACAGGGGCTCCCCCGACTCTTCACAGCGGCCGTCACACAAGCAACACAGGCTTCTCTCAGATGGCAGGCAGGGTGCTGCTGCCTCCCGGGACCAGGCATGGCCCTTCTGCCTCCAGTGGGGAAGGAAACAGGGTCCATGTTTTGGTTGAAGCCCCTCCAGCTAAAGACCCCCCCTGGAGAGAGGGTGAGCCCCATTCCCCTCCACTGTGCACCCCAGCACTGTGCCGCAGCCACGCCGTCTGTGACCTGCTGCCCTGTTGCAAGATTGCCAGAGAGTCATTTGCTGAGACTGGGGTGCTTTTGAGAGTAGGGGGAGCTGTTTGTTGGCTGGGACAGTGGGTGCAAACTAGGGCCATCCCGGGCATCAGGGCGTCTCGTCACCCCATGCAACTCCACCCCATATCTTCCTCTGACTGTGCTCAGGGGCTCCCTCTGCCAGGCCTTCCTGCCTCCCAGCCCCTCACTGCCTCCTCCAGCCCCATGTCCATGCTACCTGTTCCCTGGAGCCATCCTCCGTCTCTGCCCGGGTGCACCTGTCCTGCCCTGCCCGTCCTCACCGTGTGTGCCGCCCGAAGGGGACGGTGCTGTGGAGTGGTCAGAGGAGGGTTTGATGGAGAAGCAGTGGCTTCTGCCCCAGGATCTGGGAGGTGTTGGCGTGAGCAGCGGTGCTGTGGGGCCCCCAGGAGTCTCCATTCCCACTGCAGGTGTGTTGGGATGTTCCCTGTCTCTTGGGGCAGGGCTGCTTCCTATCGTATGTTGCATTCGAGGTGTAAGTCCCCAAACACTCTTTCAAAGTGTACAATTCAGTGATTTGTTTTTAGTACAGTTAGTTGATCCTCATTCACGGATTCCACATTTACAAATTTGCCTGTGTGATGAGAGCTATTGGCGGTCCCTAAATCAATACTCCCACTGCCCTGAGATCACCCGGATATGCACCCAGCGCCAAGCAAGCCTCTTTCTCGAGGTCTATTTAGTGCCACTTTTCTTGCTTTGTGCATTTCTTATTGGTGATTTTGCTGCTGAGGGGGTCTGAGCACTGTCCTGTGTGGCCCGGGGCTCTGGGGGGCTGACTGGTGGCACCCTCTGGGCTGCCCCTGAGAATGCCTCCCCTGCCCTGGGGAAAATATCAGGAAAAATGCCTCGCCCCAGCGGCATCTCTGCCGCTCCACCCAACAGCCTCTGAGGAGGACACCTTTCCTCCCTCTGAGAGATAAGGACACCAGGCATGGAGGGGCTGGGTCACTTCCTGGCCACCGCTTCGAGCTAGGAGGATGGTCACTGCTGTCCTTGCCTCAGCTTTTCCTGGGCAGGCCCGTGTGTGCTTCCCCCAAACGCCAGCATGCCCAGCACAGTGGGTGCCCGGGAAAGTTTGTGGGTACAGAGAGTGGGAGGGGGAGGCGGGAGCCGGAGGGAGTCAGGGGTTGGGGGCTGTGAGGTGTTTACAGAGCAGGAGTCTACAGTAGGGGCCCTGCCAGGAAGCCGTGGACAAAGAGGCGTTGCTGGGAGGTGCAGCCACCCTGGGATACGGAGTAGGTACGGGCAGACCTCCTTGGAAATCTTGGATGTGTTTCCACCGTTCCATGGGGTGGGCAGAGAGGAGAATGGGGGCTCTGTGCACTGCCCTCACCCCGACAGCCAGTGCTGCCTGCCCCTGCTGCAGTTTACCATCTGGTGCCTTCTAGAAGCTTGGCCTCCTCTGACCGAGCCAGGCTGTAAGGTTGGGGCACAAGGCCCCGGGGATCTCGGGTTCTGACAGCCAGGATGGTGGGTTTGGACCCAGGTTTCCAGGTCAGGTCCTGGGACACTTGCCTGGTTGCTGGGGCTGGGGCAGGCACTGTATGGTGGAGGAGCAGGAGGGCAGCCCCTGGGAGTCATTAGACACTCAAGCCGGAGGCCCCCTGAACCCATGAGGTAATCTGGAAAAAAGTCAAGTGGCCCTCACTGAGAATGGCCTCAACTCCCCCAGTCCCTTTAAATCTCACCTTAAGGTTTTGAGTGCCGAGCAGGGGTAGTTTCCAGGCTATTGTCCAAACAAGAGTGGCTCAGCGGTGGTCCCACACCTGGCTGGGCGGCTCCCCCTCCCACATAGCGGCCACTCGGCGGCCCCCAGTTCTGCTACCCTATACCCTGCTAATAAAATCCATATAGTCCCTAAAACCCCCTCGGCCAGGCTGCATCTCCCGCGCCCTTCCCCACCACCGCCAGCCGCACCCCTCCCCTAGCACTCTGCAGCCGCGCCCCTTCTCTCTGCCTCAGACAGGGTCTCCTGAAGGACAGTGGCGGACCCCTGGGGGACTGCAGCCACTTTCAAGTGGTCTTCAGGCAGCGTGGTGGTTTCCGAGGAAAAAGTGCTGAAGCAATTTGGTTCAGATATATTCACTAATGTGAAATTTAAGATTAATTATGATTTCTGCAGAAATCCCATTATGCAAATAATAATTGTTTTCTTCCAAAGGGCTGCACAGCAGCTGTGAGGCCTGCGGGGCCCGAGGTCCGTCTCCCTGACCCCCGGGGCATTATCTGCTGGGAAACTTTGTCAAACACAGGCAGGGGGCCCTTGAAGCTTTTGCGTCGTCGTCGTCGTCTTTTTTTTTTTTTCAAAGCTCAGGGACCTCTGGATAAAACCATTTTCTTCTCCTAGAACAATTGCAAAATGCTTTTTAGGTTTAAGTGGAAGAATTTTGCTGCGAAAGGTAGAGAAGCGATTCCACTCAGAATCGCACAGAATGAGTATCCATGCTGCGTGGCCACTGAGAATGTCCTAGAACAAACCACAAAGGTAATGGCCGGGACAGCGCAGAGGTGTCCAGCACCAAGTCTGCGTGAGTTGGAGGATCGATGGCGCCTCCCTCGGCCGGGAGGTCGAGTCTGTAATTAGAATCCACGACTCGGCAGATGTGAATTAGTGCCTGGCCCTAGGTGACTTGGGATTGCTTCAAAACCCTTTGTCCCATTGTCTCCAGAAACTGGTGATAGAAGAAAGGAAATTTCATTTACTTGACCTCTTTCGAGGATGACCACTGTGCCCCCGGGGGGGCCCTGCCAGGCAGAGCAGGAGGGCCTGGAATGCAGCCAACGTAGGGTTTGATTCTCAGAGACGAGAGGCCGGCACAGCCCCTCCCAGCTCACCGCAGAGTGGAAGCCATGTCTGGAAAAGCGACACAAGACCTTGCTGTGGTCAAGGGTATTTATCTTTGGGGCCTGCTGCTCAAAAAGATGGAACATTCGGCTCTTCTCCACATGGGGTGCCCGGTGCAATCTGTGTGACGCGAGGGGATGAGGTACCAGTATTTTTTTCTGACCCCGGTCATGTTAAAAAGAAATCTGATTTCCATAACAGCTGTGCCTGACTTGAGGGATTTGTTGAGGACCTTGAATAACCTGCAGCTGATCCCGTCAGCAATAAAACAACATTCTCTTCCGCCCTTGTTAGTGAACGTTTTAATTCAGTGGTCCCCAACCTTTTTGGCACCCAGGACTGGTTTTGCGGAAGACAATTTTTCTGTGGATGCGGAGGGTGAGGGATGGTTTGGGGGTGATTCAAGGGCATTGTATTTATTGTGGACTTTATGATGATTATGTTGTAATATCTAATGAAATAATTCTACAACTCACTGTCATGTAGAGTCGGTGGGAGCTAGTTTTCCTGCAACTAGACGGTCCTGTCTGGGGGTGATGGGAGACAGTGACCGATCATCAGGCATTAGATTCTCATGAGGAGCACGCAGTCTACATCCCTCGCGTGCACGGTTCTCAATAGGGTCCTGGCTCCTATGAGAATGGATGCCACAACGCCACAGTTGATCTGACAGCAGGTGGGGCCCTGGTGGTGATGTGAGTGACAGGCGGTGGCTGGAGACACAGATGAAGCTTCGCTCACTTCCTGGCTGCTCACCTCCTGCTGCACAGCCCGGTTCCTACCAGGCCACAGACCCATACTGGTTTTTAAAGCTGTGTGGTCTGACCCATGCTGGTCTGTGGCCTGGGGGACAGGGAGCTCTGTTTTAATGCAAGCATCAGTGAGTGCAGAAAACTGCCCCACTGTGGCTGAACACCCTTGAGAAATCACCCTGCGGACCCGGAAACGGCAGCCATGTCCACTCCCGGCGCACTCGGTTCTCCTCCCAAAGGTACCGCCACCTTGACCTCCAGCGCCATAGCTTTGTTTTGCCCCTTTCTGAATTTTACGTAAATGGAATCACAGCCTGTGCCCTCCTGTGTGTCTGGCTTCTTTCCCTTCTTTCCCTCAACATTACGATGCTGCGATGACTCCGTGACAGGCAGAGCTGTGACTTGTCACCTTCGATACATAGCATCCTGTGTTGCGATGATACTGCAGGCTATTTGCCCGTCCTATCGTCAGTGGGTCACGCTGACCTTGGCAACGTTGCTAACCACGCTGCTGTCTTTTGGTGAAGTCTTTTGGTGAACATGTGTGCATATTCCCATGGAGTACTTGGCTAGGTGCAGAATTGCTGGGCCATAAGTTATGTGTAGAGTCAGCTGTAGGAAGAAGTGTGGATACCCAGCGTTCCAGAGTCACCCCACTTTCACTCCACGTGGGGTGCTGGAGTTCCAGTTGCTGGTCTCCTCACCAATCTTTGCTTATGTCAGTCTGTCATTGTAGCCTCTCTCATAGGTGCGTTTGGGTGGCTCGTGGTTTTAATGTGCGTTCCCTGATGAGGATTGACATTTAGCACCTTTTTTTTTTTTTTGAGTTGGAGTCTTGCTTTGTCACCCAGGCTAGAGTGCAGTGGTGCGATCTCGGCTCACTGCAACCTCCGCCTCCCGGGTTCAAGTGATTCTCCTGCCTCAGCCTCCCGAGTAGCTGGGACTACAGGCGCCATGCCCGGCTAGTTTTTTGTATTTTTAGTAGAGATGGGATTTCACCTTATTGGCCAGGCTGATCTCGAACTCCTGACCTTGTGATCCGCCCGCCTTAGCCTCCCAAAGTGCTGCTGGGATTACAGGCGTGAACCACTGCACCTGGCTGACATTTAGCACTTTTTAATCAAATGCTTATAAGATAACTTTTGCAAAATGCCCTTTGGAGTTGTTTTTTTTTTTTTTTTTTTTTTTTTTTGCCCGTTTTTTGATTCTGGGTTGCCTTTTGCTCTTACTGATTTGTAGAAATCTGGTATATATCCAGGAAGTGAGTCTTTTACCAAATACACTTGTTACAAATATTTTGCCACAGTCTGTGGTTTGCCTTTTTACTTTTTTAATAGTGCCATAAGATCTGAGCCTAAGAAATCTTTGCCTATCCCAAAGTCATACAACATTTCACCCGTGTTATCTTCTAGATGTTTTATTGTTTTATCTTTGATGTTTAGAATCTATAGCATCCCAGGAACCGATATTTAGGAATGGTGTGATATAGGGACTGACGCTTATTTCTTCCGTACCGATACCCGAGTGACTCAGCACCATTTCTTGAAAAGACCATCCTGCCCCCAGCTTCGTTCTACGCCAGGTCGCCATTTATTGTGAGTCCGTTTCGTGGGTCTGTTTGTGCACTGACACCACACTGGCTTAATTATTGTAGCTTCATCTTAGACCCTGGCCTCTGGTGGGGTAGGTCCTTCTGTGTTGCTCTTCTCCCGTAAAGACTGTCTGGTTGTCCTGGTCTTTTCTTTCCATCTTTTTTTATTTAATTGAAATGGAGTCTCACTCTGTTTCCCAGGCTGGCATGCAGTGGTACAATCTCAGCTCACTGCAACCTCCGCTGCCCCGGTTCAAGTGATTCTCCTGCCTCAGCCTCCCTACTAGCTGGTATTACATGTGCCTGCCACCACACCTGGCTAATTTTTGCATTTTTAGTAGAGATGAGGTTTCGCCATGTTGGCTAGGTTGGTCTCGAACTCCTGGCCTCAAGTGATCCACCTGCCTTGGCCTCCCAAAGTGCTGGGATTACAGGGGTGAGCCACCATGCCCGGCCCAGTCCCGACCTTTTCATTTCCTGTACACTTTAAAAGTGTGGCTACCTTCCACCAATAAAAACCTGTTGGCATTTTAAAATGAGCGTTGCATCGAATCACTCTGCTAATGTGGAGATGATTGACATCTGTCCGTTGTTGCACCTTTGATCCGTGAATGAGGCTGGCTCCTCCACTTGAGGCCTCCATGACTTTTGTAAAATGATGTTTTATAGTTTTCTGTGAGAGGTTTTGCACACTTTAGATGCATTCTCAGGTATTTGATATTTTGTGTCATTGTAAATGATATTATTACTGGCTGAAGGTCTTGCTACAAGTCATCCAGGTTCTTGGCGTTTTGAACAGAGTTGGACAAAATGCACGAACAAAGCGATGAGAGAATGAAGTGAGGAAAGCACAGACTTACGGAAGCAAAAGTACGTTCCACAGAGAGAGAGTGGGCTCCAGCCAACGGCTCAAGGGCTTACAGAATGTTCTGGGGTTTAAACAGCCTCTACAGGTGTCTCATTGGTTACTTGGTTACACTCAGTGTAAATGGCGTGGCTCATGACCAGTCTGAGTGGTTGGGACCAATCAGAGGCTGAAATGAGGCTACAAGCTTACACCCCTGTGTAAGAAAGAAGCGTAAGGCCGTGACCGGTCTGATTGGTCGCCGGGGGTGACCAATCAGAGGTACTTTCTGTTTCTCATCTGCAACACGGTGGAGGTGGTGGGGGGCGTTGCAAAGGGAGTCGCCTCTGAACCTTTTGTGACTTGGGTGGAAAAGGTGGGGTTTTCCTTTTGATTCAGTTCCAGGAAGTCAGGGCGAATCAGCCTTAAGTTCCCCACTCCATACCTTATTCTCCTGCCTCCGTCTCATTTTACTTCTTGGTTATTTTCTTGTCTAAACATAGTTAGCACAATCCGCGGCAACAGTAAAAGTTCTGACTCCGGTTTGTGAGGTTTTCCTGCAGACGGTCTTGAAGCCTCACCCTCCCCGCCCTCTTCTGTCCCACCTTCCTGTGAGCCGATGCGAAGGCCTGGGTCCCCCTCTGGTGGTGCTGGCAGGAAGTTCAAAGCCTGGGGCCCCCGGCCTGCCTGTGGGAACCTTCAGCCCAGCCCACCCCCGGCCTCTGGGACCTGTGGGAAGGCTGAGTCCACCACCTCCTCTGCCAGCCACCTCAAGCCACTTTGAGACAAACTTGGGTGTCAGCCCCGCTCTCCCCAGAAAGCCTCATTGCATGATTAGTAAGCCTTGCATACCCTATTGGGGTGTGTGTGTTTGTGTGTGCACAAGACATCATCGGTATCCACATCCAAACCAAATTTTAGGAACGTGGGGGAGGGATGTCTATCTTGTTTCTTCCAGTGGGGTGACCACAACACCAGCCTAGACAAATGTCATTGATTTTTATATACTGACCTTGTATCCGGTGACCACACTGAGTTTACTTAATCAGTCTGACGGTTTATCTGTAGAGTCCTTAAGGTATTTTACCTACAAAATCATGTTGTCCACCTACAATAAAAGTTTTATTTCTTCCTTTCCAATCAAATGCCTCTTATTTCCTTTTCTCAGTGTGATCACACTGGTGAGGACCTCGGCATGTGTGGCTCAAATTACACAGGGGAGCTGCCATCTTTGTCTCATCTCTAATCTTGGGGGAAACCTTCCATGATTTCACCATTAGGTAGAATATATGCTCCAGGATTTTGTAGGTGGTTTTGATCGGGGTAAGGAAACTCCCTTCTCTTATTTTCGGATCGTTTGTTTTCTTATCGTGAATTTTCCCTGCTTTCTACTCATCTTTTTCTAGTTGAGTTCTCCTGTGTTGCCTCCCACTCCTTTGTTTGCGTGAATCTGGGAGTGAGCATCCCTTTATATTTTGGGCCTCGGGGAACTCACTGGACTCATCCTACCCCAGCCCTTCCTTTGGCATTTGTCGAAGCCTGATTTCTGTCCCCAAATATGACACATTTTGATTACTATTTCTCAGGTACTTGTAAACAGTGTGTCTCCTGCAGTTTTGGGGGAGAGTGCTGTGTATCTGTGCAATGAACTGAGTGTTTATGTCTCCTTGAATTCAGATACTGCAATCGTAACTCCTAAGATGCCAGTGTTAGGAGGTGGATGGAGCCTTAGGAGTTGGTGGGGTCATGACAGTGGAGGCCCCGAGAATGAAATCAATGCCAGATCAACCCCAGAGAGCTGGTTGATCGCTTTCTACCTCGTGAGGATACAAGGGAGGTCAGCCGTCTGCAACCCAGAAGAGAATTCTCACCAGAACCCGACCATGCTAGCACCCTCATCTCAGACTTTGTCTCCAGAAGGGTGAGAAACAGATTTCTGTTGTGGATAAGCCATCCAATCTAGGATCCTTTGTTACTGCAGCTCAAAGGGACTAAGACAATCCATACATCAGGTTGTATTTAAAATCGTGTTTTCAAACTGTCTATTAATATATCCTCACTCATCTGCTTTCTGTTCTATCAGCAGGTGAAAATTTTCTCATTATGATGATAATTCTGTCCATTTCTCCCTTCTCAATTCCTTCCCTTTATGTTTTTGAACTTATATTATTGAGTGCATATGAATTTTAAATGCTATGTTTTCCAGATGGATTGGCCGTTTTAACCTGTATCATTTTAACCGGTACACACTGTCTCGGTGATCTCAAGCACGACTTCTTGCCTGGAGGTCCGCCCTTCCTGTTAGCATACCATCAGCTTCCTTTTGGTTATTGTTTACAAGGCACTGATTTTCCCATGCTTTTATTTTGATTTTTGTAAGTCTTTATAATTAAAGTGTGTCACAAGCAGCATGTAAGTGGTTTTTAAAAATATAGTCTGACAATCTTTATCTTTTAATTGGAATATTTAGCACTTTTACATATAATATAATGATAAATATTTGGGGTTTAAATCTACTATCTGACCATCTGGTTTTCTACTGGGTTCATCTGTTTTTTGATCCACTTTTCTCCTGTTTTCCCTTGTTTTATTTCTTGTCCTCCTGTTAACTCGTTAAATATCCTATATGTTATATTTCTCTTAGTCTTTTCCCTAAAAAAGATTTAAAACACACATCTTTGATTTATTACACTCTACCATGATTGCATACTCCTGTCACTTCCAAGGCAAGGCAAGTACCTTATAATATTTTAATTAATTAATTAATTTTTCCCTGAGTCAGAAATAGACAATTTATTACACATAGAAATAGCAGTAGCTAGACTATCAGAATTTCTGGGAAGGTTCCCTGAGCTCCAGTTCCCACAAGGTGATGGGAAGAAGGTCGGGTGATAACCGCACGCCCAATGGGTTGCATTGTAGGAAATCTCTCAGGTTAGGGAATCCAAATCTCTTAAAATAGAAAGTAGACATGCTTGCTCTCTCTCTATATCTATATCTATATCTATATATATTTTATATATATATATATTTTTGAGATGGAGTCTCGCTCTGTTGCCCCAAGTTGGAGTGCGGTGGCGCGATCTCGGTTCACTGCAAGCTCTGCCTCCCGGGTTCACACCATTCTCCTGCCACAGCCTCCCAAGTAGCTGGGACTACAGGCACCTGCCACCATGCCCGGCTAATTTTTTGTATTTTTAGTAGAGATGGGGTTTCACTGTGTTAGCCAAGATGGTCTCGATCTCCTGACCTTGTGATCCACCTGCCTCAGCCTCCCAAAGTGCTGAGATTACAGACGTAATCTCGCAATATTTTAACTCCATTTTCTGCTGCTACCTGTTGTGTGATTGCTATGTATACACGAATTCTATGTATATTTAAAACCCTATAAGGCATCATTATTGTTTAGTTGGGATTCATTGATATTTACCTACCCAGTTACTACTTCTGTGCACTTAATTTTCTCCTAAATTTCCTTTCTATAGCCTGGGATCATTTTGTTCTGCAGGAGAATTCTCTTTAGTATTTATGTGTGTGTGTATTTGTGTGTGCGTATGTGTTGCTGCCACCTCAGTTCTCTCAGTTTTTATTTGTCTGCACAATTTTTTTGCCTTCTCTTTTTTTTAAACCAGCTTTATTGAGATATAATTGACATGTCATAACATTCATGTTTTATGTGTACAAGTCAATGAATTTTAGTATATTTACAGAGTTGCATGACTGTCTCCACAATCTAATTTTAGGTTTCCAGCACCCTAAAAAGAAACAAGCCTGCCTGTAATCCCAGCTACTCAAGAGACTGAGGCAGGAGAATTGCTTGAAACCAGAAGGTGGAGGTTGCAGTGAGCCGAGATCATGCCACTGCACTCCAGCCTGGGCAACAAAAGTGAAAACTGTCTCAGAAAAAAAAAGAAAAAGAAAAAGAAAAAGAAAAAAGTCACTCCTCATTTCCTCCCCCAGCCCTAGCCAGCCATGGATCTGCTCTGTGTCTCTCTATAATTGATGTTTTGGACATTTTATATCAATGGAATCCTGTCATATGTGTTCTTTTGTGTCTGGCTTCTATCACTGGGGATAATGCTGTTATCCATGTGCTAGCATGAATCGTGCTTTTTAATGGCTTAATAATATTCCACTGTATGGATAGATCAGACTTTAATGTGCTAGCACGAATCTGTGGTTTTTAACGGCTTAATAATATTCCACTGTGTGGATAGACCAGACTTTATCACTCAACAGTTGGTGGTCCCTTGAATTGTATCCTCTTTTTGGCTTTCGTGTATAATGCTGCTAGGAACATTTTTAATACAGAGTTCGGTATAGATATGTGTTTTTCTTTCTCTTGGGTACATAACTAAGAGTGGAATGACTGGGTCATATGTTGGGCTATATTTAACCTTTAAAGGAACTGTTGGCCTTTATTTTTTCAGTTGTTCTCCCTGTGTTAGAATTCTACGTTGGCAGTTGTTGTTTTTAGTACATTTTCCCCAGCACTTTATGACATGCCATTACCTTCTGGCTTCTGTCATTTCTATTGAGAAGTCCCTTGTTATATTATTGTTCCTTTGGAGGGATATTTTAGTTCTAGAATTTTCATGTATTATTTTTTCATAGATTTCAATTGTCTGGCGAAATTCTCTACTTTCTCTACTTTCTTAAGTGCACTTTTGTTAAGCCTGTCTCTGTAACTCCAATAGCAGGGTCACTTGTGGGTCTGCTTCTATCGTCTGCTTTGCTGTTCCTCTCTTGGCTTACCCGGTGTATTAGTTTCCTGTGGCTGCCATGACAAATGACGACAAACCGAGTGGTTTAAAACAACAGGATCTTAATGTTTCAGTTTTGGAGACCAAAAGCCCCCACTCAAGGTGTGGGCAGGGCTGCACTCCCTCCAGCGCCTCCAGGGGGGACCTTCCTTGCATCTTCCAGCTGCTGTGGCTTCAGGAATTCCTTTGTGGATGAAGTGACTGCATCCCTTCCATCTCTGCTTCTGTGCCCACATTTCCTTCCCCTCTGCTGTGTGTGCCTGTCTCCCTCTGTGCGTCTCAGTCCAGTCTTTTTGTTTCTTACAGAGCATACGTGGACCTACCCGGAGAATCCAGGATAAGCTCCTTCTCTCAAGATCCTTGAATTGATCACACCTGCAAAGATCCTGTTTTTCCAAATAAGGTCACATTCATAGGTTCCAGGGATTATGATGTGGATGTATCTTTTGGGGGCCAGTATTCAGCTCACAGCACCTATACAGGAGGGTTGGTCTGCTACAACCTACTCTATTATAGTAGAAGGTAAAAGCCATCATCATGTACAATACAATAAAATTTTTTTAATACCGAATTGAAACATGCTTATTTCTTCTTTCTTTTTCTTTTTTCTTTTTTTTTTTTTTTTTGAGACAGAGTCTCGCTCTGTCACCCAGGCTGGAGTGCAGTGGCCGGATCTCAGCTCACTGCAAGCTCTGCCTCCGGGGTTCACACCATTCTCCTGCCTCAGCCTCCTGAGTAGCTGGGACTACAGGCGCCCGCCACCTCGCCCGGCTAGTTTTTTGTATTTTTTTTTAGTAGAGACGGGGTTTCACCGTGTTAGCCAGGATGGTCTCGATCTCCTGACCTCGTGATCCGCCCGTCTCCGCCTCCCAAAGTGCTGGGATTACAGACTTGAGCCACTGTGCCCAGCTGAAACATGCTTATTTCTTTACAAAATTGAACTGTGGTGCCAATGGACCAACCACCAAGAGTTGATCTTTTCCCTGTACAACTTATTTAACTGCTTAAGAAATAAGTTAGGTCGGCACAGTGGCTCACGCCTGTAATCTCAGCACTTTGGGAGGCCGAGGCGGGTGGATCACTTGAGGTCAGGAGTTCGAGACCAACCTGGCCAACATGGTGAAACCCATCTCTACTAAAAATTCAAAAATTAGCCAGGCATGGTGGCACGTGCCTGTAATCCCAGCTACTCTGGAGTCTGAGGCAGAATCACTTGAATCTGGAAGGCGGAGATTGCAGTGAGCCGAGATCGCGCCACTGTACTCCAGCCTAGGCAAAAGAGCAAGACTCTATCTCAAAAAAAAAAAAAAAAAAAAGAAGAAGAAATAAGTTAACAAATCATGGCCATTTAAAAAAATTCATGTCGATTCTGCAACACAGCATGGAGAAACCCCTTGAGAACCTCCTAAAACCAAAGTGGGGCTTAGCAGTTCTTTGGCCCCTATCTCCCGAGCCTGATGGTTCACCTGCCTTTGCAAAGGTCACATCTCACACGGCGAGGTGCACACTGTGGGAATGACACGGGGTCCTGGGGGCCTCAGTTCAAATCACGGCTCCACCTCAGACTAACCTGTTGGCTTGGCTGACTTCCATCTCAGTTTTCTCAACTCTGCAATGGGAAAGGTGATAATCCCTACATTTGGGCTGTTGTGGGAGTGAAAGATCTAGAAGGCGCTTTGCAGCGCAGGATCTCAACACATGGTGAGCCTCAGTGAAAGTCTGTGAGTGGTTTTTCCGTAATTCTAGGTCCTCTTTGTGTCTGAATACCCAGAGCTACCATGCGGGACGCCAGACGCACCCACTGTCTCTGAGGACTATGGGCACGAATGGGAATGTGCAATTTAAAGGGGATAAAGTGACAAGACAGAGACTGTGTGAGGGCCCGGCTCATCCCCCCAGCCAGGTGCACCTGTCTTGGACACGAACCAGCAATATGTGCCCCGCTCCCGCCTCCCTCAAGGCCAGCAGCCCTGCTTGACCTCCCCCTCCCAGGAGGACTGGTGGGGGCTTGAGCCATCTCAGCAGAATTCACTTTTCTTTCTTTGCATGCAATGGCCTTTTTCAAACTGGAGAAAGCCCAGTGTGACCAACTCATCCCAGTTTGCTCAAGACTATCCTGGTTTTATGACAGAAAGTCCTGGATCCTGGTAACTCCCTTAGTGCTGGGTAGAGTGTGTCAGCTGGTCACCCCGTGCTGTTCTCTTTAAGCTCCGCACACGGGGTGTGGCTGGAGGGCCCTCCTCATCTTGTCTGCTTGCCTCTGGGCACGTTCCGGACGGGTCTGCCCCTGTCCCTGGCACTGCAGAGGGAAGGAGGGCCTGTGTCTGGCCGCCCCTGTCCCTGGCACTGAAGAGGGAAGTAGGGCCTGTGTCTGGCCAGTGCCCTCCTGTCCTTCGGGCGTTGGCCTCCTGCTGTCACCGCGGAGCCGCTTTTCATCCCCCCATGCCTTTGAGGAAGCTCTTTGTGGTAATTCTCCTGCCACATTCGGCCCGTTTCCTTCTAGACGAGGGCAAGTGCACAGCTTTGCCTCTTTACTTCTTCATCTCCCATCTTCTTCTGTGGCTGCGGGCTCCATGGTCTGTTTCTTCACCCCTATAGCCAGCAAAGGGCTCCGGGCAACCTCCAGGGAGGACAGGCAATGTCCCAGGGGTGGGGGAACGAGCCCCTCTGCCCGGGGCAGCCCTGGGTGAGGCTTGTCATTCTAATCGGGAGACAGGAGCAGTGAGTCCTTGTCTGCCACACGGGGATGAAGCCAAGATCTGCCAGGTGCTGCCACGGGGCCAGGATGCCATCCTGCTGCCACCTCTGCTTCGAGCCTCAGGCTGCAGGGCGATCTCCACCCACGCAGCCAGCCCTCCCCTCTCTGCAGAGCTGAGCTGCTCCAGCAGGGCTGAGGACCAGGGTAGGGATGGGTGACTTGCTGTCCTCACACTGTGCAGTCACCTGAGAAAGGCCCATTCAGAGGCTTTGCGTGAGCACTGCCCAGGAGGTGCCCAGAGAGGGGTCTCCCTGGGGCCAGTGACCAGGGAGGGGGAGGGAACCTGGGGGGGCAGCTCTGAGTTCTTGGCTTCTCTGAGGACAAGGTCCCTGTCACAGGCCTAGGGTGCTGAGAGCTTATAACGTGAGCTGCCCGTGTGGAGGCCAGCACCCAGAGGGTTAGGTCCCCTCACTTTGGGTAGGGACAGAAGCCAGGGGTTTCACTTTATTTGTTTAATTTTAAAATTTTAGATCACTTTCTTGAGGCATAATTTACATATAACCAAATGCACCCATCAGAATACATTTTACTAGAATGGCTGTTATTTAAAAAAAGCAAACCAGCAAACCATGTGGGTGAGGATGTGGAGAAACTGGAACCCTGTGCCCTGGGAGGGAGTTTGCAATTGAGCAGCTGCCGTGGTGACAGCGTGGCATTTCCCAAAGAATTAAACAGAATCTCCACATGACCTAGCCATTCCCCTCCCAGGAATATCCCCAAAGAACTGAAGAAGAGATTTCACAGACACTCACACCCCAGTGCACACATAGCAGCATAATCCCCAGTAGTCAAAAGGTGCGAACAAACCGAATGTCCGTCAAAAGGTGAGAGCAAACCGGATGTCCATCAAAAGGTGAGAGCAAACCGGATGTCCGTCAAAAGGTGAGAGCAAACCGGATGTCCGTCAAAAGGTGAGAGCAAACCGGATGTCCGTCAAAAGGTGAGAGCAAACCGGATGTCCGTCAAAAGGTGAGAGCAAACCGGATGTCCGTCAAAAGGTGAGAGCAAACCGGATGTCCGTCAAAAGGTGTGAATAAACCGAATGTCCGTCAAAAGGTGAGAGCAAACCGGATGTCCCCGTCAAAAGGTGAGCAAACTGGATGTCCGTCAAAAGGTGAGAGCAAACCGGATGTCCATCAAAAGGTGTGAATAAACCGAATGTCCGTCAAAAGGTGAGAGCAAACCGGATGTCCGTCAAAAGGTGAGAGCAAACCGGATGTCCGTCAGCAGACAAATGGATCAACAGCACCTGGTACAGTCAACCCCTTATCTGTGGCTCTGTGCGACAGTTTCAGTCACCCCCAGTCAACTGAGCCCCAAAAATATCAAATAGAAACTTTCAGAAATAAACAACTCATGAGCTTTAAATTATGCAGCATTCTGTGTAGTGTGATGGAATCTCCTGCCACCCCTCTGTCCCGCCTTGCAGGTGAATCCGTGCTGTCTACACTGCTGCCGGTGAGCCACTTAGTAGCCACCTCGGTGATCCGATCAACGGCCATGGTATCGCGGTGCTTGCATTCAAGTCACCCTTATTTGACTTAATGGCCCCAAAGCACACGAGTCTTGATGCTGACAGTTCAGTGAAATTATGTGAAAGAGAAGCTGTGAAGTGCTTCCTTGAAGTGCAAAGGTGAACATTCTCGATTTAATAAGGAAAGAAAAGAAATTGTATGCTGAGCTTGCTGAGATCTGCAGTAAGAACAAATCTTTTTTTAAACTGTGAAGGAGACAGAAATTCCTGCTAGTTTTGTTGTTGCACCTCAAACGGCAGCAGCTGTGGCCACAGAGCGCGGCACGTGCTTAGAGAACATGAAAAGCGTTCCGTGTGTGCGTGGGGGACAGGAGCGGAAGCATGTTCTGGGATGGCATCATGTGACCCCAGAAAGCACAGAGCCTGTAGGGAACCCTGTACGGAACCTCAGCAAGGCACCTCTGAGAGAGTGACGCCCAGCCATTGACTCCCAGTTGGGGACAGTTACGCAGATTCCAGGCTGCATTAGGTCCATGGTGGCCTGGCTGCGCCCCGGTGCCTGCATCCTGTGCCTCACTGCAACTCACCACATCAGCCTGAGAAGCAGGATGGGGAGCACCTCGCAGGGCGGCAGGATATTCAGGAGAGAGAAAGAGAGAGGCGGAGGAGGGAGGAGAGACCACAATCATGTAACTTTCTATTACAGTAAATGGTTATAGTTGTCTTTATTATTAGTTAGTGTTAACCTTTTCCTGTGCCTGACCTGTGAATTAAACTTAATCATTGGTGCGTATGGCAAAAAACAGTATAGAGACGCTGTGGTAATGCCCATGGTGTCCAGCGTGCACTGGGGGTCTTGGCACATGTCCTCCAGGATTGGGGGCTGCTGTGTGTCCAAACATGGGAATGTTATTCAGTGTAAAAGGGAATAAAATGCTGAAGCAGGCTATGACACGGATGCACCTCGAGGACATTCTGCTCAGCGAAGTCAGCCGGTCACGGAAGGACAAATCCCATGGAATTCCACTTATAGGAGGTCCCTGGAGCTGTCAAATCCAAAGAGACGGGAAGTGGAAGGATGAGTGCCTGGGGCTGGGGGAGGGGGAGCGGGGAGTGAGTGTTTAACGGGTGCAGAGGTTCAGATTGGGAAGAGGAAGGATTCTAGCGTGGATGGTGGTGACGGCTGCACACCAAGCTGAATGTGCCCAGTGCTGCGGACGTCTACACTGAAAAATCAAGAAGATGGTTAAATTTTACGCTCTGTGTATATTTCACCACAATTAGAAAATGCACCCAGGTAAAGTTGGATAAATGTTGACAAATGTGCATATCCATGTAACTGCCACTCCATCCAGTTATAGCGCATTGCCGTGTCCCCAGAAAGTTCTCTCCCACACTTGCCACAGAATCCCCCTTACCCTCCACCCCAGGCAACCCAAGATCTGATTCTGGTCACTGTGGATTAGTTTAGATTCTTCTAGAGTTTTATGAAAGTGGAGTACAAGTATGCCCAGTTTTTGGTCTGGCTTCTTTCCCTCTGCATAATTATTTTGTGATGTATTCATCTTGCTGCATGGATCAATAGTTCTGCTTTTTTATTGCTGGGGTGTGGTCTTTGTATGGATCCATCCACTGCAGGTACCCAGACAGGCTATCCATGACATGTGTCCGTAGGTGGTATCCGTTGCAGGCACCAACACTTCTCATGTACTGTATGTGGAGCTACACATTGTGTCCATGGCCGACACCCACACATTTTATCGACTGCATACACCTCCACATTGTGTCCACTGCAGGTACCCATACATTTTATCCACTGCATACACCTCCACATTGTGTCCACTGCAGGTACCCATACATTTTATCCACTGCATACACCTCCATGTTCTGTCCATGGCCGACACCCACACATTTTATCCACTGCATACACCTCCACATTGTGTCCATTGCACGTACCCATACATCTTATCCACTGTATACACCTCCACGTTTTGCCCATGGCTGACACCCATACATTTTATCCACTGTAAACACCTCCACATTGTGTCCATGGTGGACACCCACACATTTTATCCACTGTATACACCTCCACATTGTGTCCATGGCTGACACCCACACATCTTTTCCGCTGGATACACCTCCACATTGTATCCATGGCAGACACCCACACATCTTATCCACTGTATACACCTCCATATTGTATTCATGGCTGACACCCACACATCTTTTTTTTTTTTTTTTTTTTTGAGACGGAGTCTCGCTCTGCAGCCCAGGCTGGAGTGCAGTGGCCGGATCTCAGCTCACTGCAAACTCCGCCTCCCGGGTTTACGCCATTCTCCTGCCTCAGCCTCCCAAGTAGCTGGGACTACAGGCGCCCGCCACTTCGCCCGGCTAGTTTTTTGTATTTTTTAGTAGAGACAGGGTTTCACCGTGTTAGCCAGGATGGTCTCGATCTCCTGACCTCATGATCCGCCCGTCTCGGCCTCCCAAAGTGCTGGGATTACAGGCTTGAGCCACCACGCCCGGCTGACACCCACACATCTTATCCACTGTATACACCTCCACATTGTATCCATGGCAGGCACACACAGATCCACTGTATACACCTCCACATTGTATCCATGGTGGAAACCCACACATTTTATCCACTGTGTACACCCACACATTGGATCCATAGCGGACACCCACATATCTTATCCACTGTATACACCTCCACATTATATCCATGGCGGGCACCCACAGATCCACTGTATACACCTGCATATTGTATCCATGGCCGACACCCACACATCTTATCCACTGGATACACCTCCACATTGTGTCCATGGTGGATGCCCACACAGTTTATCCACTGTATACACCTTCACATTGTATCCATGGCTGACACCCACACATCTTATCCGCTGGATACACCTCCACATTGTATCCATGGCTGACACCCACACATCTTATCCACTGTATACACCTCCATATTGTATCCATGGCGGTCACCCACAGATCCACTGTATACACCTCCACATTGTATCCATGGCGGGCACCCGCAGATCCACTGTATACACCTCCACATTGTATCCATGGCGGTCACCCACAGATCCACTGTATACACCTGCACATTGTATCCATGGCCGACACCCACACATCTTATCCACTGGATACACCTCCACATTATGTCCATGGCCAACACCCACACATTTTACCCACTGTATACACCCACACATTATATTCATGGCTGACACCCACACATTTTATCCACTGTATACATCTCCACATTGTATCCATGGCAGATACCCACACATTTTATCCACTGTATACACCTTCACATTGTGTCCATGGCCGACACCCACACATCTTATCCACTGGATACACCTCCACATTGTATCCATGGCTGACACCCACACATCTTATCCACTGGATACACCTCCACATTGTATCCATGGTGGACACCCACACATTTTATCCACTGTGTACACCCACACATTGGATCCATAGCTGACACCCACGCATTTTATCCACTGTATACACCTTCACATTGTATCCATGGCAGGCACCCACACATCTTATCCATTGGATACACCTCCACATTGTATCCATGGCGGGCACCCACAGATCCACTGTATACACCTGCACATTGTATCCATGGCCGACACCCAAACATCTTATCCACTGGATATACCTCCACATTGTGTCCATGGCCAACACCCACACATTTTACCCACTGGATATGCCCACACATTATATTCATGGTGGACACCCACACATCTTATCCACTGGATACACCTCCACATTGTATCCATGGTGGACACCCACACATCTTATCCACTGCATACACCTCCACATTGTGTCCATTGCATGTATCTATTGTATGGTTAACCATACACTATTTATCTATTAGCCTTTTGGTGTAGTTTTGGGTGATTTCCAGTGTGGGGCTACGATGAATACCATTGCTTTGAACATTCACCTACAGGTTGTTGGGTGAACACTTGCTTTCATTTCTTGGGTAAATACCCAGGAGTGGAATGGTTGGGTCCTATGGTGTAAGTGCGGATTTAACTTCAAAGGAAACTGCCAAATGATGTTCTGAAATGGCTGTGCCATGGGACACTGAGTTCCAGCCGCTCCACGATCTTGTCAGCACTCGGCATTGTCAATTGTTTTTATTTTAGCCATCCTGAAGGTTTCATGTTATTTCATGTTCCTTTTCTTCTGCTTTAAAATTTTGTTTAGGTCCAGAAATGGTGGCTCACACCTGTAATCCCAGCACTTTGGGAGGCTGAGGTAGAGGGATTGCTTGAGCCCAGGAGTTTGAGACCAGCCTGAGCAATGCAATGAGACCCCATCTCTCACTGACACGGAGACAGTGAGGGCCTCCAGTCCTTACTGCGGCCAAGTTTCACCACCTTTGAAACTTTGTTCAAAAATTAGCTGAGTGTGATGGTGCACACTTGTCTCAGCTACTCAGGTAGCTGTGGTGGGAGGATCTCTTGAGCCTGGGAGATCGAGGCTGCAGTGAGCCAAAATCACACCACCGCACTCCAGACTGGGTGACAGAGCAAGTAAAAAAATTTTTTTTTAACTTCTAGGCTGGCAAATAAAAATCACGTATCATTATTGTGTGCATCATGTGTACACTGTAGAGAGGCTGTGATTTTCTTTTCTGAATTTGACCACAATCTCTGTGGCCTCCTGCTCATCTTCACTTGGCCTCCCCTGCCTGCCCCGCCGGGCCAGGAAGGAGCACTCAGTTGAGGCGGTGGCCAGTGTTTGCCATGTCCAGCTCCGTGCTGTGAGCCTGGGTGCTGCAGACACAGACTGTGTGGGGCATCTGGTCCTGTGTCAGGGGCCCCCTCCCATCTGGAGCTGAGACTCACACGCATGAGGCTGACTCTTGGGACCTGAGACCAGCACTGGCTCCTGCCGGGAGCCCCCAGACACTGCCCAGAGGAGGCAGGCATGTGGCAGAGACTAGAAAGCTGGAAGATGGTAGATGGTCTGGCAGGTGACAGGGAGGGGAGAGCCTTTGGAGGGGTGCATGGTGCACGTCCTGCCCCAGGCCCAGGCTGGCCAGGGCCATGGGATGTTCCCTTACCTCATTCCTACCTGGCCCAGGTGGGAGTTACAGCTCCGTGATATGGGATAGAAAGCCAGGCTTGGAGCTGCTGTTGGGGTAAGCCTCATAGACTGCCATGAAGGAGACGCTACAGGAGGACACAGAACTGTGAAGCCAGCTTAAGGGTCCAGGGCCCAGCTGGGCAGCACAGCGGGTACCAGGGGAAGTGGAGTGAGGAGGAGGGGCAGCGTCCCAATGTGCCGTCACCTCAGCCTGGGTGTCCTCCTAGTCACAGGGGCAGACCTGCCCACGGTTTCACAGCTTGGCCTGGAAGCCGGAGCTCTGCACCCTGCTCTGGTGGACGGAGGTGTGAGGGGCTTCTAGGGGAGCATGGGGAGGGGGCCCACTCCATGGGGTCTCGGTTGGGTGGAGTTTCTTGTGGGTAGTTCTTTCTGCTTTGTGGGCTCTTCTGAAAAAAGTGGGGCTGCCGGCCAGCGTGCACAGGTAGGGTGGAGGTGGATGGGGATTTATGCACCTCTAGCTTTAAGTCCCCAACTCAGTCTGCAAGTCACAGGTCAGAGTCAAGGAATGGCGGAACCTTGCCCCAGGCCCTGCAAGGTGATGGGCAGACTGATGGACCCCAGTCTAAACACTCAGGGGGCTCCGACAGCTCCTTAGACACTCCCTCGGGTCTCAGAACATCACTGTGTGCAGGGCACTGGGTGCTCTCAGGAATCAAGGCCCCAGTATGCATGAGGTCGGGACCCCAGGGACTGAGGCAGCCCCCAGTTTACAGAGGACATCAGGCTTCCAGCCACATGCCTAGTGAGCAGCCCCGGTGGACACGGAGACAGTGAGGGCCTCCTGTCCTTACGACGGCCAAGTCTCACCACCTTCGAAACTCTGCTCAGAGTTTGGCATCTGGGGTGGGGAGCTGGTCAGTGCTGGGGGAGGGACTCGGGGGCTTGTCTCTCGGACTCTTCCCCCCCGCCCCCACCCCCGCCGAGGGCCCTGTCAGAGCCCATTGCATTGTTTCTCTTCTGTCATCCTGGAGGTAGGGAATTTTCTTTAAGCAACTGCTTTCATTAAGTGATAATGATTGCAGTTTCTCTTTTCAAAAAGTTTAATCAGAGACATCCCCAGCTGCCATCTGAGGTCTGATCAGCCACGGTCACCAGTGTGCCCACATGGCGGCGGTGGGATTCCAGCCCGGAGCACGGAAACTTGACATTCTTGACAGCCTGGAAACGTAGGATTTCCGTCTGGCTTGTTGTAACGCTGAGCCCAGCTCCAGGGACCCTGTCTCCCTCTTGGCAGGCTCCCATGGGGAGCTGGGGGAGCCAGGAGGGCTTGGCAGTGGGTGCTGTGCTCGGTGGGGCTGCCCTGCTCCCCCGCTCTTCCTCTCTGCCCCTCCAGGAAGCTTCCAGAATCCTCCTCAACTCTCTGCCCTGCAGGTTGGAAACAGGGGAGCCGGGCCCCGGGCCAGCCCTCCTCCGGCTCCCCCTCTACCCAGGGAGCTCACGGGTTCTGCGCTATCTTGCCCTCTGTCGCCTTGTGCGAAACGTAATCCACAAAATGCCTTCGTGGTAACCTTATCCCTGGGCAGCCCGCGATAGCATCTCGAGGCCCCGTGACAGGCAGGAACTCGCAAGCATGGAGTTAATAATGCAGACTTTCAAAACCCGAGGCTGGCAGAGGGAGGCGAGGGCGGGAATGAAAGGGCCGGTGTGGCTGTAATTAGGACCATGTGAACTTCCTCGGAGGAGGATTAGGAGGAGAGACAGGCCTTGCCCGCGAAGATTAGTTTCAATTAGACGGGCTGGAGGCGAAAGGCCGGCTCGGCGAAAGATTAAAACAAGAAGGAGAACGTTTCCGCGGCGCAGGCTCCGGGCCTGCAGCAGCGGCCGGCAGGACCTGCTAATGGAAGGCAGAGCGTGCGGCGTTCGGAAAACTCGCGCTAATTGATTCGACGCTGGCTTTGCTTCGTCTTCCCCTGCTCACCCCCGCCCCGATGCACTTTTCAGATACTCATTTGTGCTTGAAACCACTTTGGGGGTGGGGGGTCCCTGCCCCTGCTGTGCCTGCAGGTCAGGGGAGAGCTGGGCTGGGTGGGGGCTGCCAGTGGGCTGCCCTCACCAGACACTGGCCTGGACACTTGGATTCCCATTCTTGGCCGTGGGCCATGGTGGGACCCAGACTGCAGTGCTGAGATTTCTGCAGCCTTGGCCGGTCCTGCACAGCCCGTGACCTCGGGAGGCTTTGCTGGGATCTTCAAAGGGGCTTTCAAATTACAGGTCTGGGTGTCACCCCACCCCCTCCTGGGGCCAAGCCTGTGTCTTCCCTCCCTCCCTCCTTCCCTCCCTCCCTCCCTCCTTCCCTCCTTCCTTCCTTCCTTCCTGGACTCTGGGTGGCTTTGAGAATAGTTTTCTTAAGCAAAAACTGTGAAGACAATGCCTGCAAGTTGGATGTTTCCATGAGTGGGCAGTTGCCTCTGAATTTCTGGGTTGAGCTGATGGCCGGCACCCCTTGGAGGTCAGAAGTAGCTTAAACACCAGAGCTAAGGGCTGGGCATGGGGGCTGGGTGGGCCACAGTCCTCAGTCAGGGGCCTCACGCAGAGGCCAGTCCCTCCCTCCCTCCGCCTCCCCTTTTCTCCTTCTTTTCTTCCTTCCACGAAGACTGGGCTGGGGTCAGGGGCCTCTGTCTCAGAACCTCCCTTCGTCTCTTTCCATTTTCCTGGGAGGTCAGGGAGTGAGATCCCTAGCCCACTCTAGGGGAGGCGGGGGCACAGAGAAGTGCGTGGAGCCCGACACACCAGCCTGACTTCCTGCTTAGCTCCCCAGCTGCGGCTGACGCTGCAGGAGCTGCCGGGTCCTTGGGCCTCGAATTCCTCATCTGTGAAGTGGAGGTGGAGCCTGGAGCTGCCCAGTGGATGCTGTGCCTCAGAGAGGAGGGTGGGCTGGTCCCCGCTTGTGGGCCACTGTTTTGTCCTGCACCCAGGCTGAAGCTCAGAGCCCCGGGGAGGTCAGCGTGCTGCAGTGGACCCCATGCCCGAGGTCGGGAGGCAGCACTGCGTCCTGGTTTGGGAGCCAGAGGCCAGTGCCCGGGTGTGGCTGAGCACCTGTGCCCGCGTTTCACAGGCAGAACCAGCAGCCTCCCGGCCTCCTGGGCTGCTTCCCTCCGGGCTCTGCAAGCACGAGGGGTGTGTGTGTGTGTGTTTTATCAATCCTTCCCATTGTAATGACAGCTAAATTATGGAAAATGCATTTTCACAGCTGGTGAGAAAATCCATTAGCATTAATCAAGGACCCAGGCTCGTCGGGGATTCGCAGGCGGAGTTTTGTTGGTAAAGTCACGGACGTGCTGAACAGTCATTAGTGGGGTTCGCTGGAAATGGGGCCGATCATTTCCCTTCACGCTGTGCTTCCCACCGAGGGACACCTCCTTGCCTGGGGCCCAGGGCTGAGCTCAGTGCTGGGCCCCTGGTGGTCACTGCAACCCCCACCCTGTGCTCGGGCGGAGCCTCTGTTTTTCAGGGACCTACCCCCAGCCAAGGGCCCCTTTGTATCGGGGGCAGGGGATGCCGTCCTGGTGGCATCGTGGGGCTGGCTTGGTCGTGGTAAGGACGGGAGGCCCTCACTGTCCTGGTGTCCACTGGAGCTGCTCACTGGGCATGTAGCCGGGAGCCTGGTGTCCTCTGTGAACCGGGGGCTGCCTCAGTCCCTGAGATCCCAACCTTGTGCATTTCTGAGCCTTGGTTCCCGAGAGCACCCAGTGCCCTGCACACCATGAGTGCTCCCAGATGCAAGGGGGTGCCTGGGGAGCCTTTGGGACCCCAGTGAGTACCTAGATTTTGAGCCTTGGCTGCATTAAAGTGATTTTTAATGTAAATTTTTATTTTGGAATAATTTTGGATGAACAGAGAAGCAATAAAGGAGTAGTATAGAGAGTTCCCATAGCCCCTCTTTTTAGGAGTTTTTCCAAAACCCCACAACCCCAGGCTAGACACGAGGAACACATCAAACAAACCCAGGCTGGTGGCTTCTCCAGGACCCCGGCCTCCTCCCGAAGACAGTCCTCCTGCCCGCGCCCAGGCTCCCTTTACTCACACGCTGTGCCCACGGGTGGAGAAGCCACCAGGGCATGCTGCACGCCCTCTGCTCCAGGCGCTTCCGGAATTCACCAGTTTCCACATCAACCATCAGGAACTGCCTCGGAGGACACAGGCTGTGTCTGTGCCTGGTGTGGTCGCCCCCCACCCGGGCCCCCACCCCTCTAGTTCCACAAACCGGGGTTTGCTCCCAGTCCTGGCTGGCCTGCCCCGCAGAATCCCCCATCACACTGGCCTCTGTCACCCCATCCGTCCCTGAAGGTTCAGTTTAAACCCCCACCTGCAGCGCCCCACTGGCTCACTGACCCGAGTCTCGCTTCCCTCCACACTCCCTTAGCACCCAAATCTGTGCTTTTGTCCCCAGCTCTCGCAGGGCGTGAACAAGTCTCTCCCACACCCTTGTTAAAAATCACCCTGCCAGCTATGGATGTGTGTGCCCGCACGGGCTGGTATACACAGGGCTATGTGCCTAGGCACATGTGCACAGGTATGCACAGACATGTACGCACATGTAACCTGGGCACACATATATGTTGTACCAGCCCATGCACACACACGTTGGTATGTTTGTGTACACATGCATGCCGACCTGTTGGTACACAGGGTAGCGTACACACGTATGCACACCCCAGTTGATACGCACCCATGTTTTATGTCGCTGTATCTGCTGAGAGGCCCAGCGGGGACACCTCAGTGGCCATGCACACGCGCTGCACCCAGATCCCGTTTCTAACACCGTCCCCAGTGAAGGGGCTGGAGATCTGTGGAGAAGGGGTGGGTTCTAGGGTTAGAGAGGAAGGAGGAAGGGAGGAAGAAGGGAGGAAGGAGGGAGGAAGGAGGGAGGATGAAGGCAGGAAGAGGAAGGAAGGAAGGAAAAAGAAGGAAAAAAGGAAAAAAGAAGGAAGGAGAAAGGAAGGAGGGGAAAGGAGGAAGGAAGGAGGAAGGGAAAAGAGAGGAAGAAGGGAGGAAGGAGGGAGGAAGAGGAAGGAAGGAGGGAGGAAGGAGAGAGGAGAAGGAAGGAGGGAGGAAGGAGGGAGCAAGGAGGGAGGAAGCAGAGAGGAAGAGGAAGGAAGGAGGGAGGAAGGAAGGAGGAAGACGAAGGAAGGAGGGAAGGAGGACAGAGTTTGGAAAGAAGGAAGTGGGGGTAGGAGGCAGAAGGCACAGATGTTTCTTGTTGAACCCACAGGTGCAGGTGTTCCCCATGAAAGTGCACCTCAGCCCCCACCACCTGCCCCCAGTCACTCCAGAGGTGACCCCCAGCCGACTCCACCTTAGCCAGGCCTGCTCACTGTGGCTGTCTCCTCAGGTGGGTGCTGCTCCCACCCATGTCACAGACGGGACAGCTCAGGCAGTCTCGAGACAGGTGGTCTGCCTGGGGTCATGAAGCCATTTCTGACCCCTGGGCTCTGGCCTCATGGCTTGGAGGACAGTTTTTTCCCATTAAGACCTTGACTCTAAGGGCCTGTGACCTGGAAGTGCCCTGTGGTGGGGCCGCTGCCTCTGGACTCCAGCCGCCTCTGGAGTCATGGTTGGTGCCCCCTGGAGTCACGAATGGCCCAGAGTCGGGGGCCCCATGCAGGGTCCTGGCTCAGCCCCTGCTCCCGGGTGACCTTTGAAAGCCGCTGGAGGTCTCTGCCTCCGTCTCCTCATCCATAAGGTGGAATGACACAGCCCTTGCCCCGAGACACTACGGGGTTGTCGGGGGTCGGGGGTCGGCAGAGCATGGGGTCCCGGGTATCAGGGCCCTGAGCAGGGGTGACAAAACTTTCCCATGCTTCACGTCACGATAACCAGCTCAGTGTGAATGGAGCGAAGACTTTTGCCACCTCTGCTACTGGGACCTCCACGAGGCTGATTTCTGCCGCCCACACCACCTTGCCCAGGAAGGCCCCTAGGAAGTGGTGTCCACGCCTCTCTGACCCTCACCCACATACTAGAGATGGGGGTCTTTGGGCCTCCGCAAAGGCACCTGACTGCTCCCCCGTCTCTGCCCCAGCCCTAGCCAGGGGCCAAGGGGGAGACCATGCCACACACAGAGAGGTCTGCAAACTTCAGGGGACCCCACGGGGCCGGCAGGACACCCTCCACTAAAGCTGCCGTGTTGGCACTCTCCCGGAATTCCTCTTTCTGGCGGTCAGGCCGGGACAGTGGGGAGGAGGTGGCTGAAGGGCTCTTGCCATTGGCAACCATTTGTTCCTGGTGAGCCCCACCGAGGCCGGGTGCCTGGCTCAGCATCCGTGTGGACACCCCGGTGTGTGACCATCCATAGTGGGTGAGCCTCCTCTTGGCGACATCCCAGGAGAGGCTACCACCCTCCCCTTGTTGGTGACCAAAGAGTGTGTTCTGAGGGTTTTTCTTCTTCCTCACTGATCTTCTAAAAATTAAACAAAAGCAAACACAGCAACACGTGACTGGGGCTTTCCCAGCGCTGGGGACACCCCCGACAGCCGAGTTCTCACCCCGTCCCTGGGCTGTCAGCAGACCTAGCTTCTGGCTTCCCTTTGCCTCTGTGCTGCTTCCCTCTGGCCTGAAGACCTGGGGGTGGCCGTGCTTGTCACCTGCGCTGTTTCCCACCCCTCCAGGACACTTGGGAACAGGTGGATTTAGAGGCTGGGCCCAGGGCTCCGTCTCCCCAGGGAGCTGGCAGAAGGGAGTCTCTGGGGTCAGAGAAGCCTCCTTCCTGCTTTGGTGGGGCTGGCTCTGTGGTTTCATTGAGGAGTGGTCAGCAGGGCATGGGGGGCTGGTGGGAGGCACAGGGGTTGCAATGAGAACCCACCCCTTGGCAGAACTCGCTGAGGGGTGCGAGCCAGGAGGGACACAGGGCATGGGGCACGGGGAGCGCTCACCAGGGGAGCCCTTCAGTCCCAGGCAGAGTCTCCTTGGAGGGGTTTCCAGCGAGACTGGCCCACGTGGTCCCAGCCTTGCACTCATGGACAGCGCCTTGGCATTGAGGAAGCCGGCTCTTCCGTGAGCCGTGCCCAGGCCCCGGCAGGCGCCTTCCCGGGGCAGAGACTGTCACTTGCTGGGGGTTCTGTCTCTGGGGGGCCCTCTTTGGGCCAAACACATCTAGTTTTTTCCTAAAGTCAGCACCGCCAGAGCCGGGCCAAATTAGGAACTGCCCCGTCCCGGAGGGAGCTGGTGGAAGGGAACCTGTGGGGTCAGACAAGCCTCCTGCTTTGGTGGGGTCACGGAGAGCCTGTCCACCCGGCCCTGGGACATTCCAGAGCCCTTGGCACAGCGTCTGCAAGGGAGCAGCTCACCTGGTCAACCAGAGGCCAGCATCTCTGCCCTGCAGTCAGGCCCTGTCCTCAGACTCCCCACCTACCACTCTCCCTGCGAAAAGCCCAGCTTGTTGGAGCTGGGGAGGGTGGCAGAGAGGGTGGCCCCAGAGGAAAACCCACCCATGCCAAACCAGACCCTTCCTTGCTGCTTGGAGGACGGTTTTTTACCAATTAAAACCTCAGATCCAGGAAGGGGAACTGAGCCTCCTGCCTGCGACCCCCCAGGAGGAGCTCCTTGCTTGGGAGGCGCCCGGACCTGGAGCGTGGAGCCAGGATGCCGCTGGCATCTATGCACTGAGCCCAAGGATGGGACGACCCAGCCTGCAGACAGACCTGCTCCCTGGCCGCAGTAGCTGGTGCATATGGACTCCGTCTGCCCTCTGAGGCTGGCAGTGATCCGACTGTGAACGCAGCCCAGTCTCTGATGGGCGATGGCACTGATTTCTTTATGAGGTGGAAGTGAGAGTCCCCCTCTGAATTCACACACCTGGAGGCGTCTGAGTGACCCTTCGGGTCCCAGTGCCCGGCAAGCATTGGCGCATGGGAGGGTGGCAGCGCTGCCTCTGAGTGAGCTGGACCGGAAGCCTGTGTCATCTGTTAAATTTAGTGTGAGCCTCCAAGGGAGGCTGCTCAGGGTTTCAGAGATTCTGCTCACCGGGGGCTGAACCAACCGTCAGGCTGAGCTGCAAACTTGCAGAAGTGCACTCAGGCCGTGATCAATTTGTTAGCGATAACCGCCATAAATACCCGATTCCCCATCCAGCTGGACAGCTTCTGAGACAGCTCCGAGTGCACTGACGTTATCGAATTGCCCGTGGTGGGAGCTGTTGCCAGCCGGGGCCCCGCCTCCTCACACCTGCCGCGCTCCCTGGATGGGGTGATGGGGATCGGCTTCCATCCACGGCCCCGCAAAGTACTTCCCAGGAGATGGGAGACCAAGGCTCTCGGGGGTGGTTTTATGTCAGACTCGGGCCCGCTGAGCCTTTTCGGGTCACAGGAAGGGGTCACCAATAAAGGGGCCGCTGGGCTCCAGAAGTCTCTGGAGGTAAAGCCGCCAGCACTTCTCTGGGGGAACAGCAGGCTGACCCCTGGCAGCAGGAAACACTCAGCCAACCTCTTCCAGGGGCCCCAGAGAGCGCTCACCCACCCCTAGACACTGAGATTTAAGGGGAGCCCGAGATGCTGGCTTCCAACTGGTAGAGGGCACCTCCCCGTCATCGGGAGCCCAGCCCAGATACGCCACACCGGGGTGAGCTGTGGGCCTGTCCCTGGGGCAACTCCAACCTCCCGGCCTCTCCATGGCCCTCAGTATTGCTGGGAAATGAAGCCTCGAAAGCAGCAGAGAGGCCAGAACCCCCCCCGGAGGGGCCTCCGCAGCCTGCTCCAGGGAGGGGCAGGAGAGGACAGAGCACATGTGATCTGGGGTTGCTGGCCATGGGGGGTGCTGGTCATAGGGGCTGCTGGCCTTGGTGGGGGGGGTGCTGGACACGAGAGGGCTACTGGCCATGGGGTGTCCTGGCCACGGGGGTCCTGGCTATGGGGAGTGCTGGCCATGTGGGGTCCTGGCCATGGGGGGTCCTGGCCACGGGGGTCCTGGCCATGGGCGTTCCTGGCCATGGGGAGTGCTGGCCATGGGGGGTCCTGGCCATGGGGAGTGCTGGCCACGGGGTTGTGGTGGCCACAGGGGGTGCTGGCCACGGTAGAGGCACTGGCCAAAAGGGCAAGCCGAGGCCCCAGCCAGGCCACATTCACCCCAAAACCCACATCCCACGAGGAGGTGCTGTGAGGCATTCCTGAGCGAGGACGCAGCTTCCTTCAGTCCCTCAGCCTTCAGGGAGGGGTCCCTGGGGAAGCCAGGCCCAGCTGTGGGTGTGGGGGTCCCCTGAGGCTGGATGGGATTGAAGAAAGCTGCACCACATGCTGGCCGAGGCAGAGGTCCCCGTCCCTGCAGGGGTCTGAGAAGAAAACGCTGAGACCCTGGTCCCTGTGGGGGTCTGAGAAGAAAACGCTGACTTTGAAGGGCACAAGTATTAGGAGCTGTAGGTCCGGGGCCACCCCATGGTGCCCTGGCGCCAGTGGGACTGCCCCTCGACAGCTTAGTTGGGCTCCACTCAGGTGGGCGAAGCCCCTGGGGTCTCTTTCTGGCCCCCCCACCCCCAACTCCCTCAGGGCGGGGCCGGCTCTGGGGGCGGCTGACTCCAGCCTGCTTCCCTGAATTAAGACAGACGGCAGCTTCTCTAGGAAAGGAAATGTATATCAACAAACTTCCATCCCGGAGATCAAACCGCTTCCTCCCGCCCTCCCCAAGCACCTCCTGTGCTGCCCCCCCTCGCCCGGCCCCCACCAGTCCTGCTGGCCTTCCCTGGCCCCGTGTGCCGGCTCAGGGGACCTCAGGAGGGGTGGTGGGGTTGCATGTGAGGCAAGCTGGGCTGGCCAGAGCAGGGCCAAGGGGCCACTCTGCACTTTCAAATATCATTAGAGTCAGTGGGCTCCCGGCGAGCAGCAGAGGAGCCCCGGGGGAGCCCCTGCCACAGCTTCCCAGCGCACCAGGTCAAGGCCGTTTCCATCAGGGGCATCTGAAAATCCCTCCCCAGGAAACGCCTGGCCAGGAGGGACTGGAATTCTGAGCTCCTGTCCTCAGGAACCGATGATCTTGTTGGGATTGGCATTAGCCCCGGGTTACATGACCTCCCGGGCTGGCTGTGAGCGGCCGGCAGTGAGTGGGTGGGCTACAGCATGACTGGCAGCCTCCCCCATTGCCCCTCACCTTGGGGGGAGCCACCAGCTCTCAGAGCAGTTAGTGTCCTCGGCCAAGGGCACTTCAAAACAGCCAGAGACTGTGGCGTGGGGAAGACCCAGCACCCACCCAGCCTGTAAACTGCTACCAGCCACTTTTCAGAGACGACTGCTGTTGAGGGGCTCCCCAGGCAGCCGGGGTGGGGGCACCAGCAAGGGCGCTGATGGGGTGTCCTGGAGGGCGGGGCCGGTGTTGGGGCTGATGTGCGCCCAGTTGCACCTTCTCTTAGGGCTCCCTGGGGAGGTGCCAGTGCCTGGCAGGACAGATCCTCCATGGGCCCTCTCTGATGGCTGCTCCCCTTGAGACTCAGAGCCCCACGAGACTGTGGGGAGGACACAGCGGGAGAAGCGTGGACCTCCTGGGAAGCCCGGCTGGAGTAACATACCTGAGCCGGGCCAGTGGGCTCCACGGGCCAAGAGACCCCCACAAAGGCTCCTCTGCCTGTGCCTGTGGCTGGGGCTCCCAGTGGCAGAGCCAGATCCAGCTCCCAGGATGGGGTGTGGGGGGCATTATGTGGCTCAGACACCCCTAGGACTTGTGTTCAGAGGGCAGGGTGCTCCTGGGTCCACACTGTCACACAGGTGGGGGTCTTGCAGCTCCCCTCCGAGAGGCTCTGGGCTGGCAGGGTTGAGGGGTCCCTGACTGAGGATCAGGAAGAACAGGGACTGTGGACTCGCCTCTGACCAGCCCTGGTGGGCAGCTGTATCCACAGAAGCCTTCAAGGGGGGATTTCTCACAGCCCAGCCCAAGCCCCGAGAGAGCTGAGGCCTCGAGGACAGGTGATGGCCCAGGACCCGGGGCCAGTGCCAGCCAAACCTTCAAGCCAGCTGTGCCTGCCCTGCGCTGGCTGCACTTCCCAAGCAAGGGAGGTGGAGGCGCAACTGTGCTCTGAGGATGAGCAAGGATGAGACAGACCCAGAGACAGGGACAGAGAGATGAAGGGAGGGAGGGGAGGATACTGTAGGGAGGCAGGTTCTGAGATCTCACTCAGGGCATTGGCCTAGGCCCTGGGGTTCTCCTGGCAGCTCTGGGTCTGAGATCCCGGACGAGGTTGGCCTAGAGAGGCGGCTACTGCAGAAAGGTGAACTCCCCAGAATGTGGCTGCCCAGGAGCCTGGGAGGTGAGGTGCGTGGGTGACTGTCCAGAGACCGCATCCTGTCTGTCCCTGCCAGGGCCTCAGTCCGGCTGTCTGGTGCTGTGCGGGATGAGGCTGGTTCTGAAACAGGGATCATTGCGCCGGCCACGGGGCAGCCTCTGGTGGAATCCAGGGTTCCTGCAAGCCGGGGTGTGCCAGGGGCTCTGGGATCATGTGATTTCAGGCCCACGCGTTCTGAGGGACCTGCATCTCACTGCATAGGATACTTGGGCTCCGGAAGGTGAAGCACCTCCTGAAGCCCCCGCCCCAGCTGGGCAGCCACCGAGCGTCCGCACCCTATCCCACCTCGCGGTGACATGGAGGGCCCCGTGCGCTGGCTGGACATGCTCCCAGACCTGCAGGGGCCCCGATATCCAGCGCTCACTCACACCCATTCCCACCCTGCAGCCTGGCACCCAGAGAGATGGGCGGGCGGCCCTGCGCAGAGGGAAGTCAGCGGCTCAGGGACATCAGCCACGTGCCAGGGGCTGGTTCTGGCCGAGTGGGGGCCCCTCCATGGGGGGGCTTGGAGCACCCCCCCGTCCTCTTGGCCAAGGCCGCCTGCCCGAAGTTTGACGGATTAGCTCAGCAGCCCTGCCCGGCCAGCGTCCTCGCCCCTTCCTACACCGGGAAGAGGCGGCAAAGCTGTGTTTATTTAGACTCCCTCAAGCTGACAGCTTGAATCAGGCTAATTTACCTGAAGTACACCAACCGTCCTTCTATTTATTTTATGATATTTCACCGGCGTAACCCAATCCCTACCCCTCACCGCCTGTTTACCGTGGCCCAGGACAGCGCATCTGTCCCCCACAGCCCGCGGCTGCTGCCCGGCCTTTCAAGGACGGCAGAGATGTTTCTGAACGGGGGAGTCCACGGGCAGGCTGGGCTCGATGACAGCTGGGCGGCACCCGGGGCCTTTGGGACTCAGGGTGTGGAGTCGGGGTGTGGAGTAGGTGCCCACAGGCTGGGTGAGGCCTCGGGGTGAGTGATCGGAGGGGGCCTTGCACCTGCACAGGAGTTCTGACCTCACCTGGCAGGAGGAGGAGCTGCTGGCGCCAGCCCAGCAAAGAGGACCACTACGACCCCAGGAAGGCACGTGCTGTCTACTCAGCCTGCCTTGTGCTCGGTGGTGGCCTGGACAGAGCCACTGACCCATTTTGCAGAAAGGAAAGACCTGGACCCGGAATCACTCACCCAGCCAGCATCAGGAAGGCCTGGCTGCTCCCGGGGTCATGCTGCCCACGCTCAGGGCATGGGCCAGGCAGGCTGGACAAGTTACCCCAGGGACGGAGCTGGGGCTGCTGGAGGCAGAGAACACCCTGGCCCAGTGAGAGAACCCACAACCCAGCCAAGAGAAGGCCGCACCTTCTGTCCTAGAAACAACTCAACAGGCAGAGACCACGCACACGGATGGTTTTGGCTGTTAATCCTGACGGAGAAGCAGAAACGGCTGCGTGCTTACCTGAGGGAAACGCTTGCTGAGCCTGGCGTGTCCAGGCCTCGGGCACCAGGCAGGATTCCAGGGGCCACCCAGAGGCCACGCTGCTGCGTGGACTGGGTGATGGCTCAGTGTTTGACAAGCACCTCTGAGAACGGGCCTTGTGCTGGCGCCAGTCCCGGTCTGAGAGTACAGCCACCAAGGAAAGCCCTGCCCAGCTGCATGGGAGCTGCCTGGCCAGGCTAACCACAGACTTGCAAAAGACAAAGGAACAAACACCTTTCAGAGGAGGTTGGAGAAAACAAAACTGAAATCCAGGGGCCCAGATGGAGGGTGTTCCATGGGCAGTCAGGAAGGGCTTCCTGGAGGAGGTGACATTGGGGGCTGAGGAGGTCTGGGCAGGAGTCCTGGGCAGAGGGGAGCCTGTGCAAAGGTCCTGGGGTGGAGCTAATCCTGAGCGTGGGTGACTGGAGTGGCCAGAGCTCCAAGGCTGGTGGGAGGTGAGGCCGTGAGGGCCTGGTGCTCACAGAGCTGGGGGAACATGGACCAGCCCAGCTCTCCCAGTGTCCCCCAAGCCCGGCAGGGAGGAAGAACGTCAGTGATGTCATCATCGTCCTGTTCAGGGTGCTGGGGTTACAGGCGATTGTAAATTAGATTTCCACACCATCGAAGTGCCCGCGGGACATTTTCTTTTCCCTGAAATGTTAACAACACACAAACGCTAGAGTTGCTGCTCCCCTCTGCCCTGGATCCATGGCCTGATGGGGTGGTTGCTCTGCAGTGGTTGGTAACCTGCAGCGGGAGGGAGCCCTGCCTGCCCGTGGAGTCCCCTGGCCTCCCTCCAGCCCCTCACTGCCCTGAGCCCCAGTAGCCTGGCCAGGGGCAAGGAGGTCTCCTCTTCCTCACACCCTGGGTGCAGCGAGGGGGCAGGGCTCACTCCGAGCTAGGGCCTGTGACCCCGGCCCTGGGGGCTGATTTGGAGGCGGGAGCGCCTCAGTGCCTCTCACATCCCAAGAAGGAGGCCAGCGGCCTCCACCATCCCGGCCTGCAGCCCCAGGGTCACCTAGGGCTGCTGCCTGCCTGGGCATCGTGCGGAGGCCAGGGGTTCAGGAGCCTCTGTCTCTTCCTACCCAGAAATGTGATCGAGCCATTCCCTGATGTGGGGCAGGGGCGGCGAGGGGAGGGGAGGTGGAGCCAGGCTGGGCCAGGCGGGCAGACACCAGGGGTCAGCGGGAGGGTGGGCCGGCCCGGGGGGGATGCTGTCGTCCGTCTGCAGCGCCAGCTCTTCTGCACGCTGCCTCCCGGGACGGGCCATGGCCTCGCTGGGCCATACGTCTCTGTCAAAATCTCTATGAATAAATTAACCTTTTTAAAGATTAGTGCACTCTAATACCTCAGGGTTTTTTAAACAGAGCAAATGCTACACATATTTTGCTGAGCATGCCTAGTGTGCAGGGCTGCCGTTGGCAAAGGCCCCACCTAGCATCCCTCCATGGGGCGGCCCTGCCAGCTGGACCTCCACGCAGGCCGCCCTGGCAGCCCAGCGGCAGGTGCCGGCCCCCTCGGGGGAGAAGCATCGCCCTGTAGGGCGGAAAGTTGAGGGCGTTCACCCCGCGGGAGGCAGGAGGGCGTGGCCGTGCCTACGGGCAGAGAGTCCATTGTTGCTGGCCTCTTCCTCTGAGTCTTTGTCCACAAGGTGGGCTGGCCAGTCATAGTCCCTGGAGCTGTCCACGAAGCCACCTGACTCCTGGGGTCAGATGGGGGCTGGCACTGCTGTCACCCGCCTTGGTGGCCTTCCTCTTGTCAGCCAGGAGTGGAGGCAATGTGAAGGTGGGGTAGGGGGTTTTAGAGTCAGGGGCTGGGGCTTCTCTCCAGTGGTTGAGGAAGGGGGTGGCCCAGGCAGGGGCTTGGGATGCAGGAAGGCAGGAGGTTGAGAAACACTGGTGTCTGGGGGCCGTCGAGGTGGGGGACTCTGTGTGTGGGCAGAGGACATCTGTGAGCTCAGAGGGTCTCTGGGCAGGGAGAGAACAGGCCGCAGAGGCTGCTCCGGGGGGTGCCTGGCTGCAGGTGGAGTGGGGCTCTTGTCCTGAGCCCTAGGGACCCACTGAAGGCTGTGGAGGAAGATGTGACGGGACAAGGCCCCCGGAGAGCAGGATGGAGTGGGACGAGTGGGGGCTGTTGCAACAGGCCCGGTGTGGCCATGAGGCCAGAGTGAGAAACTGAGTGAGCACTGAGGAGAAAGGAAAGGGCCGAGACCCCCGAGGCCTCTTCTTAGGACAACGCCACCTTCTGACCCACTCCAGGGTGGTCAGCTCCCCGAGAGTTGGGCTTGGCTGCAGCTGGTCCCTGGCTCCCGGAGCCCGGCCTAGCACAGGCAGAGCTCAAGAGCTCACACTTGGGGGAATGTGGGTCCACATGTGCCCTGGAGCCCTTCCTATGGCCCTAAATCGGCTCAGTTTCCTGGGAGCTGGGGTGACTCCCCACAGCGTCCTGAGCTCCCAGGGCTTTCCACAGGCCCCAAGGACGCAGTGCTATCTCCACTGCTCAGGGGCCCGAGGAGGGAGCTATCAGCCGGGACCTCACCCTCCACGTCCATCCCCTCACTGGTGTTGGTCCAGAACCATCCAGCTCTCCCTACAGGAGCAGGCAGCCTGCGACCGCCGCCCCAAGGCTCTTGCACCAGGCGAGGGTCCTCAGTCAGGTGGGGGCTCTGAGGAGCTGTGGGGGGTGGAGATCTTCTTGTTCCTGAGATTTGTATCCAGGCCTGGCCCATGAGGGGCAACTGGGGTCCCTCCCTTGTGCCTGCTGCGTGCCCGGCACCAGGAGGAGAGCTGGCCCCTGCCCTGCCAGTGTGCAGACCCCAGAGGGAAGACGGGGACGAGGGGCCTTGGGAACAGGGCTGGGCAGATAGGGATCCTGAGCCTTCCTCAGAGTGTGCGAAGCCTCAGGTTCTCTGGTGAGGAGCGTTCACTGCTTCATTTCAACAGATACCCTCTGTGCATCCACTGTGCACCAGGCTCCAGCTCTGTCCCCTCCTGGGACATCCTCGCTGTGGCCCCCATAGAAGGCAAAGCCAGGCTCCTGCCCTCACTTGCTGGGAGGCAGCTCAACTCCTGGCATCTCCACACAGTGCAGCCCCTGGGGCTAGCCCTCCCTGGGTATTTGGGTCTTCCAGATGCTGACTGTCCTCCTCCCTACCTCCCCACTCTTTTGCCTCCACTTAAATGCCTCTTCCTCCAGGAAGCTTTCCCTGATCCCCATGGCTGAGTTTGACCCCCCCACACTGTCACTCCCCATCAAGGCACTTGGCCCTGCATGGCCACTGGATGATTCCACATCTCACATTCCCCCCTGAGGGCTGTGGGTGCTGAGAGGTCAGGGCCCCTTGTCAGGTGGATGGAGATGGAGGGGGGCATTAGACAGGGTGGGAGGGGAGCTGGGGTCTCCCCTGACCAGGTGAGGCAGGGGCATGTGGAGGAGAGGATAGCCCCTTGCCTGGAAGTGGACAGGCTCCCTGGGGTGTGTGTTAGGCTGGGGTGAGTGGGAGGAGCCCGCCTGGCATCACCTGGTATCATCACCACCTCCATGATCCAGCCCTACCCAGAAGGCCCAGAGTCCTGAGCCCAGCTGGCATCCAACCAGTGGGCTGGCCAGAGCCTGCTGGTCAGAGCCTGTCTTAGCAGCCTGCCTGGAGACTGGGCCTCCCCAGACTCCCTGGGGGCCTAGGAATTCCGGCCTTCTGAGGCTGTTCTAGACATCATGGGTTGCAGAACCTTGAGGGGTCAAATGGCCCCACTTCCAGGGTCTGACTGGAGACCCCAACAGGAGCCCCAAGGTGGTGAACCTCAGAGAGCTCTAACAAAATTGAGTCCAGCAACCTCCCCTAGTGATTGATTACTGTGTCCTGAGCCAAAGTTCTGGGGCAAGGACTTGGTGAGAACAAAATTTGTGAAGTGAAAGCTAGGCAAGGAAACTGAGGCTTCACGAAGCTAGGTGGCTGGGCCAGGGTCACCCTGGCCAACAACATCAGGGCTGGATTCAAAGGCAGGCACCTGGCCCTGGGCTGGAATCCCCTCCATGGCCCAGTGGGGAGGTGAACTTAGACAGGAAGGGCAAATTCAGACTGAGTTTTATCCCAGGGCACTGGCCCAGCCCCAGCCCAACTATCCTTCCGCCTCATGGTGCAGCCTTGGATGGTCCAGCTCCTCTGGCTGCACTTCCTCCCCAAATGGAGGAAAGCTCAGGCTGAGGTCCGGCCTGGAAGTGTTTGGAGCACACTTCCTCTTTTGCACTTGGCTTCCCAGTCTTGGCTTCCCACCTCTCACAGCCTCTTCATATTTTCCTCTCACTACACTAAACACTCCAAAGCTGGAAGGGACTGCTAGAACATTCCTTCTAAGGGATGGTGAACGGACCTGGGGGGTGAGCTGATATGAGAAAGACCCCTCAATTTACCACTTTGTGACTCATCCCTGACAAACAAAGTCCCCAAGGGCTTTGGGTACCAGCCGGGCAGCTTGGCCGGTCAGGGCTGGGCCTCTGCAGCAGCTCTCAGAAGCCTCCTGTCCTGAAGATGCTTTTCCAGAGGGAGTTCCTCTGTTTGGTCACTCTCCAGGGCTTCTCTGTGCAGCTTGGAGGGGGCTGGGAGGACTGGCCTAGTTAGCTGGGTAGGAACCCCTCTTTCTTCTCTGCGTGTCCCAGGGGCCTTCTGGGGATGAGGACCGGGGAGCCAGGCAGAGGTGGGGTGATGGCAGAGCATTTTCCAGTGGGTCATCCCCGTGAGGCCTCGGGTGAAGCTGGCAATGGCCAGGCATCTCTGAGACTCATCCCTGCCCCTGAGCTCCAAGTCAGGGACCAGGACCTTTGCTCCCAGCATGGCTTTCCTTGGGCCAGGGTATGACTGTCCCCAGCCTCTCTCTCTCTCTCTGGGTTGAGGGGTGCCAGCCACTGCTTACCAATTTCCTAATTGCAGCTTATCCCTCTGGTGGGGGTGCGGGAGGGCAGCATGAGCCAAATGTCCACCTTCAGCCAGGGACGACAGCATGCGGAGGGGGCCGAGCCTGCCAAGCCTGGCCTGTCTGCGCCTTTGCTGTAGGAGGGCTCCTGTGTTCCCTGGCTCCCAGGCACTGGGGCTGACCCTCTGCTTTTCCAGGTGCTCCTCATAGCCTAGGAAAAGGCACCTGTTACCCACCCACACCTTATTGGTACAAGCTCCATTTATTATAGCTGCAAGCTCTCCCCAGCCTGCCAAGCTGCGGATTTTTTTTTTTTTTTTTTTTTTTTTTTTTTTGAGTTTTGCTCTGTCACCCAGGCTGGAGTGCAGTGGTGCAATCCTGGCTCACTGCAACCTCTGCCTTCCGAGTTGAAGTGACTCTCCTGCCTCACCCTCCCGAGTAGCTGGGATTACAGGCGTGCACCACCATGCCCAGCTAATTTTTTGCATTTTTAGTAGAGATGGGGTTTCACCATGTTGGCCAAGCTGGTCTTGAACTCCTGACCTCAGGTGATGCACCCACCTTGGCCTCCCAAAGTGTTGGGATTACAGGCGAGAGCCACTGCGCCTGGTCAGATTTCTTTCTTTCTTTCTTTTTTTTTTTTTGCCTAAAAAATGTGGAGCCCTAAACTGCAGCTTTATTTACAAGATGAAGTGAAACTAAGGAACGTGACTTCCAGGCTGTGGCTCTGTCCTGGGTATCAGCTCAGGAGACCCTTCCTCCTCCCCAAGTCCGTGGGCCTGGATTCCTCTGTCAGCTGCCACTGTTCACCCCAGGAGGCCTGTGCTGCTGTCCTGGGGCTGGAGTCTCTCTCTCTCCTGGAGGTGCCCTGAGGCTTTTAAGATTCCTTTGTCCTAGGGCGATTGTCTTGTCAGGGTGGGTTTAATCTCTGCCCTCTCTTCCAGTTCTGCCCCCTCCAGGAAGCCCTCCTGACGACCCTGTGGCTCCACCAGACCCTCCTCCTCTCTGAGTCCCTGGGTGGATGCCGGGGGATTTCCGAGTTCTCCCCTGCGTGAGAGTCGACCCTTCCGCTTGCCCTCTGAGGCTGTCCGGGCCTGGAAGACAGAGACGGCCACTCCTCAGGTCCCCTGGCTTCTGCCCAGGCCTGGAACAGGCAGCCACTGGGAGAGAGGTGAGACTGTGATGGCTCATGGGCAGCTACTAGGCAAAACCACAACGACGGCAATGATGGTGATGATGGTGACGACAGTGACGGTGACAGGAACTGCTCCCCTTGGGTGCCCACGGCGGCCCCACACCTGCCTCTCCATGTTTAATCCCGCAGTGGCTGCTGGGCACGGGTTCTCTCCCCTCACCCCGTGTTCTCAGACAAGGACGCAGAGGTGCTGGGAGGCGCCTCTGTCTGTCCAGCTCCTGGAAAGTCTAGCTGGAGACGGTGCTGGAAGGTCGGGCAGGGGTGGCCGTGGGGCAGAAGGAGGCCTGGCGAAAACACACAATGTGAACAGCAAGGTGGCTCCAGTGCATGGGTTTGCTTAAGTCTCAGAGTTAGGAGCGGCCATCCAGGGCAGGCGGGGGCCCATCCCAGCATTACCTGGCCTCCCTGAGTGGCTTGATGGGGGGTAACAGTGGCTCTGAGCTGGGGGGCTGCAGGATCGGGGGTGCGTGTGGAAAGGGGGCACCTGGATGCTCGTTAAACGAAGCCTTCCTCATGAGACAGAGGCAGCAGCATGTTTCACCCAGTGCTATTATTAAAAATGCAACCAGTGCTTTCGTATGGAGAACAACCCATCTGCTGGTCAGCCTCTGCCCCACACCCTCTGGCAGAAGTATAGTCTGTGCCAGGAACTAGGGGGGGCTGGGAGTGATGGCGGTGAGGTCCTGAAGAAAATAAAAGGAAAAAACACAGGTCCTGTCCCAGAGTATCTTGGAGTAGGAGGGAGGGGCCAGGGTTGAAGAGCTGTGAAGCCAGGGGGACTTCTCGGAAGAGGCGGCATTTTGCTCAAGAGCAGTCTAGCATTTCCCTCCTACCATCACAGGTGTAATTTCCTTTCCCTGGGAAATACAAAACCCCAGTGTAAGGTGGGCGGACCCTTCTCTATCCTGGTGGGCAAAATTCAGACAGGTCTGGGGAGGATAGTCAGCCTCCAGGTCAGAGTCTACAGGACACGGCCCCTGTGGGTGTGCATGTGAGCCATGTGGGTGCTGGGCGGGGCAGAGAGAGGCCCAGAGCCCTTAGTTCTCTGTTGGGTGATGTCATGGTTTCGGCTCTGCCAGCTGGGCTTGGAGTGACCACTGGGCTGCAGGCATCAGCTGGCAGATGTCTGCATCCTGCAGACACAACATCAGAGAGAGGGGGAAGGGGGAGTTCTGGCGTTTCAGAGACCCCCGAGGACTCTCTATCACTCCTGTTTGCAGGGTGGAGGGGAAGGGCTGGCCTTGCAGGAAGCCTGGGGGAGGGCGCGTCCGGCTGGCTCTGCCAGATCGTCCCTGGCTGGGCCACCCAGGCAGGACGGCACCTCCCGGGCCAGCTGGCTCCTGTCCATCCTCGGTTTCCCTCCCTCCGCCCCTCATCATGGCCCAGAAAGTGGAGCAGGCGCTGGGCTTCGCGGTGCTGTGTCTGGAGTGAAGACCCTCTAGAAGGAGGAGCAGGGTGGGGCTCACGGGGCTCCTATCACCCAGCCCCAGCCGTGACCCACACAGACACATGGCAGGTCTCACGAAAGGTCATTCCACAGGCTTTGGACCAAATCCCCAAATTTGCTTCCTAGGACCTCTGTTGATAGAGCGTGGCTCCTCTCTGGGGTGGGTCAGCGCTCCACACACCTCGAGAGTTTACAACTCTATCGCTAAATTGAAAGTTGGCCTTGGTTTTAATTCCAAGGGCAAACCACATACTGTGGGGGGAATCCCGGGAATGCGTTTTAGGGTGATTGCCAGCAAATGTGTTTCCAGGACTCCCCACCCCTAGAGACGGCCCGGGTGGGTCCAGAAGCCCCTGGAGGACCGGCTTTCTAGAACTCTCTGCCCCAAGGTGCTCTGGCAGGTTCCCTCACACCAGTACCTGTCACCTCTGTGCAGCCGTGTGGGTTATGGGCCAGCATCCGTCTCATCGCTGCAGATTTTGGGGGCTTTTGCAGGACCCGAGACCCTGCCTCCTCTTTCTGTTCGAATGGAGCCGCCTGGTGACCTGGCCTGGGGTGCGCTTGGTGCTGTGGTCTGGGGGGCAAGGGGCTCCTTGAGGCCTGGGGTCCCATCCATAAGATGATGTCACAAACCCACTCCCGTTTCCCGGCGCAGGGCCGGGCCCTGGGTTAGTGTGCTCAGCCGAGGAGGGGCCGAGGAAGCTCAGGAACCCCATCAGTCTTTCAGGTCCTCCCTGCCTTCTGGGCCTTCCAGTGGGTCCTGGACACTGTGTCAGTGCTCCATGCAGGAGCCCTCTCTCCCCGGGGCTCTCCAGGCACACTTCCAGCTGCCGTGGGCAGGGGTGGCCGCTGGGGGACAGAACACGGTCACAGAAGCCTGGGCAGAGTGGCCAGCCTGGCCTTGAAGCCCTGCTCCAGGGCCCTGGCCCCTGCCCTGCTCCAGGCCCCGCACATAGGAAGGGTCCTTAGACCCTCGCACCCCACGGGAATCTGCTGCGTCGGCAGAGGGAGCTGGGCCCGGTGCCGCCTGGCCGGCCAGTAGGTGGTGTCTCTGGCCTGCTTTCCGGCGCCCGGCCTGCCTTTCCCGCTTGCTGGTCTGCCGGCGGCCGCCTGCACCTCCGCGCAAGCTGGGCACATCTGGAAATGTTTGATTTGATATAGTGTCGCTTTACATTGCAGAAATGAGCGTAAGCGGTTTTTTAACCCACCAAGTGAGAAATGTGATCTGGGTTTTACTGCCGACCCTTTAAATAAAAAACAGATCACTTATTAAACCATTATCTATCAAGGATGGGGGTGGGTGTCGAGAGTGGACGGGGATCGGGCGCAGATGGAAGGGATGCGGCCCCTGTCTCTTGGCTGATGGAAGGGTCGGGGGCCCGGGCCGCTGGCATGTCACTCCCAGGGGAGGAAGGAGGGAACCAGGTGCCCACCGCCTGTCCCATCCACCCTGTGCCAGCTGCTGCCAGTGGAGAGGCGACACTTTCCATGCTGGAGGAAGGGGCTTAAGACTCACTGGCCCGGCTGCTTACTGGCCCTGAAACGGAGGCTCCCCATCAGAGTGGGAGGAGAGAGCTGCAGGAGCTGACCAGGCCAGAGTTGCTGGTCCCAGGGCAGGGGTCCCGAAAGCCACAGGAGAAGGTGTGGATCTGGCTGTGCTCAGGGGCTCCTTGGCATCCCTCTCCTCAAAGTCCTCTCTCCCTTGACCTTAGCTTTTGAGCAGAGCTGGGTTCCCAGTTCAGGGCCTTTAACTCTGTCAGCCATCCCTGGGCTCGTCTTTCAAGAAGGATTCCAGGATTTCAAAGGTGCCTCACATGGCCCTGCCACGCGGTGACTCGGTGGAGGGGCAGTCCCAGGGGTGCTGGGCTGAAGTGGACCAAATGCTTTGTCTCTGGCCATGGCCTCGTGTGTGGGTTCTGCGGATGGGCCTGTCGGTTGACCAGCACTCGGTCCAGGGGCCTGGGGCCCTTCCTGGGGTTGTAGACACATCTCTACAGCTGTGGGCCGGGCCCCACTCCACAGACTGGCATGAGCCTCTGCTGCCCACTCTGTGCCCGGCTCCTGGCCTGCTGGAAACAGGAGGAGCTACGGGAGCATGGAAGGTGACCCGTCCCCACCCACATGGGCGTTTGAACTGTTCTGTGCTTTGAGTCTGGAGCCTTCTTGGACTGGGGTTCAGTCATCGCTGCCCTATTCCTGCAGTATTTTTGGTAAGTGACTCCCTTTAGCTCTGTGAACATGCCTTTGGTCAGCTGACCAGAGTCCTCCTGGCGTTCCTCCACCTGGACACACTGCAGATAAACCCTGTCCGGTGTGAGCAGCACCCATTCCTCAGCCGTGGCACCCCTTGCTCCATCCTCCAAGAACCTGGGGACTGGTGTGACCCCAGGGGTTTCCCGAGCTGGAACCAGAGATGGTGTTGAGAAGATGGCCAGGCTGACCAGGCCCAGGGACAGAGGCAGAGTGGCCTGGAGCAGGCAGCGTTGGGGACCGTCAGGAGGACAGAGGTGGAGTGGCCTGGAGCAGGCAGCGTTGGGGACCGTCAGGAGGACAGAGGCGGAGTGGCCTGGAGCAGGCAGCGTTGGGGACCGTCAGGAGGACAGAGGTGGAGTGGCCTGGAGCAGGCAGCGTTGGGGACCGTCAGGAGGACAGAGGTGGAGTGGCCTGGAGCAGGCAGCATTGGGGACCGTCAGGAGGACAGAGGTGGAGTGGCCTGGAGCAGGCGGCGTTGGGGACCATCAGGACAGAGGTGGAGTGGCCTGGAGCAGGCGGCGTTGGGGACCATCAGGAGGACAGAGGAGGAGTGGACATGAGAGGACAGCATCCCGAGACACGGGCAAAGGAGGCGCCGTGCTGATGGTGACCAGGCAAAGCCAGAGGCCAGGTTCTGAGGACAGGTAACGCAGCATGGACAGAGCCCAGGAGGATGAGTGGCAGGTGCCTACTGAGCTCGGTGGGAACTGGGCCTGGGGCCGGCTCTGCCGTAATTCCACAGGAATCTGCAAATCCCCAGGCCTCGTTGCAGGTTCTGTGGCCTGTCGTGAGACAGAGGGAGGCACGTGACCATGTCCACCCACTGGGCCTCGAGACCTCTGGGCTGGGCACTGCCTGGGCAGGAATGGGGTTCACGGAGAGCTCCCTCCTCCAGGGCTGGCAGGGAACAGGGTGTGCGGCTCCCCAGGAGGGTTGGCTGCCACCATCTTTGCCCTCGTCACTCAACAAACCTTTGTGGGGTGCAGAGACCTGAGCTCGGGGGAGCCTCAGAGACACGGACAGAGCCAGCACTGGTCATCTGAAGTCTGGGGACAGCTCCCAGCAGCGGGGCCCGTCTGCGTCACCCGCCTTCTCTGGGCAGGGCAGGCTGGCCCTGGGTGCTGGCTGCTGTGGGAGTGGGCCGGGGTGGCCAATGCATGGGTCTCAGGAGACCGGTGAGGGTTGGGCTGTCCAGGAAAGGAGGTGGGCCGAGGGGGGCAGAGAGAACCCTGTAGTGGGGGGGAAGCAGGCTGGGAAGGCGGGAACCCTGTAGTCGGGGGGAAGCAGGCTGGGAAGGCGGGAACCCTGTAGTGGAGGGGAAGCAGGCTGGGAAGGCGGGAACCCTGTAGTGGGGGGGAAGCAGGCTGGGAAGGCGGGAACCCTGTAGTGGGGGGGAAGCAGGCTGGGAAGGCGGGGACCCTGTAGTGGGGGGGAAGCAGGCTGGGAAGGCGGGGACCCTGTAGTGGGGGGGGGAGCAGGCTGGGAAGACGGGAACCCTGTAGTGGGGGGGGGAAGCAGGCTGGGAAGGCGGGGACCCTGTAGTGGGGGGGGAAGCAGGCTGGGAAGGCGGGGACCCTGTAGTGGGGGGGAAGCAGGCTGGGAAGGCGGGAACCCTGTAGTGGTGGGGGAAGCAGGCTGGGAAGGCGGGGACCCTGTAGTCGGGGGGAAGCAGGCTGGGAAGGTGGGGACCCTGTAGTGGAGGGGAAGCAGGCTGGGAAGGCGGGAACCCTGTAGTGGGGGGGAAGCAGGCTGGGAAGGCGGGAACCCTGTAGTGGAGGGGGAAGCAGGCTGGGAAGGCGGGAACCCTGTAGTAGGGGGGGAAGCAGGCTGGGAAGGCAGGGACCCTGTAGTGGGGGGAGCATGCAGGCTGGGAAGGCGGGGACCCTGTAGTGGTGGGGGAAGCAGCCTGGGAAGGCGGGGACCCTGTAGTGGGGGGAGCATGCAGGCTGGGAAGGCGGGGACCCTGTAGTGGTGGGGAAGCAGGCTGGGAAGGCGGGAACCCTGTAGTGGGGGGGAAGCAGGCTGGGAAGGCGGGGACCCTGTAGTGGTGGGGGAAGCAGGCTGGGAAGGCGGGGACCCTGTAGTGGTGGGGGAAGCAGGCTGGGAAGGCGGGAACCCTGTAGTGGGGGGGAAGCAGGCTGGGAAGGCGGGAACCCTGTAGTGGAGGGGAAGCATGCAGGCTGGGAAGGCGCGGTGAGGTCCTTCTGGGGCAACTGTCCTGGGTCTGGCTTCTGTCATGTCAGTGCCCCTTAGAGGGATTTATTGAGCTCATGACTGGTTCCCTGGCATGGCAGGGTGCTCTGAGGACAGCCAAAGTCCCCTGTGTTGTGACAGCTCTCAGCAGGCCCCCACTCGGTCCTGACTGCATTGGAGTGGGGGCCGTGTCCCCAGTCTGCAGGTGAGAAAAGGGAGGTTTAAAGAGGATGAGGGGCTGGCCCAGGGTCACGAAGCCAGAAGGGGCAGGTGCAAGGCTGGGAACCACAGGGAGGTGCCAGGCAGGATCCCAGGGGTCAGGTGCCACCGTCAGGGGCTCCAAGTCCCTCTGGCCTCTCGCACACAGGCATGGCCACCGAAGCTGGGAGGGCAGCAGCGTTTCTGTGCCAGGGCCATGCCATTCCGCCCCCAAGGGGACAGGGAGGAAGTGGCCTTACTTTCCACCTCTGGCAGCCCCTGGGCCTCTTCAGCGAGGGTGGCCACAAGGTCACGGCCTCCCCACCGTCCCCCGGCCATGGGGCTTCCAGACAGCACACACCTGGCTTGGCCACCACATCCTCGCTACGCCCTGCTGCCCACAGTGGATTGGCTAGGACAGATTTATCTGGGCTGTCACAGCCAATAGAAATACGGGGCTGCCTGAGCCACTGTGTAGTTGCAGTGACCGAGCCGGCACTGGGCACACGCATGATTTATGGGTCCTGCTGCACCTGGTGGGTCTGATCCTGACACTGCGACGCAGCCCCTGCATGCAGGTTCCCAAGGGCAGATCCCGAGGCCGCTGCTGACCTGCAGTGGGGTTCTGGGCCGCAGCAGGGACCCTCATGAGTGTGCAGGGGAGTGCCATGAGTCAGGTCCCCCAGTGCAGCTGGGGCCACTCTTGGTGGGCCCGAGGGCACCCAGGCCCGGGCTGGTGTGGGCACAGGGTCTCCAGGAGGCAGCCTGGACTCAGGGGCAGGATGTGGCTCAGCTGGGGACATGGGCGCCTGGCTCAAGGGACAGCTGGGTCCCTAAGTTCCCGGTTGTCAAGGCCTGAGCCAAGGCGGGAGGCTCCCTGAGATCCTGGCCCTTTATCCAGGACACCCCCTTCCTCGGGCCCAAGTTATTTTTGGCCACAGGCGTCCTGACTGGCCCCCACTGGGTTGCGGCTCCAGCTATGGGCCTGGCTCTCCCACTGTCCTCTCCGGGCAGTTTCCCTGCCGCCTTCTTGCTCAGCGGCCCACCGAGCCCCTGCCTGGACGTCATCAACCACAGTTCATTCAGAGCCCTGGGGCCTTCAGGGTTGGGTCACCATGAGCCCCATCCTGAACATTTGGCTCAGGAGCACCTGGATGGAGAAGCAGACACACAAGGGTCCTGGTCACCCACCGAGGGCCGGGAGGGGCCCTTGAATCCCGGCATGCTGCGGGGAGGCCCGCCTGTGGGAAGACCCCTGGGCTGCTGTTCTGTCTCCCGCTCAGCTAGGGATGGTGGACACTGGCCCAGTGTGTGCACCGTGTCGGCCGTGCCATGTAGGTGCTGCAGCAGATCCCTAACCCACAGTCCTCTCAAGGAAGTTTCTAGGCTCCTTGCCGCACACAAATCCCAGCAACACCGGCGTGGTCCTGCACAGATTCACTTCCTGGAAAATCAAACCCGGAGTGGCACCATCTGCTCTGAGGACGGGGCTGAGCCGGGCTGCCTGGGGCTGCGACGTTGCTGTGCCTGGGGGTGCTTCCAGGGACCCCGCTCTGCCCTCTGTACCCCCTGCAGGACTCAGGGGTGGGAGAACCCGCTGTGGCCTGGGGGCAGGCAGCCCCTGCTTCACAGCCAGGACCCCCACCCCGCAAGTGTTTCCTGCCCACTGGGCAGATGAGAAGTGGAGGCTCAGGGAGGCGGCGGTGGGGCTTTGGGGCCCGGCAGGTGCTCTGGGGCCCAGGTCCAGACCTGAGTGGAAGGGCCTGCTGGGGCAGCTAGGGATTGGCCCTGGATACCTGCTGGGTGGGTGAGGGGTGGCAGCACCCACCGGGTGGGGGCTACAGTGAAGCCCCCAGGGCAGCAGGAACAGAGGGCTGGGTGTCTGGGGCGGGGGCTCCACCTGGAGCGTGGCCTCCACAGGTCCTGTGAGAACAGGGTGGTTGTTGCTGGTGGGTGAGGCAGGGAAGGGCAACATTGCAGAGGGAACATCCTCTGCAAAGGCGTGGGGGTGAGAGCGGCCTTGCACCTCACTGTGGCTCTGAGGCGAAGGCAGGGAGTGCTGGAGAGTGGGGCTCGTGGTGGGTGGGGGCGCTGGTCCACGAGCTTGGATCCTGCCCCTTGAGCTGGACGGTCAGCCCCGGGCACCTGTTAGTGACCACGCCCCCGCCTTGCTGACGAGACACTAGAGTGGGAACCCAGTGGGGGCCGGGATGGGGACCCGGGACATGGCAGGTGCCAGACAAGTGTTTGCTGAGTGCACAAATGACTATGGGGGAGGCCGCTGCCTGGGGCCGTGCCACCTGCTCTCTATCCCACTTGGGCTCCTGAAACACGGTCTCCTGAGTGTGTGGCGCTGGGCAGGGTGCACACACGTGTGAGCATACACACACACACTCGTGCATGGACACACACTTGGCAAGCAAACAGGTGTGCACACATGCACACCGCAAGCACACACTCACGTGAGCACACACTCATGCCCACACACTCTACAAGCACAGGGAGACCCTGGCACATGTGGCCAGCACCGCCCAGCCCTCCCTGCTGGCATACCTGGCCCTGAACCCACACTCCTGCCTGTCCAGGCTCCGGCCGGTGTGTGCGAGTTAAAAACTGGGGCATACTCAGGATACATGATTCTAATTAGAACAACCTATGTCCATACGGAGAAAAAATTGTATCCAGAGGGCGACCAGGCAGTTATGGGAAGGTTCCGCTTCCTAATGATGTAAAACAGAAGAGATGGGGTGATTTCAGTTGTAAGAACCTGGGTGGGGTGGTGGCGCCTGTACGCCTGTCTGGAGGGGTGGGGGCGGGCACAGGGTTTGGGGGCCGCAGCCGGCAGGGCTGCTGGGACTGGAGGAGGACCCTGGGCCCAGCCTGCCTCCATGGGCTCTGGGGCCAGGGCAGTGAGTGGTGATCGGGGCCAAGTTGACCCAGGACTAAGCCCTGTGTTACCCTTCGTGGCCTTGGAAGGACACACAGGTGCCTCCCCTTCCACACTGGGGCATGAGGTGGGAAAGGACCAATAGGGTAGCCGAGAGCTCCAGGTGTCCCAGGCGCCCTCTGGCCAGTCCCACTGCTGGGGGCCCTCTGGCCATGAGAAGGGAGGGTGGCCGAGAGAGCACGGAGTCCTCCCTGGTGTGGAGCTCCCAGACCCCACGACTGGGCGTGAGTGAAGGACTCGCAGCTCACTCCCTGCTGTGAGCTCCAGGAGGCCTCTCTACCCGAGAGCTGCGCGCAGGCCCTGCAGGGAGGAGGCATCGGGAGGCAACTGCATCGCTGCTGGTCCTGGGAGGCCTCAGTCAACACAGCTTGGAGAGCACTCCCCATGCTTTTTTGCTGTCAGGGTGGTGTAGACGAGCAGGTAGCACACAGGCCATGATCCCGCACCTGAGGACGGGCTAGCCCCTCTTGGGGGACTGCTGGCTGCACAACTATTGCTGTGTAGACAGGGATGACCCCTTGGCCCCTCTGGGAGCTTCACCCAACTAGGCCACAGCTGTCTTCCTGAGCCTGGCCCACCACAGCCCCCAGTATGCATCTGTTGAAAGCCGGAAAGAATGGTGCCTGCACCCTCACTCCTTGCGTGCCCTAGACCTCGAAGGCCGATGGAGCCCAGGGAATCCGCACACAGGAGGTTCTGGACCCAGGCCAGCTCTCTCGAGGGATGGCCGTGCTGCTTCTCGGAGGACCACATGACAGGTAGTTCCCACACTCGCATCTCACAGAGAGGCCCCAAGAATCTGTGAGGGGCTTGGTGGAGCCCACTGGCCGCCTCCGCCCGCAGGGCCTCCTCCTGCATAGTCCAGCTTCCCCATAGTACCAGAGTCCCGGGGGCGCCTTCCCCAAACATGCAGCCTCGCCCTCCCCAGGTCAGCTGCAGGCACGGGCGTAGGACTGGGCCAGCCAGGAGCCCTGGGTTTTATTACCCTACGATGCCCCCAGTCCTGGAAAACATCCCACATCTAACCCATCCCTGCAGTGTGAGCCTGTCAGGCCTCTGCCGGGCCGGAACGTGCTTCTTTCATCTGGTTTCCACACTTCACAGCCGTGGGGATGTGAGCGGGCATCAGGTGGGCGAGGTCTGGGGCATGAATTCAGCCAGCCCCATCAGCCTGACCTTCCTTCTGTGGGCAGCACAGAGGCCACCCTCAGGGGCACGGGTCCTTGCCCCAGGACCCAGACGTGCATCGGTGCAGCCAAAGGACAGAGGTCAGAGGGCGGGATTGTCCCCTCCGCCTCTCTGCGTCGCCTCTTGTGCCGGAAGCACACTTCCCGCTGGTCCGGGGGCGTCCGGGGAACCTGGACCTTAGCTCCTCATCACCGCAGGAGCAGTCACCTAGGGTCAGACACGGGTGGGTGGGTCTCAGCCTGAGGCCAGCCCCACTGTCCGCGTGGGCACCTTGATTTACCATCCTTGCTCCTTTAACGGCGTCTCCGGGCGCCGGCTCTGATCGCGCCCTGCCCCCACTGCCCCGTGCGACTGAGCTTGGGAAAATCTATTACCGCCAAGTCATTAATCTGAGGCTGCCGCCTCGGGCACTTTCTGGCCCCTCTATTTAATGGGCTCTGCTTCCTGAGCTCCGGAGCCGTGCTGCTTGCCTCTCTTGATCAGCTTTGTTTAATTATCAAAATATTTGATGCAGAAAATTGACATTAGTTCTGAAGGTTCTGCCCTCCTCCCCCCACCCGGCTCCTGGTGGCATTGAGTGGTTCAGCCGCTGCGCCCATCGCCTCAAAATAGCAAATGGGCCGCCAGCCTGTGCTCGGCCAGGCGGACATGGCGAGCCGCCCCTGGGGCTGAGGCTGCCTGGCCCTGCTGGGACCCTGCCCTGGCCGTTTGGGAGGCACACAGCTGCACCCCAGGCCTGTCCCCCTTTTCCAGTGTCCCTGGCTCTTCGGGGAGCGGCCGTTCTGGGCCATCGTGGAGCCCTCTGTGGGTTTCCATGCATGATGCACCTGGCTGGGGCCTGTCTCCCAACACCCGGGCTGGGGGCACAGCACAGAGCCCCGAGCTTTCGGGCTGGGGGTCGGGGCTGGGTGCGGCCAGCGTGTCCTGCCCCCTGGGCTGTTGTCAGGGTCTCACCCATCTGCAGAGCCTCTGAGGGGCCCTCTTGGGCAGGGGCCAGGCCTGCCCAGATGGTAGAGCCCCCTGCTTGAGGGGCAGGGTGGAGGTCCTCACAGCTAACCTTGTGAGCGGGGCCTGTGGCGGGGGGAGGACCGATCCTGGGAACAGCAGGCTCATGGTACAGAGGGGGCTGCTGACCTGCAGGGCCCAGCTTGTGCCCAGGTGAATCTCTGTAGCCCCTTTCAGCCTCAGCTGCAGGGCTGGGCTGGGCTCGGCCGATGCTGGCCCCTCTGCGAGCATTTTCATCCACTTTCCGGCCCATAGTGGGGGCGGCGCTTGCTAGGCCCTGTCCAGTCCTTAGTGCTGGGACTGTGTGCGCGTGTGTGTGTGTGTGTGGGCACACATGTGTCCCTGAGTGTGTGTGCCCTGGGAGCCCTGTACACACGTGCATGTGCGTGTGCCTGTGTGTGTGTGTGACCTTCATACATGATTGCCTGTGGGCATGCCTGTGTGTCCCACACGTGCACGTGTTGGCCTTCGAGTACCCACTGTGGACACCCGTCCTGGGTAATTCATGTTGACCTCAAGCCCCTCTTAATCTCTCCCCAGCCCCATCCGTCCCACATGGTTCCAGGTCTGTGTCTGTTGGTGGGTGTGAGTCCATCTCTGAGCCCAGAGGTCAGCGCCTGCTGGATTTGGTTTTCTGATGGAGCAGCAAAGCTTGGGACCCAGCCCTCGGTGTGGGGGCAGCCGGAGCTGTGGGCTTTTGAGAGGGGGCCAGTGCGTGAGTGCCCGGGAGGAACCCCTGTCCGCTTCCCCGCTGGCTGCACCGGCAGACCCAGAACTCATTTATTTGCTCCTGGCTCCCAGTCTCAGGGACCCTGGCCAGTACACGTCCTCAAATGCGGCTTTTTTCAGATGCCGGATAATTTTCGAAACAGAAAGTAGTTTCAAGGTTGAGAAGATACCATTATGGAAAACAAATAGCGGTCAAGCTTAGATTCGTGGCTTTTCACTTGCAATCAATGTCCCTGGTGGAGGGAAAGGACAAAGGGAAGGTGTCACAGGCTCAGGGAGGGCGCCCGCCCTCACGGCTTCGTGTTCACCTGCAGGAAAAAGAACAACCGTCAGGCCCCTTGGCCTTCACGGATGGTAGCCTGACTCCCTGAGCCCTGGGCCGGGCTCCCAGGAAGCAGGGTTGCTGTGGAAGCTGACGTTCGGGCCCCTTTCTCGCCACCTACCTGGCCTGTCCAGCGAAATCCCACCACGCCTGTCTGCTGTGAGTTCAGCTGGCAGACGGGACGTGAGTTCTCGAAAGGACAATGTCCTCCTCCCCACCGAATGCTCTCTGCCTGGGTTGGAAAGGGATGGCTCCGTGTATTTCCCTGTCTCGGACGCTGACCGCCCCCTTTCCCCATCCGTCTCCTCTTGTATCTCCAGGACAGAATCAACACACGTGCCCGCAGTGGTCACCGGAGCCCCGACACCCCCATTCGGGCTGGGCCACTTTCACATGGGAACCTCCTGGGAGGCACAGCAGCAAGCTGGTGTTTAGTGAGGGGGCGCCCCTGTTTTCTGGGGAGCAAGCCCTGGGCCCAAGAAACAGGAGGGGGTGGAGCCGCGCTTTTCTCCCCCGGGCAGATGACTTCGGTGAACATGTTTCTGTGGGTCCTGCTGACTTCTCTGTAGCTGTGGGCAGGGTTTGCCACGAGGCCCGCGGTGGGAAGGGGTTTGGAGAGGCTGCTGATGCTGGAGGGAACTCCCAGAGGAGAGGCAGAGCAAAGTCTGCCGGGTGGCTGCACAGGGGACCTGGAGCTGCGTCCTGACCAACCTGTTGGCCAGCTTTCTGCCCACACAGGGACAAAGGACCACAAACTTGGTGACTCAGGACAACAAATATCCATCCTCTCCCTGTTCCGGAGGGCGGGATTTGGAAATCGAGGTGTCGGCAGGACCACGTTCCCCACGACATCTCCAGGAGAGGATCCTCCTGGCCCCTTCCAGCGCCTGGTGGTCCTAGGCGGTCTTTGGCTTGTGGCTGAATTGCTCCCAGCCCTGCCTCCTTCATGCGGTCTTCTCCCTGTGTGTCTCTGTCCTCGTGTGTGTGTGTGTGTGTGTGTGTGTGTGTGTGTGTGTGTGTGTATGCGTCCTCCTCTCTCTTACAGGGATGCCAGTTGTTGGATTAGAGCCCACCCCAAATCCAGGCCGATTTCATCTCAACTTCCTTAACTAATTACATTCCCCAACATGGCCACATTCTGAGGGTTGGTTGGGCCTGAATTTGGGGGACTGTATGCAATGCACGACACTGTGGGAGGCGGCCTCCTGGTTTGTAATAGAAAGTGTGTGAGGAATGGGAATCCGTCTGATGGTCGGGTGGAGCAGTGGCCTCTTCTGTGTTTACACCAGGATGCCGAGGACAGCGTGCGAACGCTGGGAGGACGCCAGCAGGGCATAGGAGGCCTGGCAGGCTTCTCCCCCCACCCCTTTCTGAGCTGAGCACTGCAGTACCAGGCTGGGGACAGGGCTCCAGGGACAAGAGCCATGCATCTGGCCTGGATGGAGGCTGTGGGGTCAAGTGCAGCAGCGACGGCTGCTGGCAGAGTGCCCTGTGAATCCATTATTGATACACACGCACGAACAGTAACCACTCTTTTAAATCTTGGCTGAACCAAGCAGGGGGTGAATGAACAAACTAATAAATAACCATGGTAACGACCTGCCTCCCCCACCCCTGCCCCAGTGGCCTTTGATCACATTATTCCAGACGCCCGCTTGGAGACGGTGGGCAGGTGAACTTTGCAAACACTCACCGAGGTTTTTGCATTTTTATGGCTTCTGCTGGCCGTGCCGGGGCGTCTTTGTGGGCATGGGGAGGGATGTGCATCTCAATACGCAGGAGTCTGCCTCCCGCCGGAGCATCACCCATAGCCCCCACCCTTCCGGGGAGCTGAGGCTGGGGCTGCTGTGTCTGTGAGCCGGGGGTGGGAGGGAGCTGCCTGGGTAGGGGCATTTGTACATCTGGGTAGAGATAACCTCTGTGGCCATCTCAGGGGTGGGCTGGGCCTGGCTGCCTGGACTCCTGGGGTTAGGCTCCCCTGCTCCCAGCCTCCCAGCACCCCAGCACACCAGCCTCCCAGCCTCCCAGCCTTCCAGGGCCCCAGCCTCCCAACCTCCCAGCTTCCCAGCTTCCTAGCCTCCCAACCTCCTAGCCTCTCAGCCTCCCAGCCTCCCAGTCTCCCAGTGTCCCGGCCTCCCAGCCTCCCAGGCTCCCAGCCTCCCAGCCTCCCGGCCTCCCAGCCTCCCAGGCTCCCAGCGCCCCAGCAGAGCCACTGTTTCAATGTACATCATTGTTTGTGGGCAGGACGTGCCTCCAACCAGGGCTTCCTGAGACCTCGGTTTTCCTGACACATTTATTACCGCCACAGGGACTCATTTTCCGAGTGACCAACACTGACCCAGCCAGTCTACTCCCCATCGTCTGTGTCCACAACTACAAGGACGGCTCCACCCCCAGGCCCAGGATCTGTGGCTGCACTGGACACTACCAGGCCCTGCCCAGCATCTTCCTGAAGATCTGCCCCGGAACCACCCTGTGCTCCATTCCCCTGTGGCCGGCCCTGCGGACCCCACCCAGCACCTCTGCGGTCAGACACGACTTTCCTGGCTCAGGTGATGCTGGTGTGGGACCTTCTGTGCTGTGGGCTGAGGATGGGGGTGGGGGAAGGAGAGGGTGAGGAGGGGTGGGGAGGGGGAAGGAGAGGGCTCTGGGTATAGAATTTCCGGTTCCAACTCATCCCCCTTTAGGCTGTTTCCCAGATGAGACCCATTGTCCACCCTCACACCCGGCCAGTGCATCCCCCACTCAGGAGCCTGTCACCCCACGATCTCACACTCCCACAAATGCCCACGCCATGCTTGGGGCCACACTAGGTGGCCCGTCAAATGTGCACCCCTGTGGTGGGTGCAGCTCTGGGCCAGAGGAAGCGTGCGGGCAGCACCTCCCCTAACCTGCCACTCCAGCCCCAGCTTGGAGAGGACAGTGCTGAGGGCAGAGCAGTGGTCACACAGGGGGTGACTTGGGGTCACCTTGGGATGTGCCTGCCACTCCCAGGAGCACCCCCAGACATCAAGCTTTGGGAAATGATGCTAGGATCTGGGAGGCAGCCGCCAGCGCTGTGTTAGTGGGGAGCGTGGTTACAGGGTGGGGGCAGGACTGGAAGTGGCCATGGGATGGACACAGAAGGCCCCCCTGGCTCCCAGGGCCCCGAGGACATAGCAGGAACTTCATCTTTATGGGTGGGGGACGGTGACTTGGGGCCTTGATTCAGGTACTGGGGCCCCTTCTGTCCTTGTCACTGTCCCTGTCCCTGTCCCTGCCCTGAGGACTGTCGGGGTCAATCCTGGCTGAGTGTGGACATTGCTAGTTCAGCAGACACCCTGAGGGCTGAGGCCAGGTAGGCCGTTGGGGCTCAGGGGAACAGGTGATGGGAGGACCAGGAAGGGGTGGCCGGGGGCTGAGGAAGGTGGGGAAGTGGGAGCCCCAAAGCCAAGGGTGGGGGCTGAGCTTTGGGGACCTGGGGCCTGTGTCCCATGCTTGGTGAGGGTGACCAAGCAACAGACAGAGAATGGCCTGGAGATTTTGGAGGGAGGCCCCTGGCCCTGCATCGAAGTTCCAGGCGGGAGCATTTCCTGGTGGGGCATTTCTGGGCAGGGCAGTTCTGGGGTGGAGGGAGGTGGAGGGAGGTGGAGGGAGGTGGAGGGAGGTGGAGGGTGGTGGAGGGAGGTGGAGGGAGGGGGGGAGGGGGGAGGGGGGGGGAGGGGGGAGGGGGGGGGGGGAGGAGGGGGGAGGTGGAGGGAGGTGGAGGGTGGTGGAGGGAGGAGGAGGGAGGTGGAGGGATGTGGGGGGTGGTGGGGGAGGTGGGGGGTGGGGTGGAGGGAGGGGGAGGGTGGAGGGGGGTAGAGGAGGGTGGGGAGACCCTGTGTGTGGAGGGAGGGGAGGGGGAGGGGTGGTGGAGGGAGGAGGGGGAGGTGGGGGATGTGAGGGGGGCCGGGTGGAGGAGGGTGGGGAGACCCTGTGTGTGAGGGGCTGGAGGGGCACCGGCCCCCGTTCTGCAGACCCGCTCCACTCCAGAGGGTCCCTAAGCCCAGTCTCTTTTCTCTGCCTCCACCCTCTGGCCAGCACATGTGGCTCTGGGCACAGTGACCCCTCACACTGGGGAGTGCTTCCCACACTGTACGAGCCAGAGGGTGCCTGTGATGGAAGTCAGGACCCCAGCGCACCTGCTGCCCTGGAAGGGAGCTGTCTGACACAAGATGGGTCCGGGCCCGGGGCTGGGGTCCTGGCTTCCTGCCTGTGGGTCCCACGGGAAGGGCAGGCTGAACCCACGGGGGGCTGGGGCGGAGGATGGCTATGGTGAGGTTGCTGCCTGGCATCTGAAATGTGTTGTCACCAGCAAAGACCAGATGGATGGCCCACCCTGGAGGACGCAGACTGAGCAGGTGGCCCCACCCACCCTCACTCCCCTGTCTCCCTTCTGGAGCCTTGAGGCTGAGGGGCGTGCCTGTCAGCCCCCCGAGCCTCATCCTCCCAGGGGTGTGGATGAGTTTCCTGTTGATGCTGCAACAAAGACAAGCATTGTGGCTTAAAATAACACATACTGATTTATCGTGGCTTAAAATAACACACATTGAGTTATTGTGGCTTAAAATAACACACATTGAGTTGTTGCGGCTTAAAACAATACACATTGATTCTCTCATGGTCTGGGGGCTGGAAGCCTAAAATCCAGGTGTTCAGGGCCAGGCTCCCTGGGAAGGCTCTGGGAGAGGATACTCCCGCCTTTTCCAGGCCCTGGGAGCTTTAGGCAGCTCTTGGCTGTGGCCGCCTCTCTCCCACCTCTTCCTCCACCATCACTGGGCTGTCTTCCCTCTGTGGGGGTCACTGTGCCTGTTTTCTTCTTATAAGGACACCAGTCACACTAGTAGGGCCCACCCTACTCAGACACAACCTCATCTGAACCAATGATGTCTGCAATGACCCAGCTTCCAGGTAAGGCCGCATCCCCAGGTCCTGAGGGTTAGGACTCCAACACATCTTTTGGGGACATTATTCAACCCCCAAACCCCCATGGGGCACACCCCTGGCCTAGGCGGCCTCCACGTGGGTGCCAAGGTATCCCCCAACCCCCTCCACAAAGGGGAAGCCGCAGGAGGCAGGGCTGTGGAGGCAGAGAGTGCCTGAGGAGGCTCACGGGCCCCGCCCTGGGGCCAGACAGGAGGCAGGGTCCCCAGGGCTGGGTGCCGGTGCCCTCACGCCCCGGGGCATCTGTGGAGAGGGTGAGCCTCCGTGAGAGTGAGTTCTCCCTCTTCTCCCACTGGAGTGACCAGATTAAGCCAAGGAAAGTGCAGGCACCCAGTTAAACGTGAGCTTCAGATCAACAAGGACTCCTATTCGGGGTAAGATGTTCTAGATCCTGCACGGGGCGTACTCAGCCCGAGGAAGTGGTTCCTGTGGCTCCAGGTTCTCTGGTGCCTGCACCCTCTGTTTCATCGGCAATGCTGCTTGGATCCCCGGTGACTCCGTTCTGGCCACTGTGCGTCCACTCAGGGGTGAGAGAAGCTGGGGCCCAGGATGAGGGCCCCTGGTGGCTACGGCTCTGCACCCCTTCCCGGGAGGGTCAGGGAGGGTCAGGGGGCAGCAGCTGCGTTTCCTTTCTGCTCCAGAGCTGGGAAGTGGGTTCCAGAGAAGGGTCTGGTGGTGTCGGGCCAGGCCCTGGGGGCTGGGAGGTTCTGCACCTGGCCCAGTGGCCTCAGGGGCTCAGAACCAAAGCCAGCCAGGGTCCCCGCCCCTGCATGGTCTCAGCCCTGGCAGCCGTTTGCAAGTGGCTTTTCCTATAGACCTAGGACTTTGGGTGGGGAATGCCTCTCCCCACCACACGGCTTAAAGCAAGAAGTGAGGAGGGAAAGGCTGGGCAGTGCAGAGGGCCCCGGGATGGCTGTCAAGCCAGCAGAGGGCAGGCCTGGCGGGGGTCACTTGTCTGGTGGACCTGTGAGCTGGCCCGGGCCCCCCTCCCTGGGCCACCAGCTGCCCTGGCTCAGAGGCCAAGCCTGGGTGGGGCGGGGCGCAGCCCACCCACCAGCCAGCCCAGTGGGGCCTCAGAGCAGGCGCCATAAAAACGCCTCGGCCGTTGCCGAGGGGACCTGAGCCGAGGTGTGTTCCTGAAGCCATTGCATTTGATCCATGGAGCCCAGAACGTCTCCGGGAGAGAAATATGGAAGCAATTATTGTGAGGGCCGTCGTTTGAGTAATTCCCAGAGAGACACCAGGGCCGGCGCTCGCGAAGCCTGGTGCACGGCGCCCTAATGAAGCAATTAAGGCAGGGATCCTCCGACTTTGATCTTGATGGGGTAATTTTTACAAAAACATCACGGAGTGATAGATACCCATAACTCAGAGTCCTTAATTGTACTTAATTTGTTTGGAATACGAATGTGCATTTAATTAAACCCCAGCTCGGCCCGCATGCTTCAAGCAGGGCTGTCAAGGAAAATTAAGACCCAGTTTGCTTTCAAAGTTACTGGTTTTTATCAGGCAAGGACAGCGGTCTTCGAACAGAAGGTTATGGATAATTAGGCCGAGAGCTGCAGCCCAAGAAAGTGGAGAGACGGCACCGCTCCAGGAGCGGGTGGGGAGGGGACCCCTCGGGGCAGGCGGGCAGCAGGGCCCTGTCCCATGCAGACCCCAGGCTCAAGGAATGGGGGCTTGGCCGGAGGTGGACATGTCCACATCCGCATCTGCCCACACAAGGGCTGCAGGGGTCCCGCCCGCAGAGTCCCCTCGCTGGGGAGCTGCTCCTCTGCCCTAATGGTCTCTGATGAATTTTGGCCACAGGGACACACATGAGACATGGATCTTCACTCTGGAAGGGCGGGAACAGTCCAGCCCATGCTTCTGTTAAAGAGGGGAAACTGAGGCACAGAGGGATGGGCTGGCCTTGCCCCTGGTCACTCAGGAAGTGCCTGTGCAGAGCGATGGCCTCCCTGTCCAGCAGCTTTGCTGCCTGGCCCTTATCAGTTCTCATCTGTAGGATGTCATCTGCTCCGCCTGGGTGTGTAGGCCCCGGCCATCAGCAGGTCCCTGGGGGAGTGTTGGGGGCACAGGGGGCTCCAGCCAGCGATCTTGAACATCTCCCCGGGCCGAGGGGCAGAGGAGAGGGGAGAGGACGCAGCCAACCCCATCCCACCCCGCCCCGCCCACTCCACCCCGCCCCGCGCACTCCACCCCGCCCCGCCCACTCCACTCCACTCCACCCTGCTCCAGGGCCTGGACTCCTGGAGACAGTGTGGTTTGCCTCAGGACCTGGAGGGTAAGGGTCCCCACCCTGTCAGGGAACCCCAGGCCTGTCCTTGGGAGAGCAATCTTCTGTGGGGCAGTGGTTGAGGGGCCAGTTTCATGCAGGAGACAGCAGGAGAACCTCTCCTTTCTCATCTGAGAGTTACAGCTCACAGACACACAGACAAGTACCTACATATGCATGCACGTGACATGTGACACACATGACATGTGTACACATGCAGATATACACACATGCACAGATGCATACAAAACATACATACCACACACCCCAGCAGAAATGCACACATACATACACATGGCACATCCACACATGTGCACAGGTACACCCACACACAGATGCACTGACATGACCCATGGACACACAAGCACAAACCCACACATGCATGCCCACACAATATACATGACACACATGTGCACACACATGCACACACCTGCATGCACATGTGCACACGTTTGCACACGATGTACCTGCATGTACGCATGTGCACCTCCATGCGCCTGAGGACCTCATGGGCCCAGCGGTCGTTCACTCTTCTGGTCTGGCGTGGCCTGGGTGCCAGCCTGACCTTGATGGCTCTCTCTCCACACTGTCCACCACCCAGAGACCCCTCCTGTGACCCAGGCCGGCCCTGTTGCAAGGAGGCTTGCTGCAGTGGGAGTCTCCATGATGAAGTCACTGTGGCAAGGCCTGGGCTGGGTGGCCGGGACCTGCCCAACTCTGACTTTCCCACCCTGGGCAGCGAGGACCCCTTCGTGCTACCCCCCCGGCTCTCGGTGGTCTGCGGCCCAGCAGGAGACTCCAGCCCCGCCATGCCCTGGGTCTCGGCCCTGTGCTGGGCATGGGAAGGCGCGGTTCCCAGCCATGGAGTGGCGGCCCCTTGGTCCCAGGCTAGCCTGGCCCTGGCAGGGCCTGTGAATCCAGCCCCAGCGGCTGCTCCACCCTGAGCTTGCCTGGGCCTTGGCTCATACCCGGTGCCACACAGGGCCAACTTCTCTTTTCTCAAAGACACCCTTATGAGGAGCACAACCCGTGGGTTTGCCGATATCTGTCCCTTTCAGGTGTCAGGAGGTTCAAAACTTGCTCAGGGGACCCAGGTAGCAACAGGACAGATCGCTACATCTCAGGACCCCGGGGCCCCAGCCAGGGTTGTTTTCAGGAGATGCGGCCTCTGTGGAAGGGACTTTCTTTCTAGAGGGGGTCCAGGCCTCCCCAGGTCAAAGGTCCTGGCTTGGCTGGAGGTGTCTCTGCTGCTTTGCCTGGTGGGGAGGGCCCCAGCTTGAGTATGCCACCCTCCGGAGGGCATCTCGTCCGAGTGAGTGCTGGGTGAGTGACGTGGGTGCTGTCCTCACAGGGCTGCTTCCTTTACACGTGTGCCGGCTGCCTTGAGATGCTGGCTCCCAAGACCTAATCTTAGCCAGCCGGGGTGGCGAATGTTCCTTCTCTGTGCGCCTGCAGCTGCCTCCGCACCCTGACTTCCTTCCTGAGGCGCCTGGGCACCAGCTGTGAGGGCACACATGGCGAAGAATGTTGGAGCCACAGCTGGTGACTTGCAGACAGACTGAAAACTGCAGAGTGTGGCGGTGCCGCTGGCCTTCCTGGGCTGCGCTCAGCCTGGCATGGCTGCAGTGAGGATGTCCTGGGGCCACCGCCACCGAGTACCACGGGTGTGGGGGTTTGAACCGCAGACGTTTATTCCCTCACGGCTCTGGAGGCTGGAGGTCTGAGACCAAGGCAAGAGCAGGGCTAGTTCCTTCCAGAGGCTCAGAGGGCAAGTCCACCCAGGCCTCTGCCACCCGTGGCTGTGTGGCACACTCCTCGCTGCTCCTCCGCTCCCGGGAGCGCTGCCCAGGCTCTGGCTACAGCTTCATGGGGCATCTCTCTGCCTGTGTGTCTGTGTCCACACCCTCCCTTTGTGTGACGACACCCCTCATGGTGGACGAGGGTCCCCTCACTCCAGTGGGCCCCTCACCTCCATTGTTCTGTCAAAGGAACGTTTATTCCCAAGTCAGGTCACCCTCCGAGGTCCTGGGCTGAGATCTGCAACTTATGAATTTTGTGGGACACAGTTCAGCCCACATGAGTCCTCCGTAGGCTGAGGGAGCTGACGTGTTGGGGGCGAGGGGCTGGGGCTGTGGCTGGCATGGGGTCACCGCTGCATCCTACTTAGTGATGGACAGTTCTGCCTCGGCAGGCATCATTTTGGCTCCTGACTGCAATGTCTGGGGAAATCTGGCTGCTTCTGGCAGGCACTTGCCATGGCCTGTCGGTGCCCCACAGAGCTGCTGTCTGTGTGGCCTCTCGAGTCCCCAGAACTCTGACCTGGCCAGGGTCCAGCAGGAGCACTGGTCACACTGAGTGTTTCCACAGAGGGACTTGATGAAGGCGTCGGGTTCAGGAGCCGTGGCTGTCTGCAGGGTACAAGAGCACCTGAGGGTAGCCCAGGGCTGGTGAGTGAGGGAAGCTGGGAGCAGTCTGGGGCCATAGGTTCCAGACACTCAGAGGAGAGCCCCACAGCACAGGGGTCCCCCTTCAGAGCTGGGGTGCTGCTAGGGAGGGCACAGTGGGACCAGCTCAATGGGGTCCCCAGAGAGGCTGGAGGCCAGAACCAGCTGCAGCCGCCAGGACTGAGTGCCACCGCTTGGTGAAGAGCTGGCAGGGGCGGCCAGGCCAAGTCCTCCTCAGCACTTGCTTCCCAGCTGGCCCAGGGCCCATGGGCAGAACCCGACAGGAAGCCAGCGGGCAAGGGAGAAAGAGTCTGTTGGGTCCTTGCCCACATCTCAAAGTGCGGCAGGGCAGGCTGGGAGATGAGGGGCCCCAGCAAAATGCTGGGCACAGTCACCCTTCAGGGAGCCTGCATCAGTGCACGCCTGTTACATGCATGGCAGTTTCCAGACAGTGACAGCGGTGGCCTGGGGATGCTGCTGCTGGACAAGCCTGGTTGGCCTGTTGTGAAAAGAAACACACGCCACCCTCCGGTAAAAGGAGGAGAAGCCCCACAGCCATGAGAGCCACTGCCTGGTCACAGGTGTGGAATGCGTCTCGGGTAGGGTGAGCTGCTCTTCCAGGTCAGTGTGAGATCATCTGGCTGTTCTGTAGCACATACAATACATTGTCAAGCTGACCACTGCTAACCGTCCATTTATGAAACAATAATGGGAGAGAGAAGGGGAGGAAGAAGAGAATTGGCACACACACATGCACACATACATGCACACATGTACAAACATTACACATGCACACATGCACACATGTACATGCATGCACACACAATTACACATGCACACACATTACACACACACCACATGCAAACACACATGCACTCATGTGCACATGTACACACATATGCACACATGCACCTACATGAACACACATGTACACAATGCACATGCACACAGACGTACAAACATGCACACACCTACACACATTGCACATGCACACATGCACACACATGCACACATGCACTCACACACACATTACACACGCACACACATGCACACACGTACATGCATGCACATACACACATTACACATGCACACACATGTACACACCACATGCAAACACACATGCACTCATGTGCACATGTACACACACATGCACACATGCTACACGAACACACATGTACACAATACACATGCACACAGACGTACAAACATGCACACACCTACACACATTACACATGCACACACATGCACACATGCACTCACATTACACATGCACACACATGCACACATTACACATGCACACACATGCATGCACACACATACACATTACACATGCACACACATGCAACACACATGCACACACACATGCACACACATGCAAACACATGCACTCATGCACACATCTACACACATTACACATGTGTGCACACACGTACATGCACACACCTGTGTAAGTACGCATGTGCATGTTTCTATGTGGTCTCGGCTTCTGCAGCTGGTCATGTGCTGCAGTGCATATTTATGGAAACATATTTCTTTTACCCACATTCTCTGTTTCATTTGCCCTCTCTCAGCCTCTCATCTGGTCAAGGTTTGCTCCCTGTTGGGGGAAACTGAGTTACTGTCACCAAAGGGGCTGAGTCCTCAGTGGCCCTGCTCATTCCTTTACTTCTGTGTTTTGGTGGCTGCAGCCTATTAATTCTCACAATTCCACATGGCAGTACCCAAAGGCGCCGGGAGATGCCCTGGGCTGCTGCTTGTTCTCCTCTACAGCAGCATCCCAGGGTCCCCCTCAGCAGGGGCTTTGTCACCTTGGCTGGCACAGGAGCTTGTGGCTTACCTGTGGATTTGGAGCACACAGAGTCCAGCAGCTCAGTGCCCACACTGACTTCCAGCTCTGCGGACCTGCTGTTGTGTCACCAGGGGAAGCGTTCTGCTGAGGACCAAGACATCTAAACCAGCAGAGTCCAACGTCCTAGGGACAGGAAATCAGTGTTCCAGGAGTGGGTCTGCAGGTGTGAGTGAAAGGAGCTCCCTCTGCATCCAACCAATGTTGGAACCTGGGTATGTTGGGACCTGGGTATGTTGGGACATGGGTATGTTGGGACCTGGGTATGTTGGCTGCAGAATGGCACCATGGCTTGTTTAAAACATAAATTGCACCTGAAGATAGAAGCCCAGCCTTTCAGGGAGTGCTTGTCCAATGGGCATCATAACTAGGTCTTCACTAGGCCAGCAGAGGGGTGGGGAATGCCGTGGACCAAAGATTTGCAAGGGCGCCTGCCAGCCATTGCCGAGAGGCTCTGTGAGTTGACTTCCATGGCCGGAAACAGTACGGAGCTGAGTGCCTCGATGGCAAGAGAGGCAAGAGGCAGGTGCGCGGGGTGGAGCCATTGGAGCAGGGAGGCAAGTCTAGCCCAGAGAGGACTCCCCGAAGCCCCCTCCACAGTGCCCCCATGACTTCAGGGGCCCAAGGTCATCCACCAGGCACCCGTGAGTGAGTGGCATAAAGTCCAGGAAAAGCTGCCGCCAGGGGCCCCAGTGGTGGTTTCTGCTTGGGCACGTGCGGTATGCGGGTCCCACGACTGTGCTGGTCGCCCGGCTCACCTTGTCCAGGAGAGACCGTGTCGCTGAGCTGTGCGAGGTCTCTAGAGTATGGGCTGCCACCACAAAGCACCACAAACCAGGTGGCTTAGAACTGACTGCAGGAATGTCTCTGGTCTGGAAGCCAGAAGTGCAAAATCAAGGTATGGGCAGGGCCGTCTCCCTCCAAAGACCCTCCCTGTCCCCGGTGGCTCCTCGTCAGCTTCTTTGGACTGTGGCTGCCTCACCCGACCTCAGCCTCTGTCATCACAGGACACTGTGCCCACGTGTCTGTCTCCACGCAGCATTTTCCCAGTCACACTGGCTTAGAAACCACCCCGAGGGCCTCAGCTTAACTTGATTAGATCTGCAAAGACTGTATTTCCAGGCTGGTGCCATGGCTCACACCTGTAATCCCAACATTGTGGGAGGCTGAAGCGTGTGGATCATTGGAGGTCAAGAGTTTGAGACCAGCCTGACCAACAACGTGAAACCGCATCTCTACTAAAAATACAAAAATTAATGGGGTGTGGTGGTGGGTGCCTGTAATCCCAGCTACTCAGGAGGCTGAGGCAGGAGAATCCCTTGAACCCAGGAGGCAGAGATTGCAGTGAGCTGAGATTGCATCATTGCACGCCAGCCTGGCCAACAGAGCAAGAGTCCATTCCCCACTGCAAAAAAAAAAAAAAAAGACCCTATTTCCAAATAAGGTCCCGTTCACAGGTACTGGGAGTTGGGGCATGAACATATCTTTCTGGGGTCACAACTCAACCCATGACAAACCCCATCCCTGCCATCCTGGCCACTTTGGGTGGGACCTCTGAGCAAGCATGGGGTAGCAGGCCCCAGAGAGAGGACAAGGGACCTCCCCAGAGTGTGGCTCTGCCTGGATTCCGACAGCATCCCCTGCAGCGGATGGCCTCGGTGCCCTCATGTCTGCCATCCCCGTGCCCCCCCAAAGGGCCATCCGCACACCCTGCCCTCAGCCTCCCTGTCTACCATCCTCCAGTCCCCCTCTTTCCAGGCCCCACTCGTGCCGGGGCCATCAGCAGGTCTCCTGAGCTGGGAGATGTATATCTCCACCTCTGCCTGTTTCTCCATCGGGACAACGTGGACAACAGACCGTGGCTGGGAGCTTCACCTCCTCCATCGCTTCCCTCCCGCTGCCTTCTCAGGACTCTGGGTTAGAGCCGTAATTCTGCCACAGCTGACTTCCGTCAACAGAAAACAGTCAGGACCAGCTGTGAACCAAGCCCGAGTTTTTGTCTTCGGTCCAAGGTGGGCGAAGCTGTATTGCGTGGGATGAGGAGGGGGCGTACGTGAGGGGGGTGTGGGGCAGTGCCAGCCGCCTCGCCACTGTGTGGGATGACGAGGAGGTGTGCATGAAGGGGGGTGTGGGGCAGTGCCAGCCGCCTCGCCACTCCTCTTGCTTCTGCCTCCCTCAGCCCTCATGGGCCGTCCCTCGGGACCATGGGTTGCTGGCACTAGGCTCATCCTTGCGGCCTCCTGGCTCAGACAGTGCCTGGCCGACGAGGAGCCCTCAGGTTGGATGTCTTGTGGTCAGCCGTTGGGTCTGGGCTTTTCTCAGAAAGACAGCACGGGGCCTCGGGGGAGAGCACTGCTCTTGGCCCTGGGCGTCTATACCGCGTTCTTCCCCCTGTAGCTTTTCTGAGGTTCCACACAGTAGCCCTATCTGCCATGAAGACCTCTGACATTGCAGAGGCCAGCGAAGCATCTCAGGGTCTGAGATCCGAGGAGGCCCCCAGATGCTGTTTCTCTTTCCGGGCTCAGGCAGCAGATGGCATGGCAACGTCAGGCCAGGGCGGCAGGACCCTCAGCCACACGCTGGGGCCCTACATTTCAAGGACATATTGGCTGGTCTCCGACGCGTGTGTGTTCTACGAAGTCAAGCAAGATGCTTGCTGCTCTCTGACCATCAGGAACAACTGATGTGATGTCATCAGCAGGGAGACCAGAGCGGTGGCCCCAGGACCTCCCGGTGAGCAAGAAACCCGTAGAGGGGTGATCAGGAGGGTGAAGCGGGCCCCGGGCAGGGCTGTGAAGATGAACCCTCACCTGTGCCAGGTGGAAGCTCATGCTCCGGGATCGCAGGAAACCACGTTCCCAGTGGCCTGTCCTGTGCCTTCTCCCAGAGGACCCACTCCCTCAGTGGAGATTCCATGGTTGGAAAAGTGTCAGCAGCTGGGTCCCCTGGGTGAAGTCAAGACTAATCCCCAGCAGTGGTTCTCAGTTGGGGTGGGGGGTGGGTGGACATTGGGCAGTGCCCAGAGACATTTATAATTGTTACATTCGGGGGATGTCACAGGCTTCCAGTAGGGGAGGGCCAGGGAAGCTGCCAACACCTTGTGAAGACCAGGTCGGCCCCACCACAAAGGGTCATCTGTCCCCAAAGTCCTAAGTGTTGAGATTGTGCAACCCTTATCCAGGGTCACTTTCTGAGATCCATCTGCCTCCCGCACAGGCCACGGTGCCAGGAATCCCGGCACCTGCCGCTCCAGGCCCAGCCTCAGCCTCACCACAGGGTGCTGTGCCTCCCTGGCTTTCCTCTCCTGGGTAGAGAGAAGCTCCAGGGGTGTCTGCTGCCTCTCCCCACCCCAACAGGCGTCATTCTGTGGGTTTGGGGCCAACGTGGGGATTCTCCCAGTGGCCAACTGTGCCCAGTCCAATCATGCATTCCGGGACTGTGGACGTGACTCAGGCCATGGAGCTCACGTGGAAGTGGACGTGACCACAGGTGTCGCTTTCCTCTGGACTGCATGGGGCTCAGGCTGCATGGGGCTCAGGGTCTCCAGGAAGCAGATCGGCACAGAGCCTGCTCCCACACGGCCCAGCTGGATCCCTGCTGTCGAGCACAGCCTGCTGCAGACCCGCTTGGGGCCGGTGCAGGGGAAGTGTCCAAGTTCCTCCTTGTGAGTGTGTAGGGGACCTTCCTGAAGGCTCCAGGACCCTGGGGAGAGCAGCCTGGCTGGTGCTGAAGCTGAGTAAGTGGCTGGGACTCCTCATGGGGACGCCACAAGTGAAGCTTCTGGTGGGTAGACACCGAGGACACCTGCCCTGTAGGTCGAGCTCCACTTCACTAGGCCTTCCATCTGATTGATCCCAGAGATCCTGATCAATCAGCCATGATGAAAGCACATGCCGAGCTAAACCTCCCAATGATCATTCTGTCCCCACTGCCCACGACAGCTGACAGCTCTTGTCCTCGACTGGCCAGCAGCAGTGAAACCCCGCCCGGCCACTGCCACTCCCCAACCTGTCGTTCTCACTAGACCCAGGGGCCCACCCCAGGGAGTGTGGTCAGCTGCAAATGCCTCCACCTCGCCCCTCGCCGAGATTCCCCTCCTGAGCCCTGGAGCCCTGGGAGTTGCCAGATACTGCGAGGTCCATGCAGGGGTGATATAAGGTGCAGGATCCCGAGACGCGGGGATATCTGGACAACCCTGGAGGCCCTAAATTCCATCACAAGTGTCCTCATCAGAGAGTTGCAGAGGAGACGTGACCACACCCTGTGGAGACGGCCATGTGGGACAGGGTGGGGATTGGAAGATGCTGGTCTTGGAGACCGGAGCGAGGCAGCCACAAACCCAGGAACGTCGGTGGACCCCAGAAGCCGGGAGAGGCTGGGAAGGATTCCGTACTGGAGCCTCCAGAGGAAGCGCCCTCATTTCTGCCCAGTGAGGCTAACTTTGGACTTCGTGCTTTCGAAGGGATCGAAAGGGACCCGGGCAGTGGACTCTCCCCTGGCAAGCGAGCCGCGGAGAGGCGCAGGAGGTGCAGACTTTCATTCCTGTGTCCCCGCCCCAAGGTCCAAGGCCCTGGCCCTTCCGGAAGGACGCCCGACGTCCCCCGAAGAGCCTTGACACGTGAGGGACCTCCGCTTTGCGCTTCGTCGTCGGCTCAATTACATGCAGGTTCGTTTTCGGTGAAGTCATCCCCGAGGCTAAAAGAAATGAGATTATTTCAGGGCCACCACCGTAGGTCTCTGCTTTGACTGTAGCTGGAGCGAGTCACGCCTCCCTGCGAGTTCCAGGGGCAGCGGAAGTCGGCCGGCCCTGTTCTCTGCAGCTGCCATTGCAAAATACAGTCCTGGTCAAGTGCAGCCCCCACGGGGTCCCCAAGGAACTTACTTCGAAGGAAACTCAATCACGATCCACACAGTGACAGTCCTGTTGACTGCGATGTCCCTGCACGGCTCCGACAGCCAGTGTCCGGTTTTCCTTGGTAGAAAGCGCAGCGCTGTTTCCAGGGTAACAGCAGCCTCCACCGTCCCGGAATTCCCGCTGCGATGGCTGGTTCTGGGGACTGTTCCCAGGATGAGTATCAGCCAACGTCCAGCCAGGGACTGGAACCCCCCTGGGTGCTTCCACAGAGGGAGTCCAACCCCAGAACGGCTGCCTGGGCCTTGGAGGGCGAAGGCAGGAAGCAGCCTCCACTCAGGGCTGGGAGGGTGGTGGAGGTGAGGTTGCCCAGGTCCAGAGGCTCAGGGAGGGGCTGCAGGATGGAGATGCAGACAGAGGCAGGGGCACCGTGAGGATAGTGTGGACACCCAGGGAGGCAGAGGAGATGGCCTCGCTCCCGCCTCCTGTCCACACTGTCCAGAGAGAGAGGGGTGGGCACAGATGCCGAGGCCCTGCCCACCCCACACCCTGGCCAGCTGGCCTTGGTGCCTGCAGTGCCTCATGCTCCTGATAAGCAGTGAAGGGGATGCCCTGGGGAGGGAGGGCTGAGCTCCCAGGGCAGAGACGCACACTCGGGACTTCCAGGTGCTGTGAGGATGAGGTCAGTTACACCCGCACGTGCATGGGGGAAGCTCTTCTGTTTGTTCACAGGTGGAAACGCCACAGATCCCTCGTTGGGAAGTCAGGCTGGTGGTGTTCTTTCCCCAGGACGGCGGTGCCTGCGACAAGCAAGAGACCCCTCGGCCACCTCTGACTTCCCGGCAGTGAGCTGTGCTTTGGCCCTAAAAGGACTCGGCATCTCCCTGTGGCTGGCTGGGGACACATAGGGGCAGGAGTCTCCATGCTGGACCAGCTCGTTTCCAAGCCGTTATCCCTGATCAGAGCCTTGGGGACCAAGAAGGGGCATCCATGTCGGGGCTCTGTTAACAGAACTCCCAGCATCCTCCACCCCTCCCGTCCTCCTTCCCTCCCTCCCATCCTTCCTTCCTTGCTCCTTCCTTTCTCCCTTTGTCAGGTCAGGAGGTGGCCCGGGGCCTGGCTTTCTCACCTGTACAATGGGAGGTGGGTGGCGCCGGGCAATGCCCATCTTCCCCTCTGGTGGCCGATGTCGAGGACCCCTTGACAGGCCCTGAGTGCTCCCGGGAGGGTCTGGTTTTCTGACAAGTCAGCCACGGCCCTGGCTGGGCAGGAATATTCAGCCCACGACGGTGGGAAACAGGGCAGCCCCGCCTGGCCAGCCGGGAGTGTCCACTTGGGATTTGATGCAAGCCAGGGCTGCAGCCCACCCTGCTCCTCACCCACTGGCCAGGCACCCGTAAGCTCCACACCAAGGGCAGGTGGGCGGGCAGGTGGGTGCAGGGCTGTGGAAGCTAGTGAGTGCCAGGCCTGCTCCTCGGTGCCTCAGACCCGCGGGCCTCCAGCTGCACCTGGCCCCGCGTCCCTGGGACGCTGACCTCGGGGCTTCTCTCTGCAGTTTCGCCCTCACAGATCAGCAGTGTTGGAGGGTTGGGTTTACCCCTCACCTCCTTTCCCACTCAGATGCAGGAGGGCTGGGCTGACGCCTCCCAGGAAGGCCCAGCTCCCCACGGAGGGTGGCCCTCCTCTGTGGCTACTGGGAACCCTCTGTGCTCCAGCCCTCCAGGCCCAGTGGTCAGGACATCGTAAGGAATGCTGTGGCTGGGGCTTCAAGAACCCTGTCCCCCACCAGCTCCTCTGCCCCTCCTGCACCTCTGCACAAGGTGCTGCTTCCCCTCCAGGGCTGTGGCCCCTCACGGGGGGTTTGCAGATGTATCCAGGGCCCAGCTGACCTGCCAGGGCCAGTGCTCTTTCCTCCTGATGGCAGCTCCCTGACAAGGTGTGGAGGAGGCTGCCCCCAGTGCCCACAGAGGACTTTCAACAGGGCAGGGCAGGGCAGTGCCACCTGCCTGGCGCTGGGCACCCCCACCTTCCTGGGAGCCGTGGTGCTGGAGAATGAGGACACTCCTGCCTCTGAAAACCCGTGGCCCTGAACCCACAGCAGGGATGGGAGCGCCTGACTCAGATGCTGTCTGCCGTCTGCTCCTGGGGCAAACTCCCCCTCCCTGAGAGGCTTACCTGGCTGTGGGGAGGGAGGGGCCCAGCTGTGTGTGTACGTTTATCTCTGCAGACGGGCTCTCCTGGGCGACAGCCCCCTCGCACTGTAATTCTGGAGATTTTCCTCGCGTGTCATTTTTAATAGATGTGATTATGGTTTGGAGTCTGATATTCTGGTAATTATCTTCCTGGGCTTAATCCCCGTGCCCTCATAATGCCATTAGGGACTCGACATGGGAGTCTTAAAACAGTGATTATTTATCGTGCGTGCCTTCAGCTCAGAGCAATCCCGACCGCGTTCCGCTGCTTCCGGGAGCGAGGGTGGGGCTCTCGGCGCTCAGGCGGCCTCTTCGCGGCAGCTTTGCTAACTACTGCTTGTGCTTTGATGTGCGGCCAAGATGGAATCAGGGGTCAGACCTCAGCTCTGAGAGCTGCAGCCTCCAGTCCCAGCTGCCCGGGGACGGAGCTGCGTCCAGCCAGGCCTTGTCCCCAGTCCCCAGGGCCGCCTGTGTGCAGTTCCCGCCAGCGTCTCTCAGGGGCCTCTGGACAGCAGGGGCATCAGGGGCCGGGTTTCCATTCCTGTCCCACCAGGGCCTGGTGTGTGACCTCCGCTGAGCTGCTTTTCCTGCCTCAGTCTGTAAAATGGGCACAGTAAAAAGACCTACCTCAAAACTAAAATGCATATTCCTCAATGAAAGGAGCCAGTCTGAAAACGCCGCACGCCGTGAGATTCCAGCTCAAGGGCATTCTGGAGAAGGCGGAACTACGGAGGCAGCCGAAAGATGAGAGGGTGCCAGGGACTCAGGGGAGGGAGGGAGGGAGGCACAGGTGGAGCACGGGAGGTCTCCAGGGCGTGGGCCCCTCTGCAGTACCCCACAGTGGTGGATCCACGCCATCACACGCCTGTCCACACCCACGGGACGCACAGGGTAGAGGGCGAGCCCGGCGGTACCTCTGGGCACGGGGTGAGGCTGTGTAAATGCCGGGTCAGCCACGGTGGCAAGTGTAGCATGCTGGCAGTGTGTGGTTGATGGGGGTGGCTGTGCTCACATGGGGACTCTGTGCCTTCCACACAATTTTGCAATGAGCCTAAAACTGCTCTAAATAATAAAGTCTAGTGGGAAAAAAAAGCCCACCTCATCGGGGACAGTGCGCCCTGAAGGAGAAGCTGTACCCAGCTCATAGTCACAGCGCGGCTCAAGATGCCGCCCCCGTGGTCAGCTTGGCTCAGACCTCGGCTCTGCACCTGCTCTGAACTAAGGGAGAGTGACGGAGCTGTCCTTGCTCCCGGCGGAGCCAGCCTAGGAGAGCTGGAAGCCGGTGGGATGGGGCTGGGGGCACTGCGGACCCCTGTGGGTTGGTATCAGTGAGCAGCAGGGGCTGTAGTGTGCCTGTGTCCCCCAGGTCACCCCGAGTGCCTCTGCACTCTGCACCAGGGTGAGAGCCGGCAGAGAGACGTCCCTGGGGGCCGGTGGCGCTTGGCGGTTCCGGGAAGCGAAAGTCGGCTTGGAATCTTTGTTAACAGCTGGGCATACATCTTTTAAATTATAAATCGATAAATAGTTAATTCAATAATAGAACTCTTTTGAATATTTCATGCTGCCCGCGCACTGCGACGCTCTGCATAGATGTTGATGAAGTGGCAGAGGAATTAGAGTCAAACCCCCCACCTCCTATGAGCACGGTCATGGGCTCGGCTCAGAGTGGGCGCCCGTCAGTTACAGGCTGGGCCCTCACTGTCTCGGCTCTCCACTCACCTGGGACCACACGGGATGCCTCACCCCTGATTAAATGCCGGAAGCTCAGAGGGGAGATGGAGGTTTCAGGAGAATAAAGTGTTGGCTGCAAATTCCTATGTTAAAGTCCTGACCCCCGGACCTCAGATTGTGACTCTGTTTGGAGATAGGGCCTTTAAAGTGGTGAGCGAGGTTAGGGTGGGCCCTCCAGTGAGCACGGTTAGGGTGGGCCCTCCAGTGTGTGAGGTTAGGGTAGGCCCTCTGGTGACTGAGGCTAGGGTGGGCCCTCCGCTGAGGGAGGTTAGGGTGGGCCCTCATCCAGTGCCACTAGTGCCCTTCTAAGAAGAGATTCAGACCCAGACGCACAGAGCGATGGCCCTGTGGGACACAGGGAGGAGACGGTGTCCACAAGCCCAGGAGAGAGGCCTGGGGAAGAACCAGCTCTGCTGCCACCGTGACCTTGGGCTTCAGTATGCAGGACCCTGAGAGCAAATTCCTGCCACTAGCTCCCTCCCCGCCCTGCTGTGTCCCACTCTGGGGTCAGCAGTGGGCCAGGCCCGAGAGTCCCTGCAGTGTGCTCTGAGAAGTCACAGGAAGCAGTGCCTAGGAGACCCAACGGAAATCCTGGGCCAAGCCAAGCAGAGGGGACCTCACTGCCACGATCGCCCGCTGCACCCAGCACGTTGTCTTCGGGCATTTGGGAGAGACGCTGGCCGGCACAGCCTGCGTCCAGGATCCTGTCACTTGCCCCGCGCTGTTCCTGAACTGTCTGACCTAGAGAAGGGCCATGTGTGAGCACACGGAGGCAGAGCAAGTGGCACAGCTCAGAAAACCAGCGCTGTCTCCAGCAGGTCTGGGTCGGACAGCGCCCCCTTCCCCCATAAGCCTTGTGGCTTGGGGACACCTCTGACCTCAGGCCACTCCTCTGTATGTGCCTATGCCACGTGTGGCTCCATGCTTGTCGCAGTGAGGTTGCCACGTGGCCCTGAGGTTTCTTCTGCTGTCTCGGTTGCCCTGAGGTCTCCTGCCTGGACCCTGGCCTAGGAGTGGGCATCAACCAGGAGGAGCAGAGTCCAGCTGCACCACCAGGGTCCATGTGCGCCTGCCTGGGGCCCGGCCCACAGATCCAGCACGCGGTTCTGGCCTGAAAATCCCCCTTGGCGAGTCCTGGTGCCAACTGGGTCCTTTGAGCCTGGGCCCTGCCAGATCCTGGCTTTGTTCAGAAGAGGGTCCTGCCAATGTCAGGGGACCTTGGCGTGCCACGTGCTCTGGCCCCTGGAAGTCAAGGCTCAGGTCGTGGAGTTAGGTTGAGCTCGGGAATTTTCTAGGTCGGAGGACCTGAGGCAGGTGGGGCTCCACTCACTCACCCAGCTCTGGCTTCCGAGGGGAGGCTCAGAGGGGAGTTTCCTGGCCACTCCCACAGAGCCGGGTGCGGTGCTGGCTGGGACACCGGCACCCCTGCAATTTGGTTCTTATTTGTTTGTTCACACATTCACTTATTTATGGCCTGCATCTCCATTAAGCTGGGAGTCCCACGAGGGCAGGCTGGGGCCTCGCAGTATCAAGGACGTGTGCAATCCAGGCGCTCATGGGCTGGGCAGCCCTGCCCAGGATCTACACCTGCGGATGGCACCAGGAGTCAGTTTCTTGTCGTCAATGTCTCTGGCAGCAAATCACCCCCATCCTTTGCCCAACGGGCCAAGTGGGGCTTGACCAGAACCCCACCTCCAAGGGTGGACACGCACTCAGGCCCAGTCCAGCCTCCCCAGACCTCAGCGAGGGCAGAAGGTGGTCACACAGCTTGAACTTGGCCCATCAGAGTCCCCCTGGGGTATTCTCCACCTTCCTTGTGAGAAGTGATGCTGCTGCTCTTTCGAGTTACTGGGTCCTGGGTGCTTTGCCGCCCAGCCATGCGCACTCAAAATGTGGTGAGCCTGCAGTGCGGCGGCTCCATCCTGGCTCCCAGGCACTTCCTGAGGCTGGAGTCAAGCAGAGGAAAGACGGAGCTGGGCACAGGCGGAGACCATGCCCTCCCATGGTCAGGGCCCTGGTTCCTGGGGACCCTGAAGCCAGCTGCATCCCTGGGTGTCCCATCTGGCCGTGTGGCGACTTTTCTGTGTGAGCTGCTCTGACCTGTGTTCTGCAGTTGCAACCGAAAGAGTCCGGTATGGTCCTAGCATGGGGTCGAGGTCAATGGTTCTGTCTGTGGGCAAAACCCTTGGATAGGCTTTGGAGGACAGGGCCCGTGAGTGCAGGGGGCCCGTGAGTGCAGGGGGCCCGTGAGTGCAGGGACCTCCCCAGGGCTACAGTAGGATGGGGCACACTGGGGGTTTGTGACGTCCATCAGCCGGCCTCCCTGTGTTGGGACCTCAGCCAGTGGCGCAAAGCAGAGGCCAAGAAACAGCCCGTGACACCTTCCTGGCTCCAACAGCTCTGCCCTAAGGGCTGGCAATGTCCAGGGCACAGCTCTGGCCCTGAGCCCTGCCTCTCCTGCGTACGTCAGGCCCTGCCCCTCCAGCTGAGTGGCCTCATGACCTGCCCCCCACCAGCTGGCTAAATGGGAGGATGAGGGTCACAGGGAGGCTCAGGGGCCTCTGGGGAGCAGAGTATAGCTTGGCCTGATGCACCTGCCCAGCTTGGCCTCAGGTGGCTTCCGCAGGACGGAGAAGCCATGAGATGCAGCCCATTGATCTGTGCGGGCTTTGTGAGCCGTGGCTCAGCAGGGGTCACTGTTGCCCAGGGAGCAAGGTTGTGCCCCTCACTGGGACATGGGGGTGCAGGAGCATCAGCCCAGGTCAGGGAGGGACAGCCCCCAGGCCACCCAAGCCCTGTGTTGGGCCCCGTTAATCCTTCAAGGAGTCTCAGAAAACCCTCGGGTTGGGAGTGTCCTCCCTGCGTCACAGGGACCCTAACCCCAGGGGCACTCTCTCGGTGAGTTGAGTTGGTGAGATATTCAGTAGGCCACATCGCTGTCTCCTCCAGAGAGTTCTGGACCTGGGGTACTCTGGAGCCCACCCACCTGGGGGCCAGTGTTCTAGGCAGTGGCAGTGTGTGGCAGCTGCAGGGGCTATGCCTACCCAGAGCCTCTGATGTGGGTCTCCAGGCATCTCGCCTGGAGGCCTGAGGGGTTGGGGGGCGGTGGGCCGGGGTCCCCGTGGCAGTTCTGAGCCCCCAGGGCCAGGACCGCCAAGCCAGTCTTGCTGAGCCACCCTGGTGTGTGCTGGGTGCCCCTCGCTCCCTGTGGCCAGTGTAGATGGGAGGCACAGAGCGTGCTGCCCGCGAGCTTCCTGAGTCTTTCTCTGTGCACAGAGGAGAGGTGGGCGAGCTCCTGGGCCAAGGTGGCATCCAGAGGTCTGGGCGTTGCCCCTTGGAGACGCTTTCACAGTGCCCAGGCGCCAGGACGCTGGAGGCGTGGGACCCATGCGATTCGTCTCCCATCTTCAAGGCCAACACAGATGGGCCGTCCACTGTCCCAGTGGGACCCGACGTGGCCCAGAGTGGACGGCGGCCCCTACCCAGGCACGCGCATGGCCCCAGATCCCACGCTGAGTCCCTGCGCTGCGGCTGCCGCAGCGCTGCTGTCCCTGAGCGGCAGCCCTGTCTCTGCTGGCCTGTTAACTGCGCTGACAGAGCTGTAACCGTGACAGTAGATTAATATCTCTTTAATCAGCCAAAATGAACATGGCATGCTGGTGACAGTCCAATTTTCTGCTAACAGATTGTGGCCTATCGAAACCTGGCGCTCAGCTGATTTTTATTTCTGCCAGAGATAATTCAGCATGGGAGAAGCAGCCACCACCATCCCATCCGCCAGCGCCGTTCAATAAATCCCGCGCCGGCGTTTCTCACCCACTGTCAGGAGGCCACCCGGGGGACTCGGAGGGCCTGCGGCATTTAGAGGCTGTCTCGGAGCCCAGAGGCACGGCGGCTGCTGCGATCAATGCTGGGCCTGGACTTGCCTGTTTCCAGGCATGGGGGCTGTGGGGGATCTCAGGGTCCGAGGGAAGGATGGGGGAGGGTGGGGGTGGTGGGCACATGAGCACAGGCTTGTGTGTGTGTGCAGGATGCGTGTGCATTTTGGAGTGTATGGGTGTATGTAGGGTGCCTGTGAATGTGTGTGTGTGTAAGCATGTGGGTGTGTGCATGTATGTGTGAGTATGAGTGACCTTGTGGGTGCACACGTATGGGGATTGAGAACCCATGTCGGGGCACAGGCTTTGCATGCCTCTCAGGCCTCCTCTCCCAGTTGGAGGAAGTCACCTCTTTCCCATTTTCTCTGCAGGATGTGGAGAGCAGCGCTTACCCGGCCTGCTCCCAGGAAAGCGGAAAAGCGTCAGGGGATCCACGACCCAGGGGCATGGGAGGTGGAGCTCCCTCCCACCTCATTGGGAGGGAGGTCAGGTGGCTCCGGGGCGAGGCAGCCAGAGCCCAGAGCAGACCTCAGGTTCGAGGATGGTGATCCTGGGGAGTCCAGCTGCTCCAGGCAGCTCTTCCCAGAGGCAGCTGGTGCACCCCATGTGGAGGAAGCTCTTTTATTTTAATTAATTAATTAATTAATTTTAGAGAAAGGGTTTCTCTCTGCCACCCAGGCTGGAGTGCAATGGTGCAATCATGGCCCACTGCAGCCTCAAACGCCTGGGCTCAGGCAATTCTCCCTCCCTGGCCTCCCAAAATGCTGGGATGGCAGGTGTGAGTCACTGCACCCATCCATCCAGACATCCACCCATCCACCTGTCCATCCATCCATCCATCCATCCATCCATCCATCCATCCATCCATCTGTCCATCCATCCATCCATCCATCCATCCATCCATCCATCCATCCATCTGTCCGTCCATCCATCCACCCGTCCATCCATCCATCCATCTACCCACCCATCCATCCCCCATCCATCCACCTGTCCATCCACCCATCCATCCACCCATCCATCCACCCGTCCATCCATCCATCCATCCATCCATCCATCCATCCATCCATCCATCCATCCGTCCATCCACCCAGAGCTCTTTTCTAATGTGACTGATGTGGCCCCACCAGCTGCTTTTTCCCAGGGTGGTCAGGGACCCATGCAACCACTCGCAGCCCTCCCTAGGGGGCCATCCCAGAAGCTGCACCCCAGCCCAGCTTGGCTCAGGACTGGTTCATCAGTAGGCTGTGACCCCCATCCCCAGCAGCCAGAGCCTCCCTGTAGGTTGATCTTCCCAGGTGTCCGAGTCTGAATACCGTGCTTCCCCTCCAGGTTGGGGAGGGGAGGGAAGGGGTCCCCAGGACAGCGAGCCAGGCCTGAGTCACAGAGGGTCTAGCAAGGGGGGCTGGCCAACTTCCCCTTCGGATCCTTGTCACAGTTACCAAGTCTCTCTGTAAAAAAGGTTGTGCGAGAGACAGTCATTAGAGGTCATGCTTCTAGAAGGTTCTGGCTGTCAGCGAGCTCAGCCGGGAAGATGATGGTGCCGGCATCTGACATGGCTGCTGGGTATGGGAGGAAGCGTCCGTTGCCTCAGCATCAGCATCAGCATCCCTGCTCGGGTCACCGCATCCCAGTGGCTCCAGCCCAGGCCTCAGAACCCACCCCGGCCTGTCATGACTTCTTCAGCCTTCTGTCTGCCCTGGTGAAGCCTCGGTGGCCCTGCCCTCCTAGTGCCAGCTTCGTCCCATTCATTCAGGGGCTCAGACCGAGGATCGCCGTCCCTGTTCCCCCATCACTCTGCCTCCCTGCTGGATCTCCGCGTGGTTGAACCCACCTGGGAAGAGGAGGGTGCGGCCGCCTCACTGCATGTGGTTCCCAGGCTGCCTTGTTTGTCTGTTCTGCATGCTTCTCCCTAGTGCTGCCTGTGCTGGGGCCTCCACAAGGGGCGGCCTGAGTGTGGTCACAGCCCAGTGGGGACACAACACAGTAAAAGTGACCCTCCACAATGTTGTCCCATTCAGGGTGGTGCTTGTGCTGTTGCCACCCTGCCCATATCCAGGCAGACATCACTAATCAAAGGCGGCACTAATTTCTTTGAAGGACAGCTCCCTGCCTTGAAAGGACTTGTGTTCCTCTCTGCAGCATGTGCCCCACCAGGCTGGGGTCCCTACTGGGCAGGTGCACTGCCCCATCAAACCCCAGACCTGGGCTGGCATCTTGTGTGTCCCCACCATGTCTTGGTCCAGCGACATCAGCACCTGCATCACAGGGGCACCACCGCCTCCCTCCCACCACCCCTGGAGGCATGAACTCTCACCCCAGAGGAGACAGCACCTTGCCCAGGGCACTCAGCGGCACATGTGGTTGTCTGCCCAGCTCAGCCCTTGAGGTCTTGCCCACCCTTCATAGGACCTGACCAATTGCCCTGGGGCAGGCACCATATTGCCCATCAAAGAAAGCAGTGCTGCCTTTGATTAGTGATGTCTGCCAGCCCCCAGCCCCTGGTTTTAGGACCAGCTCTCAGGGACCAACCTCCCAGCTTCCTGGGACCCTGCCCTGCTCAGAAAGGTGCTTGGCAGGCTCCACCCTCAGGAACATGGGTGCTGGGGCTGCAGGGTCCCAGGGGGCCCAGAGAGGACCCCTGGAGTCAGTGATTCTAGGGGGCATTTAATGCAGGGCTGCTGGCAAACCTGAAGGCAGAGAGGACTTGGTAGCCCCCGGCCTGCGGGGTTAGGATGAGACAGAAGGCGAGGGGGTCTGGGTAGCCATCAGCAGAGCCGGGACTTCCAGTGGAGCTTGGCCACCCCCACCAGGGAATGGGTGTGTTTCCCTCCTCACCGCCACCTACACAGGCTCCCACTGGATGAGGCCAGAGGACACAGGTGCCACTGGCCACTGTGCACGAGATGGGGCAGAAAGGGACCTCTGGCCAGGTGGGCTCCCAGTGCCCATGCCCCGGTCTCTGATAACAGACTGTGATTTAGCCTTTCTGTGCCCAAGGCTCTCTCCATCTGCCCCTGGCAGGGCTTCCCTGGGCAAGCTGGTGGGAGAGGTGCAGGCCGGCCTGGAGCCCTGCGTGTGCTCTCCCTGGGGAGCATCTTTCACAGAGGGCCGGGCTCCCTGTCTGCTCCGGGAGCATCGGGGCCCTTTTCCTTCAGGGCCTGCTGAGCCCCCTGTCCTGCTCCTCGTCCCAGGACCTCCACCTGTTGGGCCTACCTGAGAAACTTCCTGTGTTGATTCCTGTATCAAAGGATCTTTCCCTGCAGGGCCCAGTTGGCTGGGCAGCAGGGGATTCGGACTCCTTTCTGTGTGGGTTTGTGCAAACGACAGTGACGATGACGGTGATGGTGATGGGAGGCCAGGCTCAGAGCAGGACGGGGGAGACTGGGCCAGGTTCAGAGCAGGACGGGGGAGACTGGACCAGCGACTCCCGATGTTGTTGGCAGAAGCCACACGGACCCAGGGGCGTTGGACCCTGTACATGCATCTGCCTGCCTCACACCTGTGTACGCAGTGGCCTGGCTTGCAGGAGCTTCCAGAGAGCTCTAGAGGGAGGCAGAAAGCTGTTTCTCCAGAAAGGCCTCCTGAGAAAGATCCAAGCGTGGGCCCCAGACCCTTATCTCCACCAGGAAGGACCCATGGCTGGCTTAGCTCCAGGCGGGAGAGAATGGCCAGCCACTGAGTCCTGCAGGGGTGGGTGAGGGTGTGGGAACCTGCCCCGTGGTAGATCCACAGAGGGATGGGAAGTGCTGTCCATAGGGCTGAGGCTGTGGTGCAAACATGAGATAAATTTGTCCCCATTTAGGCTGGCTTTGTTGCCTAAACACCTGAATTGCCAACTTGAACCCTGAGGGAGGGACATAAACCCCACCCTATGCATTTCTGCTGAGTCTGCCTTAAGAGTCCAAGGAGGGGCAGTCGGGCAGGACAGAGCCCTTTTGAGTTCCTGGCTTGACAGTTCAGGAACTGTGCCAGGGTGCTGGAAGGTGATCACCTCCCACACTGGGGACATGAAATTTACTTGGCCCCAATCCCTCTGGCCTGAGGGGCTTGCAGGCCAACCTGAGTTTGGGCTGCCACTGCCTGAAGCTCTCCATGACTCTGGAAACCTTTTGGTGTGGGGCCACCTCTTCCCATCATGCTAACAATTCCTGAGGGACAAAAGCTGCAGAAGGCTGGGCCAGTGTGTGCACACGTGCACACATACACACTCCTACAGCACACACACGTGTCCACACGTGCACACATACACACTCCTACAGCACACACACGTGTCCACACGTGCACACATACACACTCCTACAGCACACACATGTCCACACGTGCACACATACACACTCCTACAGCACACACACGTGTCCACACATGCACACATACACACTCCTACAGCACACACGTGTCCACACGTGCACACATACACACTACTACAGCACACACGGGTCCACATGTGCACACATACACACTCGCATAGCACACATGCACACACATACACACATGCACACATATACACTTGTAGAGCACACACATGTACACATGTACAAATGTTGACATATACATATTTGCACAACACACACATGCATGTACACATCCATGCAGCACATCCATGCACACACAGGAACACATACACACTCCCACGGCACACACACATGTGTCCACACATGCACATACACACTTGCACAGCACACACAAACACACATATACACCCACACAGCACATACACGCACACATGAATGCACTCACACAGCACAGACCTACACACATGTGCACACATGCACACACCCATGCTTGCATTGTACACACGTGCACACACACTCACACAACACACAATGCACACATGCCCACACATGCACACACACAAATTCACACATACATACTTGCACAGCACACACATATACACACAAACACAATACACACAGCACACACAGGCACACATGTACACATGTGCATACAGATAACACAATGAACATATGTACACAATGCACACACACTTGCACTGCACACACATACACATATACACACATGCACACATACACTCATGCACACACATACATGAACTTCTGCACAAAGCATATGCATTCACACAATCATGTGCACACCCAAATGTTTGCCCATGTGTGCACATGTACAGCCGTGCCCATGTGTGCAATATCCACATGTACACATGCACGTGTTTATGCATGAAAATACACATGGACACATATGCACATGGACACACCCATGCAGATGTGCACCCACACATCCACCTACATGTGCACCCACACATGACGTACGTGTACACACTCTCCTGATGGCCTCACCCAGGACCCAGGGCCCAAGGCCCCCTCCAGCCTTCAGACACATTCTGTGTCATGGGACCAGGATTCTCGATGGCCGGCATCCGGGGCTCTGCCAGCAAAGGGCACTCCCAGCTGTGCCAGCCACAGTCTGTGCATGGGTGTGGGAAATTGTAGCTGTGTGCACACACGTGAGCATGGCCTGTGACCGGGAGCCACCCCAGCGTGCCTGTGTGCCTGCTTCTGCATGTACACACGGCTGTGTCCCCACACACCCATGTCTGCACATGCTCACGTATGTCCTTGTCTGCACTTTTGCTCAGGTGCTGGAACGTGGGGCCGAGGTGGGGCAGCTCGTGGGGGCTCCTGGGCCTGTGTCTGCCCTACCACCACTGTCAGAGCTCTTCTGAGTCACCGTGGGGATTTTGGGGCTTCTCCTCCTCTGGGCTCGGATCCGGCTGCCCCAGAACCCGAGCTCTGAGGCCTCGTCCCCAGGTGGGTCCTGACCCCGGCAGGCCAGTCTTGCATTCCCTCAGCCCCATCACACCGGCTGACAGGCTGGCATTTCCCTCCCGCCTGGCGTTTCCCCCCCGTCATGTCGACAAGCACCACAGGTTTCCTGACAGACGGAAATATCAATCCTTAGGTACAGGGACAAAGCAGGTTTTAAACTTTAACAAGAGGCTTTAATGGAAATAAAACGTAAAATTCCTCTTCAAATGGAGGTGCTTCTGTTTTACCGGAGAAAAAGTGCCCTAAATAATAAATCGACGACGTGTGTTGTGGTTCTTTTACATGCGTGAATATTTAAAACATGCAAACATGTGGGAGATGCATTTGCTGGGAACAAAAGGAACACACATATTTAACCCCTGAAATAAATAAATAAGGCGAAGGTGCATGGCCGGAGACAGGGTGTGGAGACAGGGAAGGCAGAGGCCATGCATATTTAATGTGGCGGCTCTACGAGGCTGCGGGTGAACGGACTTGTGGGCCAACCACCCCAAAGCGTTGTGGCGAGGCGGGCAGGGGTGCAGGGTCCCGGCGGGGCAGCCCAGGCCCCTCTGCCTTCCTGTCGGCTGCTTATTTACTGTTTGCAGATTTTAAAAGCCCCAACCGTGCTCCTATCCTGCCTCTCTCTTCCATCACTGCTCATTTCAGGAGCACCTGGATGCCCGTCGTTTATTTAGTGCTGCGGTGTCTTCAGCGCGAGGCATTCGTACACGGGTGCCGGAACAAAGGTCCATGAACCAGGTGGCTGAGAGCCACGGGAATTCCTTCTCCCCAGGTCTGGAGGATGGGGTTAGAAATCCAGGGGCCACAGGTGCTCTGAGAGGGTCCTCCTTGGCCTTCCAGCTTCTGCAGGCTCTGGCTTTCCTTGACTCCCGGCTGCAGAGCCCTGTCGCACGGCTAACTTCTCCCTGAGTGTCACGACCTCAGTTTAACGTGACAGCATCTGCAAAGACCCTATTGCTGAATAAGGGCCCGTCCGTTCACAGGTCCTCAGAGTTAGGACCTCAACGTTTCTTTTTGGGGGTACAATTCAACCTACAACAATGAACCAGAAGCCAACTGGGGTCCTCTGAAGGATGGGGAGCCTAAGGCCAAGCAGGACCAAGTGACTACCCAGGGATATTCAGATGGCCTGAGGGGCTTCCCAGAGGCAGGAGAGTGCCCTGAACCTGGGACCCCCTTCCTCCAGCGCCCGGACTCATGGCAGCGGGTGGTGGGAGGGTCTTGAGTTAACGCATATTTTTTATCTCTTTCCACACTTGGAACCCTGAATTTCAGAGTCCAGGGAAAGAAGTCATGAGATTTTGTGAGATTTGGGGAAACAATTTTTAGAACCTCGCTATGTATTTCGGTGCCTTTGTTATTTTTGTGAAGTGTAGAGATACGGTTTCCTTGCGTTTGGCTCTCCCTGTTCCTGGCATCTGGTGATCTCTTTGCTATCCAAGGCAGGCGGATGGAATGCGTTTCTGTTCTGAAGACCTTGTCCTCTGTGACACTTGAGGACCGGCGGGGGGCGAGAAGGAGGAGCGTGAGCTGAGCCAGACGATGGTGAGGCCTGCGCTGTGCTCTCGTGCCTTCCCCGCTGGTGGCCTTGGGGAGTCACAAGCCTCTGATCGCCTTTTCTCATCTGAAAGCGGGTGTCACGCGGCCCCCACCCCACCCGCCTCCGCGCAGTTACGGGCAGCGAGTACACCCATGCACAAGTCCTTGGCAAACAGAAGCCATTTTCTGGAATTAATGGGGCCTTTGCCAGGTCCTCTGCGGGGGTTTTCTAGAACTTTCTAGAAAGGCTTAAGAAGGATGTGGTCTTTTCCAAGGCCTCCAAGTTGTCCAACCTGCCTTATTTTGTTGTTGTTGTTTTGTTTTTTTGTTTTGTTTCAGGCTTGTAGCAGCCTGAAGCCATGGTTTTTGGTCTGTGTTGCTAGTGATAAGTGGAAAAGAGGGATGAAGAGGGGGCTTCCCTGGCCCAGCCAGAAACAGGAACTAAGAGCCCCTGACGGTGTTATCCCCCTGCCAGAGGGAACCTCTGTAGGCCTCTGTGCTGCTGAGGGGATCATCGTCTCCACCGCCCAGCAGGCTATTTCTGCGCAAATGCCGTCTTCTTCATCTTGCTTGATTCTCACAGCGCCTGCATGAGACCCCAATGGTCCCCCCGTCATGCAGGTGGGGAAGCCTCAGAGAGGCAGAACCAGCGGGAGAGCCGGCTCCCCTGCAGCTGGGCAGGCCCGTGGCCAGGGACAGCCCTTGCTGTCTCCGGGGTCACCCGGTGCCTGCTTCCCTGCGCCGTCTCCTCTGCTTCATTGCCCGGAACCGTGGAAATCCGGGGCTGCTTTGAACACGGGTTCCTGAGCTCACCCGCTCAGAGCTTTCACACAGGGACTGCTCAATTATTCACCGCCTCATGGCCCTGGGATGAGAGGCAGTGGACCGGGTCCCGGTCGGGAGAGGGCTTTCTGATGCTGGCGCATTAATTTTTAAACTCTGCCACTTTGGTGGCCAGCCCTGAGTTCTGCCCCTTTTAAGCCACCAGGTTGGTGATGACAAAATGAGTTTGGTTTTTGAGTCTTTGTTTGTGACGGAGGATGGTTCAGGAGCGTCCTTGGACAGCAGGAGTCAGGCTCCTGGGTCAGTCAGAGTGGGGATCCATCCAGGCCAGGATGGCCAGGGCAGGAAGCGTCCTGCCGGGGTGATCACGCGTGTGCCTGGTCCCCCAGAGGCCAGGCGGGAGCAGGCAGACTAAGAAGTTGCCAGTTCATAGCTGGGGAAACTGAGTCAAGCCCAGACAGAGTTCTCTCCTCGAAGTGGCTTTCTTTAAAAAGTCTCCTGGGTGTCCGGGGGGGGTCTTTCCGGAGGCCCATCCTGTCCCTGGAGGTCCCTCCCCAGCACCCTTGACCACAGGCCTAACCCTCTCCCCCAGGCAGACAGGTTGCCGTGGAGTGTTTCTACAGCACTGCGAGGTCCCGCGCGCAGGAGGAGGCCAAAGCCCTCGGGACGGCGGCCGCAGCAGGCCCAGACCATTCTCATTACGGCCAGCTGGACCCCTGCGAGCCCTGTGAAATCAGAACAGTAACATCATTTATTTCAGCAGCACTGGGGAGAAACGGCTTTACAATGGTGTTTTACGTGCTACATGTGCACCATAAATATTTCCATAAAAACATGCATTAAAATAGAAAAGTGGGCTTCAAAATCTCAAAAGTCGGGCGGGGAAAACCCACAGCGAAGGCCGTGTGATGGCCGGGCTCAGCCCAGCGGCTGCTGTGGGGGCTTCGCTGTGGGTGGGGGCAGCAGGGAGCAGCACCGCTCCCCTCCGCTCACTGCGGATGGGGGCAGGGAGAGCCGCTGGGGGGCACGGGACCCCTGCCCACCCAGCCTGGGCTCTTCCGAGAGGCTGTGTTCAGTGACGAGGCTGTGCCCAGCACCAAGCCCACCTGCGGGGAACCGTGCTCAGGATCTGGGGAGGAGGACCCTGAGCTCCCGGAGCCCACGGGCTGAGGTCCTGTCAGGCCTCTGCTCATGGGGCTTCCAATGCCAGCTCCCCCAGCCCAGCCATCTCCAGCGAAGCCCTAATATTGAGGGGGACCCGGGTGGCAGGGTTCAGGGGTCCCCCAGGCCCTGTTGGTTCACTCACAGGCTCCTGCCCAGAGCCTGGGATCCTCACATGAGCCAGGACCGTGAGGGATAAGGATGCCTTTGCCCTGGTGTCCTGCGTCCCCGCCAGGCCCGCTCCCAGTGCGCCACACATCTGAACTCGAAGGCCTGAATGGGAGGCCGGCACAGAGACATCAAACCGCTCGCCCAGCTCACACGGCCAGTGAATGAGGCAGTGGGGATTTGAACCTGGGCTGCCCTAAGCCCTAAGGTCCCCGAGGTCCCTATGATTGGCAAATGGCCCCCAGGCCCCCAGCTCTCACTCCACTGGGCCCTGCTGTCCTCTCTGACGTCCCCTGAGGCTCCTGGGGCAGACCCAAGACATGCACCCACCCCTGATTGTGGCTGGTGGTCTCGGCCTGGGGCTTAGGACTTTGGTGGCTACATCTGGCTGCTCTGGAGGCTCTGGCAATGGAAACCTGCGATCCAGCCCCCATTGCTGCCCCACTGCTCGGCCCTCACTCAGCTCCACACAAGGGAAGTCATCTCACCCATGGCAGCTCCTCACGCCCCCCACCTCCGACAGACCCTTGCCTGCTCCCCACCTGCACCCTGAGCTGCACTCCCCGACCCCTGCCATCCCTGCGGAGGCCAGGACCCGCATCCCCTCTCCCCTGCAGTTGAGTGACCCGCATCCCCTCTCCCCTGCAATTGAGTGACCCCCCCCCCCGCATCCCCTCTCCCCTACAGTTGAGTGACCCACATCCCCTCTCCCCTACAGTTGAGTGACCCGCATCCCCTCTCCCCTCACAGCTGAGTGACCTGTGTCCCCGGCTCCTTGCAGATATGGAGCTCCCAGCTGCAGTGTCTCGGGGAGAGGCATGGGCAGAGCCAGCTCTGCAGGAGGGCGATTGCCTCTGTCCATCCATCTGTCCATCTTTGCAGAAGGGTAGCCGCCTCTGTCCGTCTGCTTGGGCTCTGGGGGTGAGCTGGACGCCCAGGAAGCCATGGCGCCAAGCCCCCTGGTGGTGAGTGGCTGCCACCGCGGCCGCCCTCTCTGTCCTGGGCAGGGCTGCCAGCCCAGCTTCGTCCCCACCTGTCCCTCTGGGGTCTGCCTTTCTTGGGGTCCTACAAACACTGAGGCTGGGACTGGGGATCTGAGTATGTGGCCCCTCGTGGGGGTCCAGGCAGGGTGGCCAGGTTGAGCATCTAAAAATTAAGGAAGCGCAATTAAATTTGAATTCAGATCAACAATCTGAATCCACGATGTTTTGGTCAGATCAACGATGGGTCAGAGGGGTCAGATCAATGATGTTTGGGTCTAGGTACAGCCCATGAAACATTGAGGACATATTTTCACTAACAGTTTAATCGCTGTTGATGTGAAATTCAGAGATAACTGGGAACGTGGTATTTTTTCTGGCACCGCTAGCAGTGAATGTGTATGGAAAATAAAGAGTCTGGAACCACACGGGAAACTAAGGAGCCAGAGCCCAGGGTGGATTCCATCGCCGAAGCTGCAGCCCTGGAGAGGCCTGGACTCAGCCACACCCCTCAGGGCTCAGACACCATCGTCATCAAAAACACCGTTATCGATCTGTAATCCACATGCCATACAATTCACCGATTTGAAGTGTGCGATCCAATGGTTTTTAGCAAATTCACATAAATGCACAACCATGACCGCAAACAGTATGAGAACATTTTCATCATCTCCAAAAGGAACCCCATACCCTTAAACTACGGGCGTGAGCCTCCCCCAGCCCTGCCAGGCCCTGGTCAACTCTAGCCCACAGTCTGTCTCTAGGGACCCTGTGAGCCTCCCCCAGCCCTGGTGGGCCCTAGTCACCTCTGGCCCATGCTCTGTCTCTAGGGACCCTTCGGTCCACACATTTCAGATACATGTCACCGTGCACAGGGCAGCCTGTGCCCAACTTCTCTCCCTCCTTGCACTCTTGGTCAGCCGGCCCATGCACGTGTGTGGGTGCCGCTGTCCTTCTCCGGGCTGAGCCCCCTCCATGCGTTCACCACATCTATGGCATGCACATGTGTGGGTACCGCTGTCCTTCTCCGGGCTGACCGTGACCCCCTGCATGCGTTCACCGCGTCTACGGAGCCATTTGTCCACCCAGGGGCATCTGTGGCGCCTTCACCTTTTGGCGATTGTGAACTTGTGTGGCCGTGAATGCATGCGCCTGGCCTTTCGTGGGCTGCTGTGATTCTCGCCTGCCCCTGCTTTGAGCCCCTGCTCCCACCCTGGGCCCCTCCACTCCCTTCCCCCTTCCCCAGGAAGCCCAGGGACCTGGGGTGCTTCCCAGTGGGGCTCCCGCCGCTGCCTCGCCACGGCTCTGAGTTTTCCTTCCCAGGTTTGCACAGAGGCTGCAGAGCCGGGGAATCTTCAAGGGGCGCTTTTCTCCGGAGTTCCAAGGCCCGGACGTGAAGGAGTTTACCTGGAGTGTGAGCAGCTTTCCAGACGGGTTCAAGACTCCAGAATACTCAAGGGGCTTCGGGGCAGGGTTGACTCTACTCTCCCGGGACCAAATCACACCTGGGCTCTGCTAACAGTCTCAGGTAAGTCAATGCTGGGTCCCCACGTCTCTGTGCCATGGGACGGCACCTCCTGGGGCCGGGGAGCTGCAGAAGGAGCAGGCGTGGGCCAGCTGTCTCATTATCCATCTCCTGCCTTGCCCGAGGCCCCCAGGACCTTCAGTGACCGCACCAAGCTGCAGGCACCGCCTCTGACTCCGATGGTCTTAGGGCAGATTTGGTGGCCACTGACAAAGACTCCAGGACGAAGTCCTGTTTCAAGGTCACTCCACCCTCATGACTGCAGATCCAGGGCTGGGGTTGGCCGTGCCACACGGGAGGATGAGGTGGATGGAAGCCACCGCGCAGGAATGAACAAGGGGTGTCCGCACGATGGCGGCCCCTCCCCCAAGCCTCCTGCCAGCTGGCCTGAGGCGACTTTGTGAGCAGGCACCCAGGGGCCAGGACTTGGGACCAGATAGAGAACAGGCTAGGCTGCCCATCCAGGGATGGGCCTGGAGGCTCAGGTGCTCCCCTGGGGTCAGCGTCGTCCTGAGGGATGGCCGCTCCGCCTCTCTGCCCTCTCTCTTGGGGGCGTGGCAGTCAAATGCACGCAGTGGAAAGCACCAGGACTCAATGAGCAGGGGAGGGGCTGCACCCCTCAGGACTTTCGAGGAGGGCCATCCCTCAGCCTGCCTTCACTGCTCTCCCCTCAGCGGGCAGTCCCCATCCTGAGCAGCCAGACAGCTCCCTGTTCCCTGAGTGGCCGCAGGTGTCCCCATGGGGCTTATGGGTCACACTCTTCTCTCTCTGCCCGCCCCCCGCCCCTGAGTCTCCACATACCGTGATGTTTTCATGGCCTGACTACCGTGTCCCCTGTCTGGAAGGCCTTTGCAGACACCTCCCGAAAGACAGAAGAAAACACATCCTCCACGAGGCTAGAGCTCCAGTCACTCCCACTCGATTGGCTATGGGGACACTGTTGTTTCAGGGTTTCCTGAAGGCAGCCCAGGCTCCAACCTGGGGCCAAGAGCAGTTGGTATCAGCAGGAGAATGACCCCTGGGGACCCCCCAACCCCTGTTAATGTGTCACCTCATGCGGCAAAAAGGACTTCGCAGATGGAGTTAAGTTGAGAATCCGGGATGGGCGTTTTCCTGGCGTGTCCTGGTGGGCCCGATGTGATCACAGGGTCCTCCTCATAGGAGGGAGGCGGGGTCGGAGCTGGCAGAGGGGGAGGTGGGACCGCGGAAGCAGAGGTCAGAGAGAGAGACTGGAAGATGCTGTGCTGTCAGTTTTGAGAATGGTGGAGGGGCCGGGTGCCCAGGAAGGTGGGTACACAGGGCAGGACAAAGGTGCTGGGGACTCTCTGCTGCTGTGCCTGGGCCTGGGCTCTCCCTGAGGCCGGGGCTGTCCTGTGTCCAGGGCTGGACATGCAGAGGCCATAGGCCTGGGGTGCCTGGCTGCTCTGTGGGGACCCTCATGCTTTCTTCTCTGGGGTGCAGCCCACCGACCTATGTCAGCCCCCAGCGCCAGCCTGGGTCTGGGTCTATCCTCTGTCCCCCAAGTGTGGGCCTCACCCAGCAGGTGCTGTCCACCCAGATGGAGCCGCTGACCCGGGGGTCTGGCTCTAGAAGCGGCCCTGTGGAATGAATGCCAGCGCCGGCCCAGCCACGGTTCCTGGACTGCAGGTGACAGCCCCGGGGCTTGGCCCTGGGCGGGGGGGCCCTCTGTATGTGTGTTTGTGTGCACCCTGGAATCCCACAGGGGAGGAGAGGGGCACAGTGCAGGCTGCCCTATGCTGAGTCTGGGGTCACCAGCCCTGGCTCTGTTCTTTACGCCATGGGGCGGGGCCCCTCTGCAGTGTCTGTGGCGGGTGGGGGCAGCTTAGTGCATCCCCAAATTCTTCCATCCAGCCAAATGTCTTTATTTCTAAGGTAAGAAGGATTACATAGGGCCTTCTACTATGATTTTGAAAATAATTTATAGAATTCTCCAATGTGCTTTTGTGGGAAGTTTCACGGTGAAACATGCTATCAACAGGGTTCTGGGAATACATCTAGATTTTAAATGCTTGGATGGCGCGACGTATCACACACGGACACATCTTGTTTTGTCTTTTTTTTTTATTGGTGGGGGGTTCAGGGAGCTAAATTTCCTTCCAATAAAAACACCACCGGCCCCCGCCCTGCCGTGGGTGAGGCTGGCTTCATGGAACCTAACTTTCTGGCAGAATCCCAAGTGTGGGGTGAGGAATTCCACAGGACTCGCAGCCTGCTGGGGTTCCCAGGCGAGGCGTGCTGACTCGGGGCCAGGCCTGAGCCACCGCTCCCCGGGGACTCCAGAGGTGGCCAGGGAAGCCCGGCCCGACGGCCCTTGAAGCTTTCCTGTCGGGTGTGGGAAAGGGGAGCAGCCGATGCCCCCAGGGCCTGCTTCAGGTTGCTGGGGTCTTGGAGAGGAGGGAATTGATTCTGAGAATTTCAGCAGCTGTGGGTGGGCATAAAGTCTGGTCCTCAGACGGTGGGCAGGGCTTCTGTTTGGGGGTGTTTTCTCTGCTGGGAAGAGTTAGGTGAAGGGGCTGGCTGGTCCCCGGCATGAGGTGGCCTTGGAGAAGCCCTCCCTTTCAGGGGCAGTGGGACATCCTGGGGTATTATAGGTGGTGCCTGGTGGGGACCCAGGTACCAAGGACACAGGGCTGAGGCCACAGCTGAGCTCGGCTGGGCTGGGCTGTGCTCTGCTGTGCTGGGCTGAGCTGGGCTGTGCTGGGCTGAGCTGGGCTGTGCTGGGCTGAGCTGGGCTGAGCTGGGATGTGCTGGGCTGTGCTGGGCTGTGCTGGGCTGAGCTGGGCCGAGCTGTGCTGTGCTGGGCTGTGCTGTGTTGTGTGGAGCTGGGCTCTGCTGGGCTGAGCCGGGGTGAGCTGGGGTGAGCTGGGCTGCTCTGGGCTGTCCTGTGCTGAGCTGGGTTGAGCTGGGATGTGCTGTGCTGGGCTGAGCTGGGCTGTGCTGGGCTGTGCTGGGCTGTGCTGGGCTGTCCTGGGCTGAGCTTGGCTGAGATGGGCTGACCTAGGCTGACCTGGGCTGGACTGGGCTGTGCTGGGCTGAGCTGGGCTGTGCTGGGCTATGCTGGGCTGTGCTGGGCTGAGCTGGGCTGTGCTGGGCTGTGCTGGGCTGGACTGGGCTGAGCTGGGCTGTGCTGGGCTGTGATGGGCTGGACTGGGCTGAGCTGGGCTGTGCTGGGCTGAGCTGGGCTGTGCTGGGCTGTGCTGGGCTGGACTGGGCTGAGCTGGGCTGTGCTGGGCTGTGCTGGGCTGGACTGGGCTGTGCTGGGCTGTGCTGGGCTGTGCTGGGCTGAGCTGGGCTGTGCTGGGCTGTGCTGGGCTGGACTGGGCTGTGCTGGGCTGTGCTGGGCTATGCTGGGCTGAGCTGCATCTCTTTTTCCTGCCCCTGCAGATAGGAGACTTGGTTCGACTCTCTTGGGGTGGTGGGTGTTCATGATCCCGTCCCTTCCCGGGGAGAGGCAAGCTTTGTTTCGCATCGTACCACTTTAGCTTCTCACATAGAGAATCCAAGTCAGAATGTGAAATCCACCGAGTGAAATTTCATCAACTGACTTCAACTGAAAGGCAGAAAAGCGGCCCAGGATCCCACCTGAGAAAGCCGTGGTCCCGCGGCAGTTCCTCTCTGTGGAGTGTGAAGCCAGGGCTTACGTCCAGGGCCCGTCCCGCGCACCCAGGCACCGGCGAGCTCTCAATCCTTCCTCTGGGAAGAGCGAGCGTGCGGGAGCGCAGGCACCTGTGACTCCGAGTGTCCCTGCCCCTTCTACGGAAGGGTCTCGTTCAGAGTGTGGAAAGGAGGAGAGGGAAAAAAGTCACTGTTTTCGTGCCGACCCGGTGCTCGGGCCCAGTCATCCCGTCATTAACCACCCAACTGGCCGAGTGGATGCCGGTCACCATCCTTTGGCCGTGAGGCCCCACAGCCCGGTCGCCGTCCTGGTGAGAGGGATGACCAGGTGGCACTGAATGACCTCCGCTCGCCGGGCGTTGGAGTGATTCGCCACGCTGCGTAAAACCTCTTAGGGCCGTTATGTTTCCCAGATTGTTTTACGGCAACACTCAGTGTCAATGTTATGCTTTGAAACACTGAAGAAACAACAGTCTCTGATCTTTATGGTTTGGAAGACCAAACACTCTGCTGAGGCTGTGGCCAAATCGATGTTTTAGATCCAGGAGAAACCCATCGTGTTACACCAGGAGAGACTGTCCTGGGAGGAAGGCGTCCAAATCACTCCAAGATGTTTTGGGCTCACGTCTCCTGTTCTCTACGGAAACACATTCGTGTTCTTGGGCGTGGAGTCAAAACACACAGAAAGGGGATATTTTTAGTCGAGCCCATTTGGAATAAAACTGCCGCTCTGATGCCTGAGGAGGGTGTGGAGACGGGTTGGCCTCCCAGAGATGGTGCAGCTCTGGTACTCTCCGGTCCTCTAAGTGGGGCAGTTTTGCGCCCCGGGCTGTGGTGTGAAGACCGGGCAGGAACATGGGGTGTGAGCCGAGGCCAGCCTACCACGGTATATGTAGGCAGTGTGCTTAGCTTGGGGGGTGGTGGGGAATGGGCAGACTAGGGACCCACCTTCCCACCTTGCTTGCCTCGTGCCCGGGACAGAGGCTCTGGCGTGGTCTCGGGGTGGGGGTGCTGGGGAACGGGGGAACTGGGGACCCACCTTCCCACCTTGCTTGCCTCGTGCCTGGGACAGAGGCTCTGTCATGATCTTTGAGGGGGTGGTGGGGAATGGGGGAACTGGGGACCCATCTTCCCACCTTGCTTGCCTCGTGCCCGGGACAGAGGCTCTGGCGTGGTATGTGCGGTTGTCCACTCGCTCTCGGCGTGTGCGTGGCCCTGCGGGGTATGTGCATCGGTGTGTGAGCACCGCCAGTTCACACACCACACGGTGCATGTTGGGGCCTCCCCAGGTGGGGCCGGGATGAGGAGGAGCGCGTACCTTGGGGGCTCCCAGCTGGACCATCCCTCAAATGCAGCGGCTTTTAAGCAGCCTGTGAGACAGACTGTGCTTCTACTCCTAAACAAGCAAACATGGCGTGAAAATCATTGAGAGAGCAGAGATGCGGATCCAAGCTGTTCTCAAGGAACCACTGTTGTCTTAATTGCTGCGGTAATTAATTTCAGCCCAGCTGCAGAGACTGCAGGCTGATACAAAAGCTCCACTTGCCGGATCTGAGCGAGCACTGCTGCTTCCACTGGGATGCGGAAAAACAGTGCGGAGAGATCCTGAGCTTCCACGCGTTGTCATTTCTCAGAGTTGCCGTCTGTTCCTTTAAGCAAGTAACACCTTTGGGGCTGGAGTGTGGCTCAGAGCGGGTGTCTGGTCTCATGTGAGATACCCCAGAGCCTCTGCAGCCCAGGACTTCTGCCTGGGGTTGCTCCACCCCACGGCTGCCGGTGCGACTCTCCCGGGCTCTGGAGAGGCCGAGGGGATTGTGACGTCCTGAGGCCCCTCCCACTGCAGAGCTGGTGGGATCGACTTCACACCTCACCAAGGTAGCCTGGGGTAGCCCACAGCTGGCCCGTGGATGGGCCCTGCACCTGTGGCATGGCCACTGTCACGTGGCTGGTGGTTGGCAGCCTGGGTGGAAACGGCAGTCAGCAACTGTCATGCTAGGGCTTGGGTTGGGCACTGGGGAAACATCACCATGAAATGCAGAAGGGAGGGCTCCCCCTCCCTGGGGAGAGAGTGTGGAGATGTCCCAAGGACTGGGCTGCCAGTCAGATGTGAATTCAGACAATCCACAAGAATGTTTCTTGCAAGCATGTGTATTATTTGGCTCAGCTGCCAAAACAAATCCCACAGCCTGGGCGACTTCAACAGCAGGAATTTGTTCTCCCACAGTCCTGGAGGCTGGAAGCCCAAGATCAAGGTGTCGGCAGGGCTGATTCTCTTGGAGGCCTCTTCCCGGGCTTGTAGGTGCCGTCTTCTCCCTGTGTCCTCATGTGATCATCCCTCTGTGTGTGTCTGTGTCCTCATATCTCCTTTGTATAAGGACACCAGTCCTCCTGGGTTAGGGCCCACTCTGGTGACCCGATTTCTAACTACCTCTTTAAAGACCATGTCTAGAAATACAGTCATGTTCAGAGGTATAGGAGGTTAGGGCTTCCACATATCTTTTTGGGAAGACAACATTCAACTGAAAACAATATGTCTATGCAATATTTGGGACATCACATCCTAAAAAAGTGTTTGCTGCTCACCTAACATTCACACATAACCACACATCCTGTATTTCTCTTTGCTAAATCTGCCCGCCCTTTCCATGGAACCTGTGTTTGGGGCAACCCCTTGACTCCCCATGGAGGCCACCCCAAGATGTAGTTATGCCCCAAGGGGAGTGAGGACTTGGACCCCGAAACCCTTTACCTGTGTAAGGCCAGATTGGCCTTACTTGGGGGTGGAGATGGTTGAATCCCTTGATCTGGGAGGAGCTGTGGTGGAAAAGGAGAGAAGCCAGCTCTCTAGGCTGCCTTGACCACACACACAGATGTGTGCACATGCACACGTGCACACATACATGTGCACACAGGTCCCAGCATGCGGGCTTCCTCCATGGGCAGGCACAGGGGTCGGGTGTCGGCCCAGAGGTTCACGGAGGCGCTAATGAGCGGCTCCAGGCCCCGAGGAGATGCGGCTCACACAGGTCAGATTTCGGATGGATGATGAAGGAAATGAGGGCCAGGCCAGCCTCTGGTTACAGTTTAGGGAAAACACGAGGCGCCCTTCTCTAGTTCAAAAGGCAGAGAGAGGCAGACCCGGGAGCTAGGGGGGCCCAACAGGATTCTAGTCCGGCTTCATCTCCGGATGCCCTGGGAACCCGCCTGGCGCAGACCGGGTGGGGGCGATGTGGAGACCGGACCCCAGAGCAAGGGGCTAGGGTGCGTAGCAGGGGGTGGTCCCGGCCACACAGTGTCCCCCATGGAGGGACCTCGACGGCCAGGCTGTGCGTGGCACGTGTCGTGTATGGATCCAAGGCAGGCCCGCCGCCCCCACCCAGCGCCAGCCGGGAGGTTGGGAGGTGTTAGCGCCGGGAGCAGCTTTCAGCTGAAAAACCCCCAGTTTATTAACTTTGCTCCAGAAGCCAGGGCGTCTGTTATTTGTGTTACTTTGATCTAGAAAAAGCTGTTTGTTTACATTTTATGACGTTATAAATCCCCCGTAAGCAGGCGTGATATTTTTATGATGCCCGACGAGGGTCCTCCTGTGCTGCGCGGCGGGTGCATGGGCCTTTACGGCCCTGCTACCAGTGTCGTCCCTCCCGGGGCGCGTTTCTGTTCATCATCTGGACACATGCGGCTCGCAGATGTGCTTCCTGGTGAACATCTGGGGTGGGGCTGCACCGGCTCTGGGCGTGGTGCAGCCTCACTGTGTGGGGAGCCCTGCAGCTCAGGGGGCGGCCCCTGTGCAGGCCTGGAGGGACCTCGGTCACCTGCCCGGCTCCCACGCAGGCCTGGGAGGGGACGGGGCCGGCTTTGGGCTCCTGCACAGGTCCAAGGCAGGAAGCTTGTGTGGCCCTCAGGCCTCTGTGCACAGGGCTGGGGTGGTCCATTCGGCTCTTGTGCAGGCGTGGAGTGGGGACATTGGCCCCATATGGCCCTTGTGGCCTTTTGGCTCCAGCTCAAGGGGTCCGCCCCACCCCCACTGGGACTCGTCAGGAAGCAGAGAGGCAAGCAGGGCAGGTGTGGGAGGCTTGCACCTTCCTGGCACCGTGGGCTCCGGGAGTGGTGCCCACAGGCAGCGGCCGTGCTTGCTCTCATCTTTACTCGGCAGACATCGGCATGAGCTGCTCTGTGTCAGGTCAGTGCCAGAGGCTGGGGCATAGCAGTGAGCAGGCCACATGCACCCTGGCCTTCTGGAAGGTGCAGACAGTGTGAGACTCGTGGAGAAGCCCCAGGATGGGTGATGCTGATCTGGGGCCAGGCCAGACCTCGCAGAGAAAGAGGGGACACGGACGGGGCCGGGACTGAAAAGTGAGTGGCCGTTGTCCAGGTAGGGGACAGAGCATAGGTGAAGATGCTTGGGTGTGAGGGGCATGGAGGGTTTGGGGAGGCAAAGGCCCCCCAGGCTGGGATATAGGGCAGAGAGAAGCAAGCGAGGGGTGGACCAAGACCCCTGCCCCCGGGTCTTGGTGGAAAGGCCTGGACTTCATTCTGTCCACCCCTACCGGGTGGGGTGCAGTGTCACTGCAGCTCCCGCCCCGTCCCTGAGTCCTCCTTACCCCTTCCCCCAGGCAAGAAGCATTGTTCCCTCTTGGTGACCTGGGCACCATGGAAGGCCTTTGGCACAAGGCATCCATCTTCGTTTTTGTGCCCTGCTCTCCCTCAGGGCTGAGTGTGGGTTTCCATCATCTCTGGACTCCCCTCAGCCCAAAGACACTGTGTGCCATGGAGGAGCCCCCAGGAGAAAGCTCTGGACTGCACAGATCCCCCTGAGAGCAGAAGAGAGGTCCAGTGTGGCCGGATGTCGCCTCAGACACTGTAAAGTGAGCACCTCCATGCAAGCACCGGGGACTACAGACAGGCTGGAGGGGACGGGCACAGGAGACAGCTCAGAGTAGAGTATCAGAGACAAGGACAGGGACAGGGGATGCAGGACAGAGACAAGGACACAGGATAGAGACCAGAGGACACAGGGCAGAGACCAAGGACACAGGATAGAGACCAGGGAACACGGGTTAGAGGCCAGGGGACATGGGATAGAGACCAGGGGACACAGGACAGAGAGCAGGATCATGGGAAAGAGACCAGAGGACACAGGACGGAGACCAGGACACAGGAGAGAGAGCAGGAGACACAGGACGCCGAACAGAGACGGGACAGGGGCGTGGGATCCAGGACAGGGACGTGGGATCCAGGACAGGGACGTGGGATCCAGGACAGGGATGTGGGATCCAGGACAGGGATGTGGGATCCAGGACAGGGACGTGGGATCCAGGACAGGGACTGAGGACACAGGCCAGGGGTCAGGTGACACAGGACAGGGACCAGAGGACACAGCCCTCAGAGGGACAGGCAGCAGTGTCCCCATGGAGCTTGCAGGCTGTTGGGACACACACAGTCAACCAGCAGCTCCCACGGGGTCAGTTTCCCCATCTAATCCCCACCCCTGCAGGGAAGGTGCTGGAGTTGCCCCTTTGCAGAAGAGGAGACTGAGACACAGAGCTCCACGTCGGGCCCAGCAGCTGTGAGTGCAGGAACTCTGCCTCCACCCTGGGCCCTGTGCTGCGGACCCCCAAAGCCTACAGCTCCATGCGGCTGTGCATTCATTTGACGCAGGCGTGGCACCGCCAGTACACATCACAGGCGTCCTTGCCTCTTGACAGCCACCACCCTCCCTCCAGGTGCCTGGCTCCGATCTGAGCCCCAGGCTGGGGGTGGAAGGGAATGCAGGGGTCTCTGCACGGTGGGACCCATGAGGCCAGCCCTCTGGGGCGCACCCTTGCCCACCCCTGCAGTTCCCCAGACTGCCCCTGCCCTCTGGGGCCTTGGGGGAGCAGGAGACACAGGAGAGGCCCTGGGGGTGGGCAGGCCTGCTATGCGCCTCGGTCCCACACCCCAGCCTGACAACCTCAGAAGGTCTCTGCTTCCCTGAGGCTCAGCGTCCTCCTGCACTGAACGGCAGTTGGCAGGGTGAGGAGGATGAACTGGGTGAAAAGTAAAGCTGGGTGGAGAGCGGAGGGTGCCGGGGAATGCAAGGAGGGTCAGTTCCCTTCCTCCCATCCCCTCATCTGCTTCTCAACTCAGAAACCCCCAGCTTAACTTGGAGCCTGGCCCTCTGGGAGCTGGGGTGCTGGTCTCCAGCAGACCCCTGGAGGAGGGCTGTGCTTCCCGCAGACCCCTGGAGGGTGGGCTGTGCTTCCCGCAGACCCCTGTGCTTCCCGCAGACCCCTGGAGGGTGGGCTGTGCTTCCTGGGCTGTGCTGGGGAAGCCTAAGGTGGAGACAGCTCCAAAGAGGCCACTTCAAACGCAGAAACCCCTCGGCGGCTCAAGTGGGGGTGGCGTCCTCCTCCTCGAGCAGGAGTCCCGGTCCCCGTTTATGGATTCTCTGTGCCTCGGAGACTGTGCTCTGCGCTTGACCTTCTGGAGGGAGGTTAAGCCGCAGCAAGCCCGGGAGAGCACTCTCTTCATCTTTTATGCCTGAAGATTTTCAGGTAGAAAACAAGGATCAACCTAATACGGAGGGTAATGAAAGAAAGTTATGGCCGGGGTGACACATCTGTGCCTGTGATCCCCCGGCTCCCAGCCGCGTCTGCACACGCTCATTACACATGGCCTGCACCGGCCAGCCGGGCTCTAACGTGTCCTCAGCTTTCAGGAAACCAGAGCCTCCGAGTAAGTATCAGATGAGTTGCTAATGTTGGAAAAAAAGCGAAAAACATGCTTGGGGGCTCTGTTTTATGGCTGCACTTGAAGTCGGAATCTGCGATCGTAACCCAATGCCGGCCTCACCAACGTGTTTTCGGTATTGTCGGGATAATTGAAAGTCCAGACAAATTTGGCTATTAGGGCTCCAGGCAGCGGAATCCCATGGTGGCCTCTGGTGTGATGGAGCTCGCCGAGGCAGTCTCAGGTCCTGCGCCCACCACGGTCTTCGGGAGCAGCTGCTGGCTTTGCAAAAGCCCCAGGACTTTCCGGGGGGACGTGGAGGGCTTGGCTTTGCCACCAGGACCTCTTGAAAGGCAGCTGGTCCTGGGCGTCTCATCTGGCCCCATGCCCTTCTTGGCCACCGATGTGGAAGGCAGGGCGCCCTGTGGGGTGAGCAGGACCGTCTGTGCCTTGGGGTCCGCCCTCTGCTTGTGTCACGGGCAGAATTATGTCCCCCGAGATGCACATGTGGAAGTCCCAACCCCCAATATCTTGAAATGTGACCTGATATGGAAACAGGCTCATTGCAGATGGTGAAGTTCAGATGTGGCCATTCGGGTGGATCCTACCCCGAAATGACTGGTGTCCTATGGAAAGGACGAAACTACGCACAGAAAGGGACACATAGGAAGCTGTGCGGATGAAGGCAGGGACTGGCCAAGAATCGCCACGATGGGAGGCTCAGAGCAGCTTCTCTCTTGAGCCTCAGAAGGGGCCCTTCCTGCGGCACCTTCATCTCCAGCCTCCAGCCCCCAGCACTGCGGGAGAGGGGGTTTCTGTTGCCAAAGCCTCATCTGTGGAGCTTTATGGTGGCCACGCAGTGGCCTTGCCAGGTTCCCAGCACTGAGCACACACTACAGACCCTCTGGGCGACCCTGCTCTGGGGGAAGCGCCCCACACCGGGGGTGCTGAGAGTGCCCAGCATGGCAGGCAAGTGCTCCCTGCTCCAGGCGCTTGGCAGCCGTGGGACTCACAGCCCTGCTTTTGTCTTGAGTGGGCCCCACCCCCAGGGGTTAGCCGGCAGCCTCCAGGCAGGTCGGCCAGGAAACATATCCATCTTGTAGAAAGAGAAATGGTCTTGGAAAGGCGTGTGGGGGTACTCTGTGCCCTCCAGACCCACCCGGCACCCTCCACCTGCCTGAGGGCAGCCCTCAGGCCCGCCCTGGGGAGTAGGCTTCCCTGGCATCTCCTGTGTCTGCCTTGGTGGGGCTCAGACAATGAAGAGGCTGCAGAAGCTCTGAGAGGCAGGTCTGAGCCCCCAGCTCCTCCCTGCTGAACCACATGGGTGGCTGCAGTCCCTAGGCCTCCCTGGGCCTCCCCGGGGGCCTCTGCAGTGGTCTCCTGTGCTTCTCCCTGCTCTGGGCCTAGGGAGGCATCCTGCCCTTCCCCGAAGGCGCCCATGGGAGAAGTCCTGGGGCCTGGACGCACTGAGACCTGCTCATCTTGCTCAGCCTCTGCAAGTGACCCCTGAGTATCCTTTCCCTCGCACTGCAGGGACTCCACCTGCTCCCTGGGCTGCAAACCCAGGCTGGGGTTATGATGGGACTAGTATTTTGCCTCCTTTTACTCCACACTTGGTCCTGGGTCCTGGGCTTTACAGACAGATAAGTGACTGGAATTCGGGGGTGACGCGCTGACGGGGCCTCCAGACTTTCCCTCCTCCCCAGTCCTCATCCTCATGTGGGTGGCAGCCACGAACTCATGGCAAGGAGATGTGGTCGTGATGAGATTGTAGACTCAAAGCAGCAAACTCTTGGCCAAGACCGGACAGGCTGCACCGGCCCCCACCCCTCTTGGGCTGGCTGTTGGCCAGGTGTGGGTGGAGGGGAGGGGCGGGGAGAGCGCCAGCCTCAGCCCTGCTTCCTGGAAGTGACGCAGAAGAAGGTTTGGATTGCAGCAAAGAGGGGCCAAGTTGGCAGATGGGAAGGGACACTGCCAGTAGGCCCAAGGTGGACTTCATCTCAGAGGAGGCGTTGGGAACCGAGACCTGCCACAGGCACAGGGGCGCCCGAGACCCACCTGGATGACACTCTTCTCAGCCAAAGCCAGGCGAGGGATGCCAGCAAAGACCCTGCCTGCCATCCCCACCACCTCGACCGTGAGTCTGGCTCCCCACTGGACTCCAGAGGTCACCTTGGAGCTTAGGAAGGAGAGGGGCCAGTCCTAAATGGACCTACCCTAACCCTGAAATGACCAAATCTTTCCAGAACTGAAGATTAAATGGAGCTAAAGTTCCTGCAGAAGACGGATTGACAGCTCTGCTTCCCTGATGTCTCCTGGCCTCGGACTCTGGCACCCAATGATCTGTGGATGTTGTAATTGGGTGTGGAGGGTTGAATAGGCACAGTCTCCACATCCGAGCAAAACCATAGATGGCCGCGTTGACCTAAGGGGGAGATTCTGCGGTGAGGAGCGTGCTGAGGGGAGGCAGGGCCCCTCCCCTTTCCGCCTGAATCCGTGCCAGCATCTCCCTCATGCTCGAGTTCACTCCCGGGAAATGTACCCACACAGGAGGGCCCACCTGGGACACACGTTTTTACAATTAGCCGTTCTCTGTACACCTGGGTCGGGGAATTCCAGAGAGGGCCGGGAGGCCAGGAGAGAAGTGGGTGGGCAGGCACCCTCTGATTTGTGGAGGAGGTGGGAGAGGGGAAAGTTCGCTTTGGAAAACAGGCCAGGCGAGTCCACGTGTGCTCCTGTAGGGTCCTTGCCACGGACCGAGCCTCCCCCATCCCTGGCCTCCCCCAGCCCCCGTGGGGTAAATCCCGCCAGCGCGTCCACGGGGCCGGCTCCTCCTGGGCGTGAATCGGACCTTTATGAGCACGGCAGCCGTGCCTGGGAGATTCATGGCCCTGGCGCCCTTTACTGTGGGTTATGAATAGGGGCCCTTAGCCTTTTCCTTCTCATTCAATTTATCATTTTTGCCCTCTTTCAACACCAGGTACAGGCTAGTGATTTTGGAATGTGCGCCTGCCCAGAATCGCCCGTGCAGTGAGAAGTGTGTGGAGGAGAGGGAGGAAGGCCCGGGCCCTGCCCCTGCCCCTGAGAGGCCAGGCCAAGTGCAGGTTGCTTTGAGTGAGCTTGTGGAGGGGAGGTGGTGGCCTTTGGAGAGGCTCAGTCCCAGCGTCCAGGCAGGGCCCAGCTCAGCTTCTCGGGTCTCAGACAGCAAGGCTCAGACAGCCAGACTCTGGGTTACTGACATCCTCGGCCTCCTGGCTCCTTCGGGTCACACCCTCTGTGGTCATGGAGCAGGTCATCTCTGGGGCTTCACTCGCGACCCCCTGGTTTGGATGACTTTGTGGTTTTTGGCTTTAAGAAGGTCAAAATCTCCTGTCCATCACTAATAAGTGGATAAAGAGGAAAAGCCCGGATTCCCAATATTTGGCTGGAGCAGGGAAGGTTCTAGGGCCTGTCTTCTGGGAAGAAACTAGAAGTCAGGCTGAGGCCCCAGGAGGGGCACTGTGCACAGGAGGGACCAGACTGGCCTTTCCCAATGCCAGTGGACTTTAATCTTCTGCTGATGGCACCATTTGACGAAGAGAAATGACATCAATTCTTTGTATTGTCATTTTGCCATTTCTGCCCATTTCTTGACACCTCAGTCAGCACCTGTGGGTGGGCTGAACACACACATACATGTGCACACCTACATGCACACACATGCACATGTGCACACAAGCTCCCACACATGTGCACACACACAGACGAAGCATACTCATGAATATGCACACACACCCATGCACACATGTACATGCATACACATCTGTGCACACACAAACACATGTACACACAAGCCCTCACACATGTTCACACATGTACACAATATACATATGTGCACACAAAAGCCCCCACACATGTGCACACACACAAACACACTCATGCATGTACACACAAACACATACAGAAGCCCACACACACGTGTACACACAGAGAAGCACATTCATGCATGTACATACACACCTGTGCGAGCATGTACACACATACACATGTGCACACACAAACATGCACTTGCCTGTGTGCACTCACTCCTTCAGCATCAGGACCAACCTCTCCTAGAGAGGACACTGTTGCTATAGAAGGAAAGAAATTGATGTGAACCCCCGGAGTGGAGGAGCCAAGCACATTTAGCAGCCGAGGGGTCAGGCCTCCAAGGGGCTGCAGAGAGGCCTTATGGACACCAACCCAAAGGCTCTGCCTGGGCAGCTACAGCCCTCCCAAGCCCAGACATGCTCCCCACAGACCCTCAGCCTCACCGTGAGCCCTGCTGAGGTCAGGTGTTCCAGGGCCTCCACCGTGTGGGGCGGGGGGCTGCTGGCAGTGCTTGTGCTCCAGCAAGAGTCTGGCTCTGCCCCTGGACACCCAGCATGGTGCCAGCTCTCCTGTGGCGTGGCTGTGCTGCAGAGCCTGTGAGTGTGACCGTGGCTCTCCAGGGCCCTGTGCAGAGGTGCCACAGGTGGCTGCCACGGCCTGTTGGTGTCAGGGGTTGGATCCTGGCTGGATGCTGTGGGGAGCTGTGTCCAAGTTGGAAGTTGGAGGAGCCGTGGCCCGTGTGGGCCTGAGAGTGAGGACAGGTCTGACTCAAATCATCCTGAGAGTTGGAGGGGATGGGTCCCTTGCTGAGATGAGACCAGGATACCATGAGCCCTGGCCTCCGTTTGTCCGCATCCTCCCTTGGTGTCAGCTGGGGCAGTAGTTCCTCCTGCCCTAGGCCCCCTTCTTGCAGGGCTCAAGCCCTGTTGCAGGCTATGCAGCCCCTCCAGGGTCAGGACCAGAGGGAGACTGCACAGGCACTGCCTCAGGTTGCATGTGGTAGGGACAGCACTTGGCAGACGAGGTTGAGAATGCCTGGCCTTGCAGATTGGCCAGTGACCAGTGTTCCTGTCCATCCCCACAGAACCCTGGCTGCCATCAGAGGGGGGAGGGCCACACATCCCGCACACAGTGAAGCCTCGGTCACCTCTGCTGCAGACACACATAGAAGGCTTCCAAGAAGGGACAGAAAGGAACATCTGACTTCAGCAGGGCTCATGGTGAGGCTGAGGGTCTGTGGGAACCATGGCTGGGCTTAGCAGGGGTGCAGTTGCCCAGGCAGAAGCCAGTTGCCCTGGCTTCCTGCTGGCTGTGGCCCGGCTGCTGGTGTCTTGGGAAGCCCCCACCTTACACAAAGACCCCTTGACCACTCCCTGGAGTTTACAGTGGAGCTCAAACTAATATGGACTCTGAGTCAGATGGTAGGGCTGTATTTTAGGCAGTGAGGGAGGAGTGTTAATTTCAAGGACTGAAATCTGAAATCAGGGACCTGCACCAAGGTCTCAGCCACGTGGAAGGCTGGGCTGTTTGGACATTCTGTCCCCTGACACCCCACACTGATGTGTCCCAGTTCTCCACTTTCTGACGTCCTTTGCCTCCTTGTCCAGAGGCATCTGCTGGCAGCAGCAGCTCCCAGTATGGTGGATGAAAATCAGTTTCTTTTCCAGCATTCCTGTATCGCTGAGGAGGCAATTCTGGAACACCTGCAGGTGGGGACTTAGGATCACTAGAGAGGTCTTGGCCCACAAGGAAATGCTCAAGATCAGCCACCTCCAAGGTGCTTGTACCAATGGGGACTCTCCCGCAGCCCTGAAATGAAGAACAAGTCCATGTTTTTCCACTTTCTTCTTTTTTCAATTAAAGTTTATTTCGTATCAGAATTCCACCTGTCAATATTTTGTCCAAGTGATACATGTATATAGTTCAGGGCTTATGGGGAATACAGACAATTTCAAAGATTAAAACTTTTCAAAAATTTACTGCCTGTGAACCTTTTCTCAGAAAGCTACTGGAGGATGTATCCCAGCAAATCAAGGATATAAACCAAAGGAAAAGTCAGGGCATGGAAAAGATTACGTAAGAAAGGAAAACAGGTGACCTCTCACTTCTCACTGATCCTCCGATTTCTGCCCCAGAAGCAGCCATTTTCAGTGGTTTCAGAGTTTTATCTGTATTTATCCGTATCTTATATGACATGTAGTGTTTTGATTTTAAGGATTTTCTATTGACCGCTGTTGAAGAGCAGAAGTTTAACATTTTTTAACACACACTTGCTGATTCAGTTAGTCCACAGCCTTTTATTACATCAGTTTTCTGCGCTTTTGTTCTTACGAATGTGTGGATAACATTCATTTCCTTTCTTAAGGAACCTTTTCCTTGGCGTGCATTAACAATTGGCTTACATTTTCATTTGCATGAGTGTCTAGAAAATTTCTCTGCAAATGGGCTTCAGGGTTCTGTTTGTTTCATTTACTTATTTTTCTTGGAGGCGTCTTTGTTTTTTCTCCATGACGTTCTGTTTTTTTTCCTAGTTCTTATGCTAATCAGGATGCATGAGGAAGTGAAAGGGGTGCTATTAAGAATTCCACTAAGAAACAGGCAGGAATAAGGACTGACTGTCACCCCATCTGTAGCCCACTGAGGCAGTGGCTGTCTTGAGACTTACTTGGTCATCACCCTGGGGATTCCTTGGCCTTTTCAGGTTTGCATTTTCTGTGTCCTGGTTTCTCCATTGGGTCATCCCCTTGATTTGCTGGGACACGTTCTTCAGTAGCTTTCTGAGAAAGGGCTCATGGGAGGTAAATTTTTGAAATGTTTTAATCTTTGGAATTGTCTGTATTGCACTGACACTATTGATGGTGTGTTTGAACGCTAAATTCTAGATTGGAAATTATTTCCCCCTCAGCGTTTTGAAGGTGTTGCTTCATTGTCATCAAGTTTCTCTGAAGCCATTTTTAGTTCTCACCCTTTGTATAGGATCTGCTTTGTTTCCTCTCTAGAAGCTGTCAAGTGCACATCTTTCCCCCCTATCTTATAGCACATCATGGTACCATGTCCCAGTGTGGATAAATTCTCATTCCTTACGCTGAGTAGTCCTGGCCTCTTTCTCAGTTTTCCTTGCTCTCCCCTCCTGGTCAGCTGCAGAACTCCCAAATCCATCTTCCAATTGTATCCCATTTCACTTCTCTCACAGGGGGCTGAGCAGCGTGTCTGGGGAGAGTGTGGGCTCCTGGGTCAGATCCCAGTGCTGCCTTGCAGGACCTTTAGAAAGTTCTTGCAGGACCTTTAGCTCCTGCAGCTCCTTGCAGGACCTTTAGCAAGTTCTTTCAAATCCTTTTGCCTCCATTTTCTCATCTATAAAATGGGCTTAGTAGACAGAGCATTCCTTATGGAGTTCTTGGAGAGTAAGTGGAGCTTCTGCTGCTGCTGATTTTAAACGGGTTTCCATTAAAGCAGTCTCCTCACAGGCATCTGGGTTTTAAGAAGGCTCCAAAGGAGAGAAGCTCTGAAGGGGGCCGGGTGGGCTCTGTCCTCGCGTGTCACTGCCGGCAGCTGGGCCGGTATGGAAAGCCCAGCTGGTGGCTCCTGTTCCTGCAGTGGCTGCCCAGGCCGGTCCCCACTCCCAGGTCACCGAGGCACTGCCCTGCAACCCAGCTCCCCTTCAGAGGAGGCACATGTGCCATACTCCTCATGGGCATGCTGCTGTCTGGGCTGTCACGGTCAGTGTCATGGCAGGTGGAGAACAGGGCCAGGGGCTGAGTTTTGGTCCTAGGGCTGCTGAGTGACTATCATTTTCCTACTGGCCTCAGTTTCCCCTACTCATAACAGGAGAAGCCTGGACTTGCTGATCCTGGAGGCCTCTCACCTCTGACGCTGGATTAGGTGCCCCTGGGGCCATGTTCCCAGCCAAGGGCCCCTCCATGTAGACATTCCTCTCCCTCGAGGTACATTCCTTCATTATGAGCTTCTAGCTGCATGCTGACCGCAAATTCTCACTGGAGGCAAATCTAATCTATTTCTGCTCCCTCTCCTGCCACCCTAGACGCTGGCTACTGTGGCCCCTCATTGCTTGGCCCCTCCCTCTGCCTTGGCCAGGTGCCAGCCTTGAAAGTCTCATATTTATAGTCCCCGAAGCAACCCGCAGATGTGGGCATCCCTGCTGGCTGTTGCTGGTTACAACGCCGAGGGCACTGGCCCTTATGGTCCAGCCTGGCCTCCCTGCTTGGCTCTGAGAGGCCATTGGGATTGGAGTTTGGAATTGGACCAGTCACAGTGCTGGGTTGGCCATGGAGCAGTGAGTGAGGACTTGGCAGGGGCTTCTCCACGGAACCATTGGCCTCCAGGGGCCAGCAGGAAGGCAAGACCTAGGCCCTGACAGGAAGAGCCTGGCCGGCCAGCTGCTGGATGTCTTTCAGCAGCAGGTGCTTGCTGGCCTGGACGCCGCCTCCAGTGGCTTCAATCTATCCTGGATGTCCACCTCCACCTCCCTTAGGACACCAGCGATGGGAACAACCAATTTTGATTTGGTGGCACAATTCCAACCTCAGGAAAAAATGTAATCAATGCGGGAGGGCTTGAGGATCAAATGCACATCTGTGTGCACGCACACACATGTGAGGCCATGCACAGTACCCACATGAAGCTACAAGAAGGACCCAGTGGCTTGCCAGGGCTCGCAGTGGTTGCCACAACCTCTCCAGGCCTTCTAACCCTCACGGTGCAATGCGGCATCTCTTGGCTGGTGCTGGGCTGGGCTTCTGGGCAAATACCACCTGCTACACAGGCACCTTGGGCCTCCCCACACCCGTCTCAGGTTCCTGCAACCTAACTTTTTTTCCTGGAACAGGATCTCGCTCTGTTGCCCAGGATGGCAGTGGCACAATGTGGCTCACAGCAGCTTCAATCTCCTGGGCTCGAGTGATCCTCCCACTTCAACCTCCTGAGTAGCTGGGACTATAAGCATGTGCCACCATGTCCAGCTAATCTTACTGATTTTTGGTAGAGATGAGGTCTTACTATGTTGCCTGGGATTCCTGAGCTCAAGCAATCCTCCCACCTCAACCTCCCAAGGACTACAAATGTGAGCCACTGCACCCAGCCAAACCTTATTTTTTCTTTTAAGTGATCCATTAAATAAATAAATGCTCATTAATTTAAAAAAATCAATGTGGCTTTTCATGAACAAATCCATACATCAGGAAATCCGTTCTTTGTCAGGCATCTGTCCCCTTGGGTTGACAATTGCCCCTGTGCAGAGGTGAGCTGTGTGGGATCAGCCTCCAGAGCAGGGGCACCCGAAACCCACTGCCACGCCTTTCCAGTCCCATGTTCAGGCCTTTCCTTCAGGAGAGATCATCCTTCCTTTGTACTGATTTAAAGGGATCCTTGGTTGTGGGGGCCCGAGCTGGTGACTGCTGTGGGGCCACAGGACTCCCCTCTGATGCCTGAGGCCCCCTCCTTGCTCACTTGTATAACGGCTTTGGGGAATTTCACTCACAACCAGGAGAAGGGGCATCCCCACAGGGTACTTCTAGGGGGACCCCTCAGATGTCCTGCCCTCCACTGGCCCCTAGAAGAGAGCGGACCCAAGGCTGCTGGCCGCTCCAGGAGAGGCTTCCCTGTGTCCTGCCCCAGGCTGGCTGCTGCCCTGCATGGCATCCTGGGACCAGGACCAGGTCAGAGTGCCCAGGACTGCACGGCCTGCCCCCAGCAACCAGAACAGCTGGGGGGCTTGGAGAACTGGGGGCTGAGAGCTGAACATGGGACTGAGCCTTCAGGACAGGGTGACCAACCTGCACTGCTGCTAAGATTCTCTTTAGGCTCTTCCAAAGAAGGGGGTGTGTGTGTGTGCGTGTGTGTGCACGCGCGCATGTCAGTGTGTATGAGAGTGTGTGCACATGTCAGTTTTGTGTTTGTTTGTGTGTGTGTGTATTTTGGCTTTTTGCTTACAGTGCTGGAGGCTGGAAGCCTCAGGTCAGGGTCGGGCTCAGGTGAGGGCTGCCTCCTGGCTGCTGAGGGCCACCATTTCCCTGTGTCCTCAAGTGGCGGAAAGAGAGCTGAGTGTTAGTGCTTCTTGTGTGGACAGATGTTCCTGTGTCTCAGTGTATGTGTCCAGGTGCAGGTGTGTGTGAGTGTGCCAGTTTTGTGCATGTTTGAGCGTGTGCATGTGAGTAGGCTAGGTGTGCACGTGTGTCTGTGTAGGTCTGTCCTTGTATGAGTGCGTGCGGCTGTGAGCGTGTGTGCTGGTGCGAGCGCGAGTGCATGCGTCTGTGAGCGCGTGTGCTGGTGCGAGCGTGAGTGCGCGTGTCTGTCGGTGTGTGTGCCGGTGTGAGTGCGAGTGTGTATGTGCATGTGTGTTAGTGTGTGCATGTGCATGTCCCTGTGCATGTGTGTCCGTGTGTGGGTCAGTGTGTTGGGTGTGTGTTGGTGTTGTCAGTAGAAGCACTTGTCAACTTTGTGCATATAAAGAGGTGTTAGTGTGTTTCGTGTGTTTGCATGTTGGTGTGTGCATGTGTGTGTATGTGTTAGTATGTACAAGCATGTCAGTGTGCACAAATATGCACGTTGGTGTGTCTGTGTATGTGTGTTGGCATGTGCACACATGAGTGAGTGTGCACATCAGTGTGTGTGCATGTGTGTCTGTGTGTATGTTGTGTGATGATGCATGTATTACACATCAGTGTGTGTTACTGTGTGTGTGTGTCTGTGTGTGTGTTGGGGGCATGCATTTCTGTACATGTTAGTGTGTGCATGTGGTTCTGTGTGTATTAGTGTGAGCGCACACAACAGTGTGCAGTGGCACCTGGCTTTTCTGGGGGATCCCTCCTGGCACAGATGTGACTTGGGGCTTCACTGAGGATTCCCTGCCCTGGCTCCTGTCAGAAGGAATCAGGAGTAGGAACTATCACCAGGAGATGCCTGAAATCTGATAACCTGGCCTGGCCAAAAGCTTAATGGTCACATGAAAGGCTTTTTAATATTTTTAAGATTTAGCAAGTATTTTGTTAGAAAAATGTGGTCATGCTTTTCCATAACTGAATAAAAGGGTTGGGTCCTCCATGGCCTTCTAGCCACGGGCTCTTGGCTCCCATGGGCAGTGGCTCGGGGCTGGCCTGGGCTGTGGGGAGGCCTGGGGGGCCCGTGTTGTCAACTCCTCACAGATCCTGGTGGTGCAGGATGGCTGCCTGCATGCAGGGGCCCCACCCTCATCTGGTGTGGACTCAAAGCTTCCTAGTGAACCCCAACCACTCACTCCCAGAGGCCCCACTGAAAGACTGTGGTCTGCACCAGAGGGAGCCTCCTATGCGCGGGGAGGGGGGCACCCAGCGTACCGGGTGTTCCCATCTCACCCAGGATGGGGAGCCACATGGATGGCGCACAGAGGAGGGAGATTCTAGCCCTGCCCACTGAGGCGCACGCACTAGGGTTCCTCGGTACCCCAGTGAGTGCCTCGGTCCCCACCCTCATTGTGCCCCCAGCCCCAGGCCCCATAGCCCTGGCCCTGCCCTGCAACACTTTCAGACCAGCAGACACACGCACCCTTCAGCCTGGCTCCAGGTTGGGGTGAAGCCCCTTCTCCTGGGCCCCCATGGATGAGGCTGGACAGCCCCAGACAGGCCACTGCATGGTACTGGTGAGGGGAACAGCTGGAGGGATGGGAGGCGAGGAGACTCATGTTCTGTGGCTGGCCGCCAGGGGCTCCTTTTCCCAGCAAGACCCGTTTTGTAGAGCAGGGAGGATGGACTGAGCCCAGATCTGGCCGCTGCACCTCCACGTGTTGGGCAGCGAGCCACGGATCCCGTCCTCGCCTGGTCACCCCCAGGGTCTGGCCGCCCTGTCTCAGGAACCTGCCCGGCCAGGGGAGAGTGCCAGAGCCCCTCGGTCACCCCATCCTCAGCCTCTGACCACAGAGCAACCCACTTGGCTCTGTTAGAATTTTTTTTAATTGAGTTCATTAAGATTTTGCCTACACATACAACAAAAAGGTCCTCAAACAAACAAGCAAAGTGAAATAAAATTCAACAAGAGAAAACCATGGCCACCGCCCCAAAACAGCCTTGGTGAGCCCGCTAAGCCCCCAGTGCTCTATGCTCACATGTTTTTGTAATATTTTCAAAACTAAACTGTTTTGTAGTCTTTTTCTTAAAGGGGGTTCACAAATTGCATGCACCGAAGGCCCACAAAACCTGGGCCCACCCTGGTGAGGGGAGTTCTTGCCTCTCCCAGGCCCCCATGGCACGATCTAAGTGATTTATTTCCTTGGCCAAAACCAGTAAGAAATCTGAGGAAATGAAAAAAGGTTTGGTTCCTCGGCAAGGCTGCAGCCTCAGGACACCTTGGTCCCCTGGAAGTGGGTCCCCTCACCTCTGGAAATTAAAGTGGCGTTCTTAGTAGACAAGACACTGCCCCGTCTTCGCTGCCCACAGGGCCGGGAGTGGGTCATGAGGGGCCCAGGGCCTGGCCGCTGCTCCAGGGACCTGGTTTAATGGCCCGAGTCACCGTTGACGGCGTTTGAACACCAGGAGGTGCGGGTGCCGGGACCTGGTTTAATGGACCCGGGTCATTGCTCGTGGTGTTTGAACAGCACCAGGAGGTGCGGGTGCCGGACAGCTGCAGCTTCTGTTTCTGATAGAGCCCTGGGCACCACGATTTAATGGATTAGTTAAAATGATGTGAAAAAATGGATCTCTGATTTATGACCTGCAAGTTTTTGCTGACTGCGGCATGTTTCCCCCAAGCCCCGCGTCTTAAAGTCCTGGGCACACACGGCCTGGTTTCCTGCCTGTGCCCTCAAGGCTCATCCAAGGTCCCTTTGCCCAGGGCCCTCCAGACCTTTAAAACAGGAAGTTTAATTTTATAGAATTAAAAAAGAGAAAACGGTACTTAATTATCTGGCTGTGAAACAGCGCTGCCCTGTCTTAATTTTAGTAGCTAATAAAAGGCCGTTCCTGGAGTTAACTACTTCTGGTCCAAACGCCCTGCGATTTTGGCTATTTGGATAGAATATTTTATGAACTGTTATATATTGCACTACGGTTTTTAAGCTCTGCTATGACATATTTCTCTCAAGATTTATTAGGATTTTTTATTTAAAACAATATATTAAATAGGGGAGAAAAAGTAATCTTAGGTAAAATTCAAATATTAGCAAAACAAAACATGGACCAAAACCTCTTTTATTTGAAGTTCTCCCTCCTTCCACCCCCACCCCACCCCCTTCCCTCCCACTGTTGCTGTAAAAACGGTTTGGGGAGCAACGGCCCCAGCTGCATCATTAATTCAATATGTCTTCCAACCTGCCTCCAATCAGGGGATCAATTTCAAGGCTAGTTGCCGCTTAAGTGACTTTATGGAAACAGAAAAATGAACGGTGCCCAGCAAGACCAGCCCAGCCTCCTGTAAAGAGCCCCGGGCGCCCTCCCAGTTTCCAGCAGACCCAGGACAGCCGCACAGACCCCTGGCCCCACGAGGCCCCCTGCCATGTGAGGTGCATTGGGACCTCCCGCCCCTGCCCTGGCAGGTCGTGTCTTCAGTGGCCGTTCCCTCTGAGCGGGAGCCTTCCTTCCTTCCCCTCCTCCACGGCTACTCCTCACTATTAAGGACCTACTCCTATAGGAGTTTCAAGGTTGCTGGAATGAACCTTGGCAGCAGAAGTGGGGACCCATCCACCCAGGAGGCAGGTGGTGGGACTGTGTGGGAGCTGAGGCTGCAAGCCCTGGCCCATGGGACTGCATTTATATAGCACAAGTTCAAAGCCAGAACGACAAGAATTTCAAGACCGCAAAGATGGAGCATTTTAAAACTCAGGCTAGGCCCCTTTTGAGTGAGGATCCCCCAGGTTTCATGTGGTGACTGCCCCCGACCCCCAGTGCCGGTCGTGGTGCTCTTGGGAATAGGGAACCCCCGGGAGGCTTTGAGCAGAGCCCAGCTCTCAGGAAAACCGGGGCAAGCGATAGGCCTTCTCAGGGCAAAGCAGCCCCAGGAGCCCAGGGCCTCCTGCCTGTGCCCTCTGCTCCTGCAGCCAGGGCCAGCCAGGGAGCAGTACTGGGCAGGCACCTGCTCTCCTGGAGTGGACAGCGGATGCAAACAGCTGGAGAAGCCCACAGGTGCAGCTTGTGATTCTGTGCGATGGTGAAAACAAGCAGGTAACGAGATGGGATCGTCGCAGAGCCCCTGGCCTAGAGGGCTCGGGTCTTCTCTCTGAAGAGAGGACATTTCTATTGAGACATCAAACCCAGGGGAGAGGAGCATGAAGAGCTGGAAGGAGGGCAAGAAGGCAGGTGCCGGGGAAGGCAGAGGGCCAGACATTGGGGAAGCCAGAACTGTGACCTTCCCCTTGGAGACCTCAGGCCCAGCTGCCCTCCAGGACCAGCCCAAAAGGCCTCCCAGGCAGGCTCTGCTGGAGACATAGTGGGTGACCTCCACCTGCCCGGCCCTCACAAGGAAGGCGTCCGTGGTTGCAGAAGGTTGCTCTGAAGAGCATCTGCTCACTGCCATCATTCACGGTCGCTGGGTGATGGGGCCGTGATTGGGGCCATTGGAAAGAAAATCACTGTGGTCGATTACAGCGATCAATGCTTCTGAGAAGCCTCCTTCCAGCTGTGTGCCTACCTGTTAGCCTTGTGTAGTTAGCTAATTCGTGGGCATTCAGGGGTTTGAGCAATTATCAATACCTGGAGCTGTGTGGGCCCCGGCATCTACCCACACGGCTTTATTGGTTTCCCCCCACGCCTGCTCAGGTCAACCTGGCGTGACAGCTGCACGCTGCATGTTTGAAAGCAGCAACAAGGCTGTCTTTGTACGGCAGGGGTGGTGCTGGCAGCTCTGTGGCGGTGCTGGGCTGCTGGGCTGCAGGACTGGGCTGGCTCCACTTGGGGCGGGTGCAGCATGCATGGGAGAAGGCAGGGTGTGTGCTGAGGGGACCATTCCAGAATCCCCGTAGGCCCCAGGGCTGGCCTCAGGAGCTGTCACCACGGCTCTGCTTGGCTGCCCATGCATGCTGGCAGCCAAGGGGAAGGAGAGTTGCCCAGTTCCCTTTCCTGCCAGGTACCCCCTACAGCATCCCCAATGCCTACGAGCCTGGCAGCCCTTCCTCCTTTTTCCATGCCCTTCATTTCTTTTCGGGAGCCAACCCTCACACCCGCAGTGTCAGGACATTGCTTTTCTGGCCCAGAGCCCTGTAGTAATCAGGAAGGCCGGGCTCCCAGGATCCCCAAATGCAGGTGGGGAGGCAGGGCTGGAGCAGAGCCAAGGCAGAGGGTTTCTCTGGTGGGTTGAATAGCATCCCTCTAAATGCATGTCCACTCAGAACCTCAGAGTATAACCTTATTTGGAAATTGGGTCTTTGCAAATGCCACCTGTTAAGATGAGGTGTTATAGTGGATTAGGGTGGGCTCCGAATCCAAGGACTGGTGTCCTTCTGATGAGAGGACAGAGAAACCCCGAGGAGGAAAATGCACAGGTGACAAGGACGGCAGAGATGGGGGTGACGTGGCTGCAAGCCAAGCAAGGCCAGGGACTGTTGGGGCCCCAGAAGCTGAAAGGGGCGATGAAGGGGCCACAGCCCCAAACTCAGATTCTTTCTGTATGTTCCGCATCTTGCATTCTCATGACTTTTGAGCTCTATGTAAACATGTACCTGTATTTTATTGCAAAAGAGAAGTAGACAATCTCCCTGAATCTTCAAGCAGAACCAACTTTGTGTCTGTCCTACAATTCTCTTGTGCCTGGCCAGGGTTGGCCTGGGTCATAGGATGGTGTGACCAGCACAGACCCTGCTGCCAGCTCAGGACAGAGTGGCTGCCTTCCCTGGCCTTGGCCCTGACTCCCCAGCTTGCCTTCAGGTTGCTGGGCACCCTGGCTAGCTCTATGAAGACGCTCATGGCAGAGCCTGGCGCCATCGTCCAGCCCGGGAATTGCTGGTATCATTTTTTAGAAAGGAGGCAATAAGGAGCCCGCAAAACTGGCCACTTGGCCCCAAACCCCTTGTGGGTGGCCCTGCCTGCCCCTGCCTATTCTCTCGAGGGTGCTGTGGCAGGTGCCAGAGACACACAGGGCGCTGGGGAAGGGCCGGGCTGTGGGCGGTTTCCACTGTGCTGCAGGACACAAGGGCTTCAAGGTTTTGAAAGTTCAGAGCCTGGACTAGTTGTCAGGCCGAGAGTGTGAGTTTGTTCTCGGGAAGGAACAGAAGATGCAGAGGGGAGGAAGAGGAAGCCGGTCAGTTGTGGGGGGCATTTGCAGGGGGCTGCAGTAGCCTTAGAAGAACCCATCTGAGATCCCCTTGTGTTCCAAGCTTGTTGTGTGGCCCTCAGCATCCAAGGAGAGTCTGGGGAGACCATGCCCAGCAGCGGGCACCAGGCACTCCCACCATCCTCTTATCCAAGGGGGCTCCCGGCCACCCACTCCAGAGCCCTGGCTCTCATTACTTCTAAAGTGCACGGCCGTGCACTCCCACTGAGCCCAGGGGATTCCCCCAAATCTCAGTAAATGCCCCGCTTTGTTTGGGGCGATGCCTGAGGGCCTGAGGGCCTGAGGTTGGTTTTGATTTCATTCAAACCAGTGCCCCCATCTCCACTTTGAGGTAAATGGAGCCTTCCAAGATCTATTTTGGGTAACATCTGAGCTGAAAATGCTTCTGGGATGATAAAAGCCTCTTGGCGAGGCATTTAATGCCCTCTTCAAAGGCGGACTTGGAGTGGAAACAAGATCTGTGGCCCCGGACGGGACGGGTGGAAGGGGCAGGCGTTGGTGTGTTCACAGGCCCTTAGCGAGAAGTGAGAAAGATGGGTCCCAGCCACGGTGCAGCTGGAATTCCAAAGCTGGGGGAAGTGGAGGGTCCAGAAGTGCCATCCGAGATTAGAAACGTTCCAAAGAAACTGTGGGCAGCCGTGGGAAAGATGCTTGGCCTGCTCTCCCTCGTTCCTCCAAGCTGCCTGTTGCTGGCCTCCGCCAAGATCAAACCTGCCTGGATGGGAGAGAAGCATAGGCTGGGCAGAGTCCACCTTCAGCAGAGGCAAGGGGCTCAGAAGTAAAAATAACCCCATTCAGACACTCACTCCCTATGTGGAGGAAGAGCTCCTGGGCCCCACACTAAAGCTCACAGGACCCTTCCACCCTCCCCAGGCATCTGGAATGTGCTCCATGGTCAAGAATGTCCAAAGGAACAGAGAGGGAGGCCCAGTCACACCCCCTATGGAGATCATCACTGGCCCCAGGGAAGCTAGGCTGGGGCTCTAGTGCCCAAGGTAACAGCCTGTGCGGCTGAGCATGCTGGGACGGCATGGAGGGTGGTTGCTGCAAGAAATGAGCCAGGCTGGTCTGCAGCCCCAACAACGCCCAGGGTTGGAGCCATGCCTGGATAGAGACTGGGGCTCAGAGGAGAGGCATTTTCCAGACCAGGGCCCCAGGAGGCAAGGCCTTGTCCATGAAGCCAGGATACTGTGAATGGGAAGAAAGGAGATGGGTTGGGAAAGCCGAGAGCACAGATGTGGGGAGTCGGCCCCATCCAAGTGCTTGGAGTGCACGCAGCTTTTCCCTTCTCTCTGACTCTTCCTCCTGGCTGTCCATGCTCTGCCTGCACTTCTCCCCTCTCTACGCTTCTCCCTGCCTGCTTGCTCTGCTCCCCTGACCCACACATCTCCTCTCTACCCTCTGCTTCTGTGCCTCTGTCCGCCTCCTCCCTCTCCCATTTCCAGCCCCTCTCTCTCTTTCTCACTCCCTCTGTCTCCCCCTTCCCTCTACCTCTCTCTCTTCCTTGTAGCCATGATGCTCAGAGATTTGGTTGGAAGGTATCTGTCAGTGATGAGGGAACATGATCAGGTAGCCCTGGTCTGTCAATAAAGCTGCTGTTGTAGCAGGCCAGTTGGGCAGTACCGGAGCTACCCATGGGCCAACATGAGTCTCTCTGGCATTCAACATTTATTGGCACAGGAATCCTTTTGCAAACCCAGGCACACAGCTAGATTCCACTCTCCTGCCAACTCCTGGCCACCCAACCCTTCCCAGTGGTTCTCATGATGCCTGGACCTCAGCAGATCATCTTCCTTCATCATCTACTCTTCCACCAGCCATCTACAATGCTCTGGGCTGCACAACGTTTGTAGCTGTGCCTCATAAAGTAAACCATGGACAAGAAAAAGGTTTCTGTGTACACCAATGACAGATTAGATGATTCAGACCAATCCTCCTACTGCAGACTACTAGGAAAGACAGGCAAAGCCAGCTTGAATTAGAATGGAAAAGGTAGTGATAACTCATAGAGGAATAAAATTAAAGATAATATCAAGGCCCAGAGAAGGGAACCTAGCATTTATGTGACTTTTCACCAGGGGCTTCTCCTAATTTCAGAAGATGTTGCTGGCAGATTCATCACTTCAATGCCTGACATTGGATTAAAGTGATCTTGGATTGCTAGTGTTTCTATCTAGTAACATTTAGTAGAAATTATTTAGTAACAAATTTCTAACTAGTTTTCTCCCAGAAACAAACATAAATTCTCTAGAGGAAGAAAACATAACTCTTAGGCTTATATTCCTTTTATAGTTTTAAAAGAAAAATAACTGGCACTCAACAAAAAAATAACTAGGTATACAAGGAGATAAGACAATGTAAATGAAAACCAGGAAAACAATAGGAAATATAAACAGGACTTCCAGAACCCCAAATATTGGACCTATCAGACACAGAAATGAAAATATATGTGCTTATTCAAGGAAATAATGCAAATGATTTAGAATTTCAACAGAAAATTGGAAACTATAAAAAGAGGAACCAAATTAAAAAATCAAGAACTGAAAAATTTACTAATCAAAATTAGGAACTTAGTGGATAGGGTGAACAAAACAAATTAGACACAGATGGGGAGATAATTAAAGAACTTGGAAATTGATGGGGAAAAAAAATCCAGACTAAAGCATGGAGAATACAAACTATGGAAAATATAGAAGAGAATTTAAGACTCACAAAAGATAAAGGGGAAAATTCTATAGACTTCTAATTAGATACAAGAGGAAGAAAGAAGAGGGAGAGAACAGAGAAGAAGCAATATTTGCATAGATAGTTGCTATAATTTTTCTAAAACTGCATAACACATCTAACCACAGATTTGAGAAGTTCTACAAACCCCAAATAGGTCTATGAAAGTTAGGGCTGTGAATATCGGGTGGCCTACAGAAAGATGGAGGGAGTAATCATCAGGGTGAGGACCATTTCCTACCCAAGTTCACTAGGCAAATGCTGTCTTTCTCCATATCTATACCCGTCTCTGTCTTTCCTGTCTCTATCTTTCCTGGGCCTTCATAGAAAACTGCTCAAAACCAGAGAACAAGAGAAACTCTAAAAACAACCAAAAAGTGTTAGACCCATTACTTTCAAAGAAGCTACAACTAGACCGAAAGCTAGGTAATAGACACAATTGAAGCCCAAAGATAATGAAATGATGACTTAAATTTTTGAAATAAAATAACTGTATTAGTCCGTTCTCATGCTGCTATAAAGAACTGCCTGAGAATGGGTAATTTATAAAGGAAAGAGGTTTAGTTGACTCAGTACCTCAGGACTGGGGAGGCCTCAGGAAACTTACAATCATGGTGAAAGTGGAAGCAAACACGTCCTGTTTCTCATGGGAGCAGGAAGAAAACGAATGAGTGACGAGCAAAGGGGAAACCGTTTATAAAACCATCCGATCTCAAGAGAACTAACTCACTATCACAAGAACAGCAGCATGGGGGTAAGCAGCCCAGTGATTCAGTTACCTCCCACTGGCTCCCTCCCACAATGTGTAGGGATTATGGGAACTACAATTCAAGATGATATTTTGTGGGGACCCAGCCAAACCACATAATTATGTCCCTGGCCCCTCCCAAATCTCATGTCCTCACACTTTGAAACACAATCATGCATTTCCAACAGTCCCCGAAAGTCTTAACTCATTCCAGCATTAACCCAAAAGTCCAAGTTCAAAGTCTCATCTGAGACAAGGCAAGTCCCTTTCATCAATGTGCCTGTAAAATCAAAAACAAGTTAGTTACTTCCTAGATGCAATGGAGGTACAGGCTTTCAGTAAATATACAAGTTCCACATGGGAGAAATTGGCCAAAACAAAGGCCCCATGCAAGTCCAAAATCCAAGAAGGCAGTAATTAAATCTTAAGGCTCTGAAATAATCTCCTTTGACTCCATGTCTCACATCCAGATCACACTGATGCATGAGGTGGGCCCCTATGGCCTTGGGTAGCTCCACCCCTGTGACTTTGCAGGGTATAGTCCCCTGCCAGCTGCTTTCATGGGCTGGCGTTGAGTGTCTGAGGCTTTTCCAGGTGCACAGTGCAAGCTGTCAGTGGATCTACCATTCTGGGATCTGGAGGATGGTGGCTCTCTTCTCATAGCGCTACTAAGCAGTGCCCCAGTGGGGACTCTGTGCGGGGGACTCCAACCCCACATTTCTCTTCTGCACTGCCCTAGCAGAGGTTCTCTATGAGGGCCCCACCCCTGCAGCAAACTTATTCCTGGACATCCAGAAGTTGCTATACGTCCTTTGAAAATTAGGCAGAGGTTCTCAAACCTCAATTCTTGACTTCTGTGCACCTGTAGGCTCAACACCACATGGAAGTTGCCAAGGCTTGGTGCTTGCACCCTCTGAAGCCATGGCCTGAGCTGTACCTTGGCCCCTTTTAGCCATGGCTGGAGTAGCTGGGACACAGGGCACCAAGTCCCAAGGCTGCATACAGTGGTGGGGCCCTGGGCCCAGCCCAGGAAACCATTTTTCTCTTCTAGGCCTCTGGGTCTGTGATGAGTGGGGCTGCCACAAAAGTCTCTGAAGTACCCTGGAGATATTTTCCTCATTGTCTTGCTGATTAACATTTGGCTCCTTATTACTTATGCAAATTTCTGCAGCTGGCTTGAATTTCTTCCCAGAAAATGGTGCTTTTTTTTTTCTATCACATCATCAGGCTGCAAGTTTTCCAAACTTTTATGCTCTGTCACCTCTTGAATGCTTAGATGCTTAGAAGTTTCTTCCACCAGGTGCCCTAAATAATTTCTCTCAACTTCAAAGTTCCCCAGATGTCTAGGGCAGGGACAATATGGTGCCAGTCTCTTTGCTAAAGTATAGCAAGAATCACCTTTATTCCAGTCCCCAACAATTTCCTTATCTCCATCTGGGACCACCTCAGCCTGGACTTCATTGTCCATATTACTATCAGTATTTTGGTCAAAGCATTCAACAAGTCTTTAGGAAGTTCCAAACTTTCCCACATTTTCCTATCTTCTGAATCTTTAAGTCTCTAGGAGGTTTCAAACTTTCCCACATTTTTCTGTCTTCTTCTGAGCCCTCCAAACTGTTTCAACCTCTGCATGTTACCCAGTTCCAAAGTCACTTTGACATTTTTGGACATCTTTATAGCAGCACCCCACTCCTTGTACTAATTTACTGTATTAGTCTGTTCTCATGCTGCTATAAAGAACTACCTGAGACTGGGTAATTTATAAAGGAAAGACGTTTAATTGGCTCACAGTTCTGCAGGGCTGGGGAGGCCTCAGGAAACTTATAAACGTGGCAGCAGGGGAAACAAATACATCCTTCTCATGGTGGCAGGAAGGGGAAGAATAAGTGCTGAGCAAAGGGGGAAGCTCCTTATAAAGCCATCAGATCTTTTGAGAACTCACTATCATGAGAACAGCAGCATGGGAGTAACCGCCCCCATGATGTAATCACCTCCCACTGGGTCCCTCTCATGACATGTGGGGATTACAGGGACTACAACTCAAGATGAGATTTGGGTGGGGACACAGCCAAACTGTATCAATAACTATCTATTTAGAATTCTATAGACAGCAAAAGTATATTTCAAAAAAAAGTCAGAAAAAGACATTTCTAACCAAACAAAATCTGAGAAGTTGTAAGCAGCAGATGCTCACTAAATAGGAAACATTGAAAGGTTCAATAGAAACAAAAAGACCTTCATATGGAAAGTCAAAGATACAGGAAGGAATAAAGAGCACCACAAATGGTAAATGTGTGATTCTGTTTATATGAGTACTGACTGTATAAACAAAAGTAACAAACATATGCAATTAAGATATATAATATCAATGACATAAAAGTTGGAGAAATAAAATAGAATTAATGTATTCTAAAATCTTTGCATTGTCTCAGAAGAGAGCAAAAGTATCAAATAATATTATACTTTGATAAGGCAAGAATGCATGCTATAATCTCTTGGATAACCTCTAAACAAATAAAAATAACCAATATTTATATAAATAATGGAGGGTGGAGTAATTTTAAAATGGAATCATCCAAATGAAGCAAGAAAAGAGGTTAAAAGGAACATAGATTATTCGGTCCAAATAGAAAAATATATTTAAGCCCAAGTATATCATTAATTACATTAAATATAAATGGGTTAAATGATCTGATTAAAAGACAAAGGTTATCATGCTTAATTAAAAACAAAATCCAAATATATTTTGCTTATAAAAGCTACATGAACAAAATTCAAGTATATATTATTTATAAAAGTGACAATCTAAATATAAGAATCCAGACAAATTGAAATAAAAGTTTGAAAAAAGATGTGCTAGGAAAGACTGACATTACAAAGCTGTAGTAGTTACAATGAGATTAAACTCTAAGGCAAAAAGCATTACCAGAGAGAAAGATGAAAAGATTGGATTAACATTCTTAAAATTAATGAATGTAATTGAGCACATATATAGAATAGAGCAGAAAAGCATATGACAATATCAATAGATTCAGGAAAAGCACTTGATGATACTTAACACCAATTCATAAACTAGGAATAAATGGTAGCTTCATTTATCTGACAAAGTAAACAAACAAAACTTATAACAAATATCAACCATGATGGTAAATTGTTGAAAGCTCTCTGAGATTGGAAATAAGACAAGAATGTCTGCTACTATAAATTCCATTCAACCCTGGACTAGAGATCCTGGCCAGTGCAATAAGGCAAGAAAAAGTAACTAAAGTTATAACTATTAGAAACAAAGAAATACTATTGTCATGCTTTGCAGATGATATGATTAGGTAAGTAAAAAACCAAAAAGATTCTGCAGATCTACTATTAAAAGTAATAACATTATTAATTAATTCTCTCTTTTTTTTTTAATATAGAATCTCACTCTGTCACCCAGGCTGGAAATGCAGTGGTATGATCTTGGCTCACAGTAACCTCTGCCTTCTGGGTTCAAGTGATTCTCCCACCTCAGCCTCCTGAGTAGCTGGGATTACAGGTGTGCGCCACCATGCCCAGCTAATTTTTGTATTTTTGTAGAGATGGGGTTTGGCCATGTTGGCCAGGTTGGTCTTGAACTCCTGACCTCAGGTAATCCACCTGCCTTGGCCTCCCAAAGTGCTGGGATTACAGACATAAGCCACCATGCCTGGCCCTGCAAATATTTCTCTATATAGCATCAAACTTAAAAAAATGTAGTCATTTATAGTAGCATCAAAAATATCAAATGCCCAGTAATGAATCTTGTGAAAGGCAGACAAAACCTCATCACAGAAAAATAGAAACCTTCAGAGACATTAACGAAAACAGAAGTAAATTAAGGAATACCATATTTATAGATTGAAAAAACCAATTAGGTAAAGTTGTCAATCCTTTACAGATTGATTTGTAGAGGTAATACAATCCTAATCAAAATCCTATATCATTTTTGATGAAAACTTACAGGCTAATTTTTAAAGTTGTATGAAAAATCAATGCATTTGGAGGAGCCAATTCACTCTTGAAGAACCAAAAGGGAGTTTGTGCTGCACAGATAGAAATAAGTCTTACACATCTGAAGGCATTAAGGCAGTTGGTATTGGCTCCAGGAGAGACACATGGACAAAGGTCAGAGCAGAGAAGCAGTCACCGAAGTGTGGACTCTTGACATATGGTACAGCCCTGGGCCCTGGGCCCTGGGCCCTGGTGGGGAAAGAGGCCTTTGTCTGGATCAGAGCTGGGGTCCCAAGGCTGCATTTGATGGTGCAGTGTCATGCTACTCCCTGTTGATCCTGAGGCAAGCTTGTGGACTTGAACCCGCTGGGAAGAAGCACAAATGGCACTGTTGGCAGCCTGTGGGGAGGGAATTAGAAGTGGAACCTCTGCCAGACCCTTGGCTGCCGTCTGCCTGTCTCTGGAGAGGGCTGCTAGAAACGGATGCATCTCTATGACGGGGATGTGGGTGCACCTCCCTAGAGCTGGGCCTGGCTGAGAGGTTTGGGGGATGGTGTGCTCCTTCTCCCTGGGAGTGCTGGACCACTTGGGGAAATGGTCAAGCAGGGTTCACAGACAGCAGCACAGGGCATGTCTGCTGGGACGCACCCTCATGGCCACCTTCTGCACCATCCCAGGTGCAATTCGAGCCATCCCTGGTCAAGGGGTGGTCACTGGTGGGGCGGAGATGCTGGGTTGAGAAGGATGCTGGGTTCTGGGGTTTGAAGGCCAAATTGATCACTGATGTCTGACATGGGTGAGGGGCAAGCAGGGGTGGCTCCAGTGTCCTGAACAGCCAGGCTATCATAGCAGCACCCAGGATGAGGAGGAAGAGCCACGCACGTGCCAGTGTCCATGCAAATGACCAAGGGATAGTGTGAAGGGCTCATGAGGCAGCTGGCAGGGAATATATCCTAGAAGGAATTCACTTTAGAAACATCATGGTAACCTGCTGTCCCTTAACTCTCTCTACTCTAATGCCAGAGAAAAGAGATGCTTAGGAGAAAAAGATGCAACTTTGCCTAACAAGAAATTCCAAAAATGTCAGATAAGATGGAACAGCTTTCTTCTCCTGCTAGGAAGGTCAAAATGTGGACAGAAGCCCGCTCCTGAACACCCATGCATGTATGTGCAGTGCCCCACCTGCCCCAAGACTGGAGTGAAGCCTGGGGGACTGCCTTCCTCGTTAACATGCTTAGGGCAGGTGAGACCAGCTGCCAAAAGACACCCAGTTGGGTGAGCCCTGGCTTACTTAAAAGGGGCGGGAGGTACATTTTCATTCATGTGCTTTTTACTTTAAATTACAAACACCAGATGGGACATTTTATTAGGTATCATTGAACTAAGTATATTTAGTTAGCCAAAGTATTCAGCCAAAAACATCAAGAAACACGATTAAATTAAAAATTACAACTGTTAGGTAGGTGAACCTTTGAGAAGGGTGTCCGATTCTCTAAGGCTAGCTCTTCTGGGACAACTGCACAGAAGCCAAGGCTGGCCCTTCTGGTCTGATCACACAGAGGCCAAGGCTAGCCCTTCTATGTGATCACACAGAGGCCAAGGCTGGCCGTTCTGGTCTGATCACACAGAGGCCAAGGCTAGCCCTTCTATCTGATCACACAGAGGCCAAGGCTGGCCGTTCTGGTCTGATCACACAGAGGCCAAGGCTAGCCCTTCTGGTCTGACCACACAGAGGCCAAGGCTAGCCCCTCTGGGAGTTCCCACAGCCTCCCCTGGTGAGAGTGTTTGGCCAGCCATTCCTGGCCTGTGCATGGAGGAAACCTGTGCATGCCGGCACACAGAAGAGGGTGGCACGGATTGGGCAGGCATCCTTCCCCGCTGTGCTAAGGTGGATGCAGAGCAGGCACATCAGTAACCCCTGGTCCCCGGCAGGGTAGTCTTGGGCAGATCAGGCATTTCTGTGGCGAAACCTGGGGTGGAGGGAAGAATCCTGCCGGCCTCTGGAATCCTTGCAAGCAGCAGAGCATATGCCGTGGCTGGCTTGTCACTACAGGCCAAACGAACATGACTTCCCCATCCTCACTGGCCGCCCCACCAGCTGTGTGGGTCTCCCAGATGCTGGTTCCCACCTCTCTCCAAGGCAGGAGGTGTACCTGTCAGGAGGGAAGATGGCCTGGAGGGGAGCCATGGGGAGCAGGCCTTCCGTTCCTACTGAATTCTCCTCTCCTGAGTGGCACATGCTGGTGTGGGCACTGGTTTCATGGCTTCCTGGGCAGACTCTGGGGTCTGCACAGAGGCTGGGAGCCTTGGGTGGGATTCCCAACCCCACACCCTCCTTAACTCCAGAACAAAGTGTGGACGGAGAGGACACAGAGCAAGGAAACATTCAGAAATCTGCCTCAGTCCTCCTTTGAATTCTCGGCTTTCTGTGGCAGACTAAGGAGAAAGAAGCGGACATCAGGTGGGGGAAAGAAGGGGCTGGTGGCACCTGGGGTCTCCCGCCAGCTCTCACCTGGGGAGGTGCCCGGGGATCTCCCATCCTGTGGGCCCTCCTCCAAGGCGTCCCTGTTTGGTATACACGACGTTCCCAGGGACCTCCAACTTCTCCCAACACTTTGCAAACATAAGCCCGGTTTTGTAGGAGCACGAAGACAGAATGCCTGGGTGCTGTGAAGAGCTTACCAGGGACTTCCTCTCCTAGGGGGTCCTGGCCTCTGTCTCCTGAGTCGGCAATACAGGTCTGGTGTGGCTGTCCTCACTCCTGGCCCCTCCATCCCGGGGAACCAGCGGCCTCTGCTCTGTGGGACGCTAAGCCTCGCCTCCACTTTTCTCTCTTTGATCACGGCCATTTCATCTCAAATTGCCATCAAGGACCCTCTGGGAAGGGTCCTTGATGCTGGGAAGGCCAGGCTTGCATGCCTTGGTGTGCAGGGGTGTGTTTATTCCTTCCAAGTAACTGCCTCTGGCAAGAAATGGAAATAATCAACGGGAAAAGACCTCCAGCATTTAGAGGCTGTTCATGACTAGAGCAACTGGCACAGGAGCACCCACCTCCCCAGACAGCAGCCTGGGCGCTTCTCCTCTGCAGGGCTGTGTGTGTTGTGGTGTCCTGGAGGCCCGGCTGGGTTTGCTCCTTGGCAGTGAAAGGCAGAAGCAGGGAGATGCTCTGAGACCTCCAACTCCCTCTGGGGGCAGAGCCGACCTCTTTGCAAGCCTCTGTGTGATGGACTAAGCTGTGTCTCCTCCAAAATTAATCTGTTAAAGTCCTAGCTCCCAAGACCTCCTTATGTGGCTATATTTGGAGACGAGCTCTTGAAGGAGGTAAATCAATGAGAGTGAGACCATTCGGGTGAGCCCTCATCCAATGTGACTTAGTGTCCCTAGAAGAAGAGTTGATTAGGACACAGACACGCTTTCTGCACACCCAAGAGAGGGGCCTCAGAACGAACCCACCCTGCCCACAACTTGTCCTTGGATTTCCAGCCTCCAGGACTGTGAGATGATAGAGATCTGCCGTTCCAGCCCTCCGAGTCTGCGGTACCTTCGCAAGGACTTTCGAGCTTCCAGGGCTGGACCAGCCAGAAGGTGTCCTGGTGCGGAGCCTCCAGCACAGCTGTGAGAGGGCGCTGGGAGGGGGCGGGAGGCAATTACATCGTGTAAATGGGACCCTAGACATGTGGGTGTCACTCTCTGGTCAAACAAATATTTGCTCATTGCTTTCTAAAGGTGAACAACATAAACACAGCTCCTAGCCTCGAAGAGCCTCCGGGCTATTAAGGAAATTAATAGTCACTTAGAGAAACTGATGAGAACATATGTGATCGTTTGGATTGTTGCTCGGCAAATATTCCCCCCTCCTCCCCTCGCTGTGAGGTGGGGTGACTTCCCCATTGTGGACTTTGGGTTGGGTCCTGCAATTTCTGTGGCCAAAGGATGTTGGCCTCCTGCCTGCTGAGGACATGCCCTTATGAACGTGTGCCCGGGGTCCACCACTGTCCTGCAGCCCAGCCCCAGAATGCACAGACCTGTGGCAGCCGTGAGCCCGAGCACAGCCTCAAGCAGAGCCCACTGCTGGCCCGTGGGGGTGAGGAGCAGGGCCTGTGGCTGGGAGGCACTGACCTGGGGGAGCTTTGTTATGTGTCATTGCTGAATAAAACCCCCACACAAATGATGTTCATCTCAGCCAGCAAGTAGAAATGTGAAGGGAATATGACTACAGTCTATCAAATCCTGCAAGTTGCTTATAGAATGAGCACACAAGGGGCCAGGTGTGGTGGCTCATGCCTGAAATCCCAGTGCTTTTGGAGGCCAACACAGGAGGATCACATAAGCCCAGGAGTTTAAGACCACCTGGGCAACATAGTGAGACCCCACTGCTACAAAAAATACAAAAATTAACCAGGCGTGGTGTCATGGACCTGTGGTCTCAGCTACTGAGGAGGCTGAGATGGGAAGATTGATTGAGGCTGCAATCTCCACTCCAGCCTGGATGACAGAGCAAGACCTTGTCTCTAGAAAAAAAGAAAAAACAAAGCATGAGCACGCACTCATTCATCAGATGGTGGATGGTGGTGTATTGGGGGAAGAAGGAAGAGAGCAAATGACAGCCCATAGACCTAAGCAAGCCTGCCACCAGTTTTTGAATGTCCCATGAGCTGAAAATGACTTTTATAGTTTTTAGTGGTTGAAAAAAGAAAATCAAAGGAAGAATAATATTTTGTGACACATGAACTTTATATGAAATTCAAATGTCAATGTCCATAAATAAAGCTGTATTGGAATGCAGCCACATGCCCATTTGTTCTGCATTATCCATGTCTGCTTTCAGGTTCCAGCAGCAGAGTTTAGTGGTTCAGGCCCATGCTGCCTCAACAGTTTACCTTCTGGACCTGCCTAGTGAAAGCCACTGATCCCTGAAGAAGAGACAGTCTTAGGGCAAAAACAAAAGAGATCACCTCACATAGTGTGGAGCACAGCTGCACTGTGAGGCTGGGGCAAAGTGAAACAGGCTTAGGGGCATATTTCACAAACTTGTTCAGACCGCCAGCGTTTGACGCCTCCTACATGCCCAGGTCTGTGAAAGCCCACCTGCCCCAGCACAAGGAAGCAGAAGATTCTACCCTGTGCTTATCTGCAGGGAAGGATCCCTTTCCATAACTTTGACTTCAGGAGCCAAGTCCTTCCTGCTTACCCACTCTGTTCCTTCCTTCCTTCATGTCCTCATGACTCACCCATTCCCTGAGTATCTTCCATGCACGGTGTCTTGTGCTGAACATGAAGATACAACATTGAGTAAAATGGTCATCCATCTATCCACCCATCCATCAATCTTCCCATTCATCCATCCATCCACCCACCCACCAGTCTTCCCATCCGTCCGTCCATCCGTCCGTCCGTCCGTCCGTCCGTCCGTCCATCCGTCCGTCCATCCATCCATCCATCCATCCATCCATCCATCTTCCCATCCATCCACCCATCCACACACTCATCTTTTCAGCCATCCATCTCTCTACCTACCCATCTATTTTTCTATCTATTCACAATTCATTCATCCATTCACCTATCCATGCATCCTAACATTCATCTGTGCATCCATCCATCCACCCACTATACATCTACATCTATCCTACTGTCTATCCATCCATCCATCTATCCATCCATCCTTCCATTTATCCATCCACCTATCATCAGTCTTTCCAACCACTCATCGATCTTTCTATTCCCCCTCCTTCTATTCACCCACCCACACACTCATCTTTCCACCTATCCATTTATCTATCCACCTGCCCATTCATCGCAATTCATCCATCCATCCTACCATCCCTCTACTCATCTATTCATCCATCCACAATCCACCCATACTACCATCTACTACCCATCCATCCATCCACTCATCCATCCATCCACTCACCCGCCATCCATCCATCTTACCATCTACTATTCATCTATCCATCCATTCACTCATCCATCCACCCACCACCATCCATCTTACAAACTACTCTATCCATCCATCCATCCATCCATCCATCCATCCATCCATCATCCATCCATCCATCCACTCGTCCATCCATTCACCTACCATCCATCCATCTTATCTACTACTCATCTATCCATCCATTCATCCACTCATTCATCCACCCACCCACCCATCCTTCCACACATTCATTCAATGACTATTTCCCAAGTGGCCATTTGCTAAGTGCTGTGTCAGTTCAGAGATACGGTGGTGAACAGGTAAGTCTGTGCCTTTGTGGAGTCCACCGTCTTGTGGGAACAGGGAAAGCTTAACCTATCATTACAAACCGTGAGGGGAAAAGTAGAGAAAATAAGTTGCCCTGGAGGTTGCAATGGGAAAAGGACTTTCTGAGAGGGGGAGGTTAAGCCAAGACCTGTAGTTGACAAGTAAAATGACATTTGAAGGGCGAAACTCCCAAGGCTGGACTAAACTTGCCCTTGGGGTTGGGGACTTGGAAAGGGCCACAGCCAGGATGGGCCCTGGAGAGACTGGGGGTCTGGAAAGCAGAGTGGAGTCTCATGTTCACAACATATCATGATAGTGCCTTGTGCTCAAAGCCCCCAGAGAAGGACAGACCCAGCACCTCCGGGAAGTGGAGAGTGTCAGGAGATGCTCCTTGGGGGACTTTATGGATCATCTGTGCTGAGTGGAACAGGGCACCTTAAGATTCACATCCACTGGAGCCTGTGAATGTGAGCTTATTTGGAAATAGGGTCTTCGTTGACGGATGGATGGATGGATAGACAGTAGGATAGATGTAGATGTATAGTGGGTGGATGGATGGATGCACAGATGAATGTTAGGATGCATGGATAGGTGAATGGATGAATGAATTGTGAATAGATAGAAAAATAGATGGGTAGGTAGAGAGATGGATGGCTGAAAAGATGAGTGTGTGGATGGGTGGATGGATGGGAAGATGGATGGATGGGTGGATGGATGGATGGATGGATGGATGGATGGGAAGATGGATGGATGGATAGATGGATGGACGGACGGATGGGAAGACTGGTGGATGGGTGGATGGATGGATGAATGGGAAGATTGATGGATGGGTGGATAGATGGATGACCATTTTACTCAATGTTGTATCTTCATGTTCAGCACAAGACACCGTGCATGGAAGATACTCAGGGAATGGGTGAGTCATGAGGACATGAAGGAAGGAAGGAACAGAGTGGGTAAGCAGGAAGGACTTGGCTCCTGAAGTCAAAGTTATGGAAAGGGATCCTTCCCTTCAAATAAGCACAGGGTAGAATCTTCTGCTTCCTTGTGCTGGGGCAGGTGGGCTTTCACAGACCTGGGCATGTAGGAGGCGTGATCAAGTTAAGATGAGGTCATATTGGATGAGGGTGGATCCCAAAACTAATGACTGGTGTCCTTATAAGAAGAAGAAAATTCAGACACAGAGGAGACACAGAGGAGAGGCTCTGTGAAGAGGAGGCAGAAATTGGAGCCATGTGTCTACAAGTGAAGCACTGCTGGAGCCACAGAAGCTGGAAGAGGGAAAGGGTCCTCCCCTAAGGCCTCTGGAGAGACGGCAGCCCTGCTCATACCTTGGTTGTATACTTTTGGCCTCCAGAACTGTGAAAGAATAAACTTCAATTGTGTGGAGAAGTTTAGCACTCCATTTATGCTAACTGTTAGGGTGCCCAGGAGGCCAGCACTTCGCCCCCAGCTGGGCCGGCCTCCCTGTCTCACAGCTGCAGGGCTCCTGGCTGGCGCGATCCATGCCACATGCCCAGGAAACAGCAGCTTTGGGGCAAGGCTGGCATTTTCGTTCACTGCCCATCCCACCTTAGGCCTGAACCACAGCTCTCAGGGGAGCCTGGCACCCTACCTGGCATGCACAGTAGGTGCTTTAGAATGTACAGCTGGTTACTTCATTTACTGCAAAACAATCATGGCTCTCCCTCTAGCCCATTGTCCATCTTGAGTCCTGTGGCTTCCACTCTCACAGCTCACAGCCAGAGAGGCCTCCAAGCCGTCCGCCACGCGTTCTGACCCAGACAGGGAGGCCTCCAAGCCGGCTGCCACGCGTCCCGACCAGCTGGTGCGGCCCTAATGAGGGTGGGGTCTCCTTTATCGCCTATAAAAATGAGAAATCGCTAAACAAAGAAACTCCACCCACTTTGAAGCTGAGACTTGGGTAGAATTCAGTTTCCCACTCAATGGGAAATGATTTATAAGATCTGTGGAGGCCAAAAAGGTTGGCCTGGAAAGCAGGCTAGACAAAATAATTTATCAGAAAATTCCCAGTGACCGTCTGTAATGGTTAGAATGCGGCGTGGTGAGGGCCTTTCCCAGCCGGGTCAGGCACTGGGGAGTTGGGGGGCGGGGTGCTGCCTTGGCAGCCGGTGCCTGGTTGTGGCTGGGTTCAGAGCTGAGTGAATGGGCAGACGCACTCTGTCACTGTCACAGAGGGGCTGCTGCCTCTGCCGCCCAGAAGCATCTTTCCTGGGAGGACCTGGCACTCCCAACCAAACATGTTCTGAGTGAACTTGGGGCTCACCCGTCCCGCTTCTTAGGGCCCCTTGTACCGTGGACTCTGGCAAGCAAGGAGCCCAGGAGGATGGTGAGAAGAATGTTGAGTTGACAAACCAAGCAAGTGGCCTCCTCATGCGGAGCCAGGGAAGCCGTGAGAGGGGCTTGGGGCAAGTCCAGCTGTATCCGTGGGGCAGTGGGGCCCTCGGGTGATGGACCCCCAGGGGGGCCGAGCCTCTCCCACCCGGGCTGTAACAGACGTGGCACGGGGGCTCGCACCACGCTCCCCAAGCAGTTGTACCCCCCACCGGCCGAGTGACTGAGGCTGCAGCACCAGACCTGTGTCCGGCCAGCGGCTGCACAGGGTGACTGTCTCTGGATATGGGAGCTACAGCCTTGTTCTGGGACCCTGTGCACTGACCCAGGGCATGGTCAGCTCAGTCTTCTGCCCCCTCCTGCCTAAAAGGAGCCCAGACATCCATTGAACTCAGCGGAAGAGCAAGGTCAAGTTATAGAGCCTCCCGAGGGTCCAGCCTGCTCTCCTATTTCGCGTGAAAGCAGTCCCAGCTACTCGGGAGGCTGAGGTGGGAGGATCACCTGAGCCTGGGAAGGTGGAGGCTGCAGTGAGCTGTGACTATGTCGCTGCACTCCAGCCTGGAGGATGAAGCGAGATCTTGTCTCAAAAAATAAAAAAAGATCCGTTAGGTTGAGAGCGGTTGGGTTTGAGCAGCCTGAAATCCCCAGAATCGGTGATTCCCTGAGTAGGGAACGGCACAAGGTGAGGCATCCCTGGCCCTGGACGCATCGACACTGCCCGGGGCGAGTGCACACTGGCCACACCCGTAGCACCCAGGCCGGGCTGGTGGACACAGGAGGCTCCCAGGCCCACGCTGCTACTGTTTCCAGGGCGGCGTGCCGCCTCATCGCAGGAGTCAGTGAATATATCACTCGGGTCACACTCTGTCCTCTGAAATGAACGCTGATTTGGAAACCACTCTCCCAATAAGACGGGTGAAAGTTTCCATTTGGAAAAGAGGTTTTTTTTTTTTTTTTTTTTTTTTTTTCCTTCTTGGCAGGAGCCACTTTCTCTGAGCATGGAGAGATGGCCGTGTGGTTCTTATCTTTGAACCCCATGTACTTAACGCTTATTAAAATCAATACCATCCATTAGCCAGCAACGTTTCCATTTTTAATCATCTATTGATATACGGCCTGTGCTTTTATAGGACTAAACAAATTTCCGCTCTCTGTGCCCCTCTGCAGCCTGGGGGCCGGCGGGTGCGCGGCCGCGGACGTAAATGTTTATTTACTGCCTGCTTCCTGATTGAGAACATACCTGGTCCGTGGCTTCAGATGGCTTTTACACGGGGGACTTACGGCCACTTCCTGTTCTCCAGACACACAACACTGTTTTTAAGGAGCGTAATGAATGCACGGTATTGTGGACGCAATCGCTGCCCTGGCCAAGCCCGAGCAAGGGCAGAGCCGGATCGCAGGGGTTGTTATTGACTTATTCATGGGCTGCTCTGGGGGGCAGGGTGCACTCGGCCCAGCTGCGGGGCTGCCGACTCCTCTCTGCTGCGCGCTCCAGGCCTCGCCAGGACCCTGTCTTGCGAGCGTTTGTCTGGGAAAGCGGGGCAGGACCGAGGTGACCTCGGAGAAGCTGTGGGTGCTCCTGCCTGCGTATCCATGTCCCCGAGGCCCATCAGCGTCCCGCCTCCTCTCCACTCCCCTTCCCCTCGCCTGGGCTGTGGCTCTGATTCCTTTGAGCTTCTTGGCTGATCTAGAGGCAGAGTCGCAACTGTTTATAGACAGAGCTTTAGAGCCCTGCACAGGGCTGGGTATGGGGAGCCTGAGACCACCCCTCTCTGCCCCCCAGGCATGGTGAAGAAGGGGCTCATGGACCCCAGAGAGGGACCCTGCGGTCTGGGTGGCCTCTGGGGAGGCTGCTGCCGTCCTGACCTAGGGTGGCCAGTCTGGATGGAGGGCAGAAGGTCCGTGGCCAGGGTCCGAGAACCAGAGGGATAGTGCCGCCCCGGCCACCAGTGCCTGCTTCACCCTGGGCCTCCCAGTTGCAAATCTTGCTTATCTGGAAGTTTCCTCTGGGGCGACCAGTTCCTGTCTTCCTCATCTTATAAACACCAGATCTGCTGGGAGAGTGTCCCTGGCAGGGCCAAGCAGGCACTTGGATGGCCGGGAAGGCTGCCTGGGGCTGGGGACTCAGCAGACACCTTGGGGAGGGGTGTGTGCCTCTCCAAAGTCCTGGGTCTCAACTTCAGAGAGAGCCACTCTTCCTGCTGGACACGTGGGCCTGGGCTTGGCCTGACAGGCCCCTTGACCACCGGTGGTGCAACCCAGGTGACCCAGGTTGACTCTTGGGGCAGGGCTGTTGTCCCCTCAACCACACTCACCGTTAGGGGCTCAAGGCACCGAGCTGGGGGGAGTCCCAGGGCACAGCCACCACATGGTTCCAAAGACTGTCAGGAATTCGGGGTGTCCCAGGGGCCTCCCAGGGGTGAGGGTGGAGTGGGGCACGGGGTGGCCGTTTTGCGCTGACAAAATCAGCTTCATCTCTGCCTTTTCTACTTTGATTTAGTGGTTCAGTGGTTTGTGGGAAAACAGCCCTGCTGCTAAAATAAGGTGGAAGGCATCTGTCTGCCAAGATGAGGAATCCGAGGCCCAGAGAGAGGAGGCCCTGGCTGAGCTCGGTCCCCACAGTGGTGTGAACAGGTGTCCTGACTTTCAGTCCCTGATGCCAGCCCCCGCCCTCTGGCTGAGGGTGTCAGGGAGGGGCTCCGGCTGCAGAGACAGCCATTGTAATAGACGCCTCTCTGTGCACTGGGATGGCGGACGGGCCCGCCGGCGCACCACCGGCCACCCAGCGCAGGACACTAGGCCCTGGGAGCAGCAGCTGCTGCGGCCGTGGGTTAGACGTGCGTCTGTGATCGGTGGCTTCATAAAACGCCTTCTAATGAAAGTAACACACAGCACAGGAGGGCGGCCCTGGGCGCGGGGCTGCGTCTCAGAGAAACGCTTGTTACTGTGTGTAATGAGGGACAGAGCAAATCCCCTGAATCGGGCAGAGCTGTCGTTAAATCCCTTAATGATGGCGGTGTTTTCTCTGGTGCGCCGAACAGTTCCTTATAAACCCCTTTGGTGTGGGAGAGGGGGTGATGGGGATGAGGGCAGGACAGAGCGGGGGTGTCTACAAATGGCCTTTCTGGGGGCTGAGACCTGGGGGCCCACTTCACCCCTCCCCGTCCTTGGTTCCTTCTCTGCAGTGGCTGGGCGGGCACCTTATGCTCCCCTGCCAGGAGTCTGGGCAGAAACTGGGCTGGCAGAAAGGCAGCCTGTGGCCTTCAGAATGACCCTGTGGCTGGCTGTTGGGTGACTGGGCCACTGCATGCTGAGTGCTTGCCCTGTGCTGGGTGTGGGGTGTGCGCCCAGGGACTGTCCTCTGGTGGCCCTCAACAGATGTCCATGGGGCTCGGTGAGGAGGGCTCAGAAAATACTCGAGGTCTGATAAGAGCCTTGCCCAGGGTGGACATGGCCCCGTTGCCCCACTTGGGAAGGGCTCTCCTGGAGTTCGGAGATCCAGTCTCTCCCGGGGTGTGGAGATCCAGTCTCTTGGGAGTGCGGAGATCCAGTCTCATGGGCAGCGGCCGCAGCGTGTTGTGGTCACACACCCAGCTGGTGATTCCCAGCCCTCCTCCCAGGACTTTGGTCCTTCCCATCTGAGGACCCGAGCCTTGCTTGTCAGGGGCACTGGGTCCCTGAAGCCTGTGCCCCCTGCCCTCATGTGGGCCTGGTCTCAGTGGCGTTTGGGTTTTAGGGGCTTTGGAGAGTGGGAGACAGGAGGGTCCATGGCTTGGGAGTTTTGGTTTGGGAGCCAGAAGGCCAGGGCACCCAGAGGGTGACCTCAGGTGGACATGGCCTTCCCAACTCCCAGCATCCTTTCCTCTTCCTGAGACAGGCCCAGCGGCCCTCTGAGCAGACGCCCCTCTCTGTCCCCAGCCCCTCCCGTGGGGGCAGCAGGCCCCACCCCCACCTCTGAGGCAGAGACCTGGACCAGGCGGAAGAGATGGTCCCTGTGGTTCCCCGGCTGGCCAATGAGATCTGCCAGGCCTTTCGATGCCCTTTGAGGCCTGAAGCCTGGCGCGGGTTTGGGGGCTGAGGCTGGCCACCTTCTTGCTGCCACTGGGGCTGAGATGGAAGCCAAGATAGCAAACGAGGAGGGGAGAGCAGTGGTTGCTCATGGCTTCCTGGAGCCCTGGGGCATCCACCCATGCCCTGCCTCCTCCCTGCCTGGGTACACTGGCACAGACTGGCTTAAGCCGGTTTGGGTTGCAGTTTCTGTCACTTGTGATCCCCAAACCCTAGCAGATGAGCCTCTGCTGCTCTGAGCCTCTGAGCCGCAGCTTCCACCCTTCACGCTTAAGAAAGAGGCTTTTCCTGGACAGGCACCCCCAAGGGACAGGCCGGCCTAGTACAGGTCTGGCACTGTCCCTGGGGTGGACAAGCCCTGCTGACACTGGCCCCTGGGGGCCAGGCTGAGGCTGCCCCCGAGAAGGAGCTTCCTGAGCACCTGAGCCCCAGGCCGTCCCTGGGCCCTGGCGGTTCAGATGTTGACAGGTTCTGTCCACGGGTAGCCCTGGCCTTGCCGGGAGGCCACAGCTTAGGGGTTGAGCGAGGCGTCCAGGGCTAACTCCTGGATGGGCTGGACACCAGTACCCGGTCCTCCCACCACAAAGTGGTGGCCGACTTGACCTTGGAGGGTGGCAGCACCTGCCAGGGTGCAGGAAGGTGCTGCCCGGGGGGAGCCCTCCTCCTTCTCTGGGGAGGGGGTGTTGGGGGTTTCTGGCTACTGAAGTCCTTGTTTTTCATACCTGTGAGGTGGATCCCCCAGCACGGGGACCAGGGCTCCTCCAGGGTCCAGGTGGTGCCCGGGTCTTGCTCCCATCCTCCTGGGTGGACCTGGGCTGAGGGCTTTGGGGGCTGGGAAAGAAGAATAATTCACATCCCGGGCCCAAGGGCGTGCACTGGATGGCAGGACTCCATGCTGGGGGTTCAGAATGGAGAGGATGCGCCTGGCCAACGTTGTAGCCCCTTCATCCTCCCCTCAGCCTGGCCCCCACCACACCGCCACAGGCTCCTGCCCACATGGGTCCCCTCAGAAGTCCTCGCCAGCGTATTATCCTTTAGAGGCCTGGAAATTAAGGCCACCTGCAAAGCCCCAGGGCCCCAAGCTCACTGGGCCCCAAGAGACTCGGGGTCTGGGTCCCACATTCACAGGAAGCCAGGTGGGAGGGAGTTCGACCGGGCCGCGGACTTCCCTGGGGCTGAGGCATGCCAGATACCTGCTCGGCCGGGTGCAGGCTGAGGTCTTGGGTTCCTGGGGCCCCCACCCATGCCACGGGCTCAGCACACACTTCACTGCAGCCGTCACACACGGGAGCTCTGGGCTCGGATCAACCGAGCAGCAGGAAAGTCTCCCTTGACAGGGGCCAAGGCAGGATCCCCAAGGAGGCTGCCTTCCAGAAAATGCTAAAGAATGAGGTCCAGGGGCCTCAGTTGGTACAGCCAGAGGAAAGTCAGGGCGGGGCTCAGCCCCCCATCCCCTCCCCTCAAAAGGGGGCATGAGCCCCTGACCCTCCATGCCCCCGTTTCCTTCCTGTAGACTGGCAGTGAGGAGTGAGTGACATCATCGCCATGGGCAGAACGGGTTGGATGCGCTGAGCTCTTGCGATGCGGACGTCCTTGTTGAGGAGGGACTTTTACAGCATCCCCATCCACCGTCCTTCCAGAAAGATCAACTCAGGCCATATCTCAGCACCTGATACCCCACAGGGCCTCTCAGTAGGTCCTGGGGTCCTCCCCTACCCTACAGGAGAAGGGACCCCCCTTGGGAGGACCCTGGTCAGCGTGGTGGAGGCTCAGGACACAGTGTCCTGTGGGACAGACAGCAGCTGGGGAACCTGTGTTCAAGGAGGTGTCCTCTGTCCATCTACAGCGGGGTCCTATCAACAACATGAGTGGCCCCTGGACAGAGCTGGGATGCCCAGCCCGCGCGGGAGCTGCCCCTGCTGGCCAGCCTGCCTTAAGCACTCACCCACCTTGGCCATCTCGGGGGACCCCCTTCGTACATGTGTTCCCCAGACTCTGCTGGAGGATGAGGCTGTGCTGAGGCAGAGGGAAGAGGGAGAAAGGGGAGCCCCAGCCTGGCCGCGGGCACAGCTCTTGGCGGGACGCCCCGGCCCAGGGCAGTGGTTCAGCAGGCGATCCCGGGCCCAGGTGTGGATATTTTTAATAGTCTGTGACCTGCCATCCACTCTTGGCTGGGTGTTAATGGCCAAATGTTTTGCAAGTAAATTACCAGAAAGAATTATTCCTGAGAGGCAGACATTTGGGGGAAGGTGTTAGAAAAATGGACAACTGGCAAACGCTGCTTTCCATCCCTCCATCTTTCTGAGGCACAGAGGGCCAGGCGGGCCGTGGGCCAGGCAGGCTGGCTTCTGAGGTTCTGGCGGGATGAAGCTGGGCAGAAGGGGTGGTGGCCCCCCAAACCTCCCGGCCACAGGAGCCGCTTCCTCGGGGGGAGAGCCCAGAGCAGCACAGACGCCAGAGCTCCTGGAAAACCTCTCGCAGCCGGGGCTGGACAGAAAGGATCCTCTCCATCCCCCGTGGAGGGTGGTCCGGTCCCGGCCAGGGCAGGGGATGAGCTCTGGACTTCCCGTCTTGCCCCGCGGAGGCAGTCCTCTCCCCCAGAGTGAGCTGGAACCCCCACTTGGGAATTGGCTAGAGGAGAACTGTCTGTCCTCTCCCTACTGGAGAAGGGCTGGAGGTCAGGGGCTGCCCAGACAGGGCCCCCAGAATCCTGGAGGCAGGAGCCAGCAAGATGAGGGGCTGCCCTGGACCTGTACCTCCTCCAGGTGGACGGTCCAGGCTGATCTGTTCCAGCCAGCCCAGGGCACATGCTGCCTGGAGGACGAGGGTGGCAGTCCTGGGATGGGGCATTCTTCCCTCCACCCAGGGCACAGGAGGCGTCCCCGGGGAGAGGACAGCTGGCCTGTGGGCTGCCTCACCAACCCTTGCCTGGCCAGGAGAGCCGAGGGACATCACCTGGAATGACTGGCTCTCTGAGGGCCAGGTCATTGTGGAAATGGTCAGCAAAGCTTTGACCCTGGCCAGAAAGGAGGACACTGGCAGAGCCCTGGGCTGAGGAAGGCCAGGATGCGTCACACTTACCTGGGGGGCACTCACACAGAGGCTCCTGGATGGGCCCAGCACCGAGTTGGACAGACTCGGGACTGCGTCCCTGGGGACTGGCTGGGTGGGTGGACTGTGCCAGCTGCCCCAAAATGCCACCTAGAAAGTGGAAATTGCCCTGAGAAAGCTGCACAGGGAACCTGTCCCTGGCAGCCCCTTCTTTACCCGCCTCCCTCTATCCCTGGGAGCCCCAGTCCCTCCTCGACTTTCACCCCAGCCTCGGCTGCCTGGAGAGTGGCATGGCCAGCATTAGTGTTTCCTGCCACGGCTCAGAGACGGACCCCAGCAGCTCCATGCTCGGAGTCTCCACGCGGTGGCTGACCGACCGCCCTCACATTGCTTCTCAGAGCTGGAGACCCGGTGGAAAGGCCAGGACGTGCTGCGAACCCAAATCTGGAGAGAGACGGCCCTGGGGCCACAGAGAGGGCACAGGCTGGGGCCTGCAGATTCCTTGGGACACCTGGAAATTAAGGCTGCCCACAAAATCCCAGGGCCTCAGGCTCGCTGGGGTCTGAGTTCCTGACCAGCGTTGGTCCCTCAGCAAGTTCCTCAATCTCATTAAACCTTGTCGTTCCCATCTGTGAAATGGGGAAGGTGCCCACCTTGGAGGCTGTGTGAACAACAAATGAAATATAGTTAAAATGCCTTGCCAGGCACTACACATAAAGCCAGGTGGCAGTCCCCCTGGGGCTGCCCCCCATGTCCAGGTCCCAGAGGCCACCACCACTCCAACACTGGGCCAGGGCTCAACAGACACCTGGACGCCAGGCCCCTCCTGGACACCCTTGCATCCTGGCCTGGGCCTGGACAGTGAGCGTTCCTGCTACACCTGGAGATGGCCTCGTGGGGGAAGACTCGGGCCTGGGTGGCCCTGCGAGGGGGTGAGCCCTAAGGAGGGGTCTGGGCACCTGCACGGGGAGGACACAGGATGGACAGGCTGGCTGGCGAGACCCAAGGCTGCTCTCCACCCCTCGCCCTCCGCCTGCGGACTCGGCTCTGCGTCTTTAAGACACTAATGGGCCCTCTTAAAAAAATGACAGTCTGCCTGCACACTCACAGGTTCTCGTCTGACATCAGCAGGGAATCAAAGATATTTTATTATTTGGAAACTCCATATAGGGAAGGCAACCTTGAAAATCTGTCATTGCTCCAAAACCCACACCTCCCCTGGGAGTTAATTATTTTCTTAAAATGCAACTTGTACTGTTAGTTTAAAACATTCCAACTGTGTTCACACTCTTTAAATCTTCAGTAAACCTTAGAGTTTAAATCACTTGCAGATAAGAGTAATTCTATTAGGGAGAGAGTGGAGCGAGCACTCAATGGAGGTGAAATAGAATGAAATAAAAAGGCCATTGATTGTGGGCTCTCGTGCACCTCCATCCACACCCTCTGAATGTGTCAACCACACAATGAGACCTGGCACGGCCTGGACATGGTGCCCAGCAGGGCTGCCCACCCAGCTCTTAGGGGGCCGGACACAGGCCTTGGCTGTCCAGCTGGGGCCTGATGTCTACCTGGGGCTGATGTCCACCTGGGGTCTAATGTCCACCTGGGCCCTGGTGTTCACCTGGGACTGGTAGCTACCTGGGGCCTGTTGTCCACCTGGATCCTGGTGTCCACCTGGGGCCAGTGGGGGTGCTGGTCTGGATGGACAGCCTTGGTGGTCTGCATGGGTTTTCCTTTTCTCCCCTCCAACACGGTGGCTCAGATGTGGCCTCTGGTACCTCCCGGATTATTCCTGGGGGCTGGTGTTCCATCCAAAGGGCCCCACCTTAAGTCATGGGAAAAAAGATGGCGACAGCCGGGAGCAGAGAGCCAGGGCCTTGTTTCTTGCTCTGGGAGGTTCTTGGTTTCTGAGTGGGTGAGGGGCTCCTTAGCGCTCTCTGCCCCTCCCCATCAGGCTCCGCTTCTGGCTCAGGGGCTGCCCCTGCCTCGGGGTGACATCTGTGTTCCTGGTGCATCTGCCCAGCCCCAGGGATTTTGTTCACTGAGGGTGTTGGCCACCAATGCTTTCCTGCGTCCTTTCCTCACTGCCAGGCCCCATCAGAGGGGAGGTGGAGGCCACCTCTTCCTCCCAGCCCTGGGGGTCCCCTTCCTGGCCCCTGTCTCACAGGACTGTGACTGCCTGGCCACTGTTCACCTCCCCACTGGACTGAGACCCCTGCCCCAGAGGTTACCAAGGGACCCCCAGGCCTGAACAAGCTGGGCCATGAGGGGAGGCGAGGGGCTGAGGGTATGTTCCTCAAAGGAGGGCACACGGATAGGAGTGGGACAGGGGGCTGGGAGGCAAGGACACGGGGCTCTCCCCAGGCTCACTGGCAGCCCATTGTGCCGGGCTGGAAGGTCTCCCAACCTGAGGACACCCAGGGGCAAGGCAGCCACTGGCCTGAGCCTGAGATCTCCAAGTGGGGGCAGGCAGCCCTCGCCATGCCAAGGGCATCCCTAATCTACCCCTACATGCCAGCAGAAGCCACTGGCAGCGAGGGCACAGGGCCACCAAACAAGGCTGGGGCAGGAAAGGCCAGCAGGTGCAGCTGAGGGAAAGGGGGATGTCATGGGGCTGGGGGCCAGGGCCGCCCGCGCTGGCCTCCTCTGAGGGGTCCATTGGGGTTCCGGGTCCCCAGACCCCGGCTCTGCAGCCTCAGGGCCAACTTCCCACTGGGAGAAAGGGCAGCGCTTGTCCGGGCATCCACCACACTCATCCTTGTAGGGGGCTGTCCCTACCCAGGGTCCTCCTCACCCCCTCATTCCTCCCAGTGGTGAAAGGACGGTGAAGGAGGAGGGCAGCCCAGGAGTGGACACGGAGTGACGGGGAGCTTCCTGGGGGGTCCAGGTGGGGCACGCCTATCGCACACCTGGCCTGCAGGCCTCGAGGGGGCAGCAAGATGAGCCCCAGGCTCGCACTGTGTGTGTGAAGGTGCGTGTCGTGCATGGAGCCTGGTAGCGTCCACTCCTGCCTGAGTCCAGCTCCTGTTAGGGGGGCCTGCATGTCTGGCTGTGTTCAGGAGCCAAGGAGGCGGCCCCGACTTCCCACTGCCCATCAGGGCTCTGCAGTCCAGATCTGGCAGTGGCCTCCCCGTGGTCTGGGTCTGGCAGTGGCCTCCTCGTGGTCTGGGTCTGGCAGCGGCCTCCTCGTGCTCTAGGTCTGGCAGCAGCCTCCCCACCCCATGCCCACACACGGTGTCTCGAAGGCCTCTCGGCCCCTGACTGCCTGCCCTGTGAGCACGAACGCTTCACGCCCCATTTCCAGCAGCTCTCAGCTCCTTTGGTGTGGGGGGTGTGCTGGTGCCCAGCCACTCCTGTCATGAGTGGAGACACACCTGCCTCATCCCTTCCATTCTGGTGGCCGAACCTGCTCTGGCCCACAGTGGCCAGCAGAGCCGTCCACCCCAGCTCTGTCTGCTGGCCTGAGGCTGGGCTGCGTGTTGGGCCCCTGTGGACACGGCCCTCCTGCCTCCTTCCTGAGAATGGCTCCTGTCTCCAGGAGGAGGCCTCAGGCATTAGGGGCAGGGCCAGCCTCCCGCTTCCACCTCTGCGTGCTCAGCCTCGGCCACACATGGGCTACACCTGGGGTGCAGGGTCCAAGCTCCAGGATCCCCGAGATTCTCAGTGGGAAGGGGGACCCCAGCTGGCTGAGAAGGGCGCAGGCTCTGTCGTGTGGGACCCGGCCCGCAGAGACCTCGTGGGGAGGAGGAGCTCCTCGGAGCCGAGCTGTCCCAGACTCAGCGCGTCCTTCCCGGGTGGACCTGGCTGTGTCCGGCGAGCCCCACTCAGCCCTTCGCAGGCAGACTTGGCAGGCACCCTGGGCCTGGTCCCACTCTCACCAAATAACATTTTGATGAGTTAAGTGTGAGAGAATTAAAAACAACCCGATTAAATTTCCTTTATAAATACACGTGGGTTTGGAAATCAAGGGGAAAAGCGGCTTTGGGCTCATAAAACGCTGCGTACGCTTCCCCTGCAAGTGTGAGAGGAGGCGGCTGGCAGGTCCTCGGCACGGGACTCCCTGCTGAACCGAGCTGAGCCAGCTCAGGCCACGACCCAGGCAGGCTCTCGTCCTGCTCCCAGCCCCAGTTCCCAGCTTAGACAGCGTAGACGCAGTTCCACGCAGGTGCACACCCTGCCCATTCCCCCAACCCCCAGCCCCACCAGTACCATGCCAGTGCCTGCAGTGCCGGCCTGTATACGATTATCTCATCCTCACGACCGTCAGCCATGGCAGCCGTGCTGTGACTGCCCCCACCGCGCAGGCAGCGGGAGCTCCCAGGCGGCTGAGTTAGTGGCAGGGCTGCCTCCCTCCCCAGGCACACGGCCTCTGTCGCCCTTCCTGCTATCAAAGTTGTTGCTCGGGCACTTGGGAGCAGCCTGGCCTGCAGTGGGGAGCCCAGGTCCTAAGCCCCTTGCCTGTGGGTCTGAGCTCCAAGGGAGGGAAGGGGGGCAGCTGGGCCCACGTGGTGGGGAAGGGGTCCAGGCAGTGGAACGTTTGAGGTCATTGGAAATGCAAACAAAATCATTAACAGCTTCCAAAAATAACCCAGCAAGAGTGAGATTCCCAGGAGGCTCTGCCAAGCAGCGGAGCTTCGACTAGGGGGGTACCTCTAGTCGGTCCGGGGCTGGCCAGGTAGGGGCAGCTGGGGGTGGGGCAGGGTGGGCTCCAGTGGGTGCTCCTCAGGCCACTTGGGCTTTGCCTGCAAAATGGGTCAACAGGAGGTCTGGTAACAGGAGGTCTGGTGCCGGATGAGGCTCCACTATTGGCCCACTCAAGCCCTGTCTTAAAAGCTCACTTTTAATGCTCCTGTTTATTGGCCGTGAGCCCTCACAGGTCACGCAGTGAGCGTCTCGGATCTTCTTTAATAGCTTTATTGGGGGACAGTTGGCTTACAAGAAATGGCACCGTTTAAAGCATGCAGTGTGATGAATTTTGGCACAGGTATGAGCCTGCAGGACCCTCCCCACAATCAAGGCCATGAGCATTGCCATTGCTCCCCAGAAGGCCCCCCTACCCCCCACAAGCAAGGCCGTGAGCTTCGCCATTGCCCCTGGAAGTCCCCCCCGCCCCTCTGCCAGCTCTCCCTCTTGCTGTCCCCCTTCCCCAGGTGACCACGGACCTGCTGCCTGTTGCTGCAGATTGGTTTGTGTTTCCTAGAATCTCACAGGAGGGGAATCACAGGCCTGCAGTCCTTTGTCTCCTTTCTCTCGGGGTCTTCCTTCAGAGGCTGGTCCTGTTGCAGCATCTGTCTGTAGTTCAGGCCCTCGGATAGGATATTCCTCTTAGTGTGAGCTGCTGCTCATGAACTCTCCCTGCGTTTGTGTATTCATTCAAACAAGTCTTCATTTCGCTTTGGCACTTGGAGTAGGTTTTTGCAGGGTGTGGAATTGCAGACTCACAGGTTCCGGTGTGTGGGGTTTGTTCCCTTTCGGGACTTTAAAGCGGCCCCTCCACGACCTCCTTGCTCGCGCTGTTTCTAGCAAGAAGACATCACCATTCCTCTGTAGCAACACCTCTTCCTTCTCTGGCTGCTGTGAAGACATCCCGGGCCTCGCCTTCGGGCGGCTTTATCGTGAACATATTCTCTTTACCCAGGTAAAGACCATTGACCCCCACAGCCTCCCTTTCAGGTTAAAAAAATAAACAAACTGGGAAGTGAGCTGCCCTTTCCAGGGTCACTGGGCATCGGAATCAGCCACATCCGCCTGACTCCAGAGCCTGCGCCCACAGCTGCTCTGTCGCCCGGGTGGACTGTGGCAGGCCAGCCAGTGTGTGGGAGTCCTGGGTGGGGACACAGGCTCTAAGGACCCAGGCCCAGCCCTGGGGTGCTCAGACGTGCGGCTCTGTGAGCACAGAGGAGGTTATGTCCCAAGGGCTGCAGGGAGGGAGCTGCCAGGCCTCCAGATCCGTCACACTGTGGGGCAGCAAGGCCCTGGGGCGTTTCTACAGCCCTGTCTACAGATGGAGGCCTGGGGGACCCTCAGCCCCCGTGTGGCAAGTGCTGTGCAGACGCATTCCAGTTTTCACAGAGACGTTTCTTCCCTCCGGTGTCCTTTCCTCTCACCATCGGGCTGGAACCTTGGCCTGATCAGGTCGATTTGGACCAAAGTCTCTGCTGTGGCCTCGCTGGGGCCAACGGGCTGAGGGACAGGTCACAGCTGTCGGGGTGAGCAGAGCGCCTGGGCCACCCCCGGGGGCAGTCTGGGGGTCAAGTGTGACCAGCTCCGTCCTCTTGCCCAAGGACAGAGGCTGCATGCTGACCTGCAGGGGTACCTCTGGGGCCTGCGCAGGTGCCGTGAGACCTGGCAGGTGCAGAGCGGGAAGCAGACCCTGACGAGAGGGACACCAGCATCTGGGTGCCATGGGAGGCACCCGGGACTCCAGCTTCCTCATCAGCAGCTTCAGGAGGGTCAACCAGCCTGGGGTATGCAGGGTCCTGTCCCAGAGGGACGGCCTGGGGCGCCAGGGAGTGGGCCCCTGCGGAAGAGTGTGCCAGGGCATTTGGGCTTGCTGGGGCAGTTTCTTCCCAGACTTTCTGGTCGTGAGCCCCGGATGGGGCCATGGGGACTAGGAGAAGGAGTTCTACACCCCGGCGAGGGGCAGCCCCAAGGCAGGGAGGCTCAGCCCCACTGGAGGCCGGAGTCCTGGCCCTCACGTGGCTTCTTCTCGCTGACAAGTCACTGCCTCTACAAGGGCCAGGGCCAGGGCCAGGGCCAGGGCCGGGGCCGGGGAAAGTTCACCCTCCTGCCAACCACAACTGGCAGCTCTGCTGAGAGTGCAGAGAAGGCTTTTTTGGAGCTGAATTTACTTGATATTTCCCCGCTCCGCTGGGCCGGTTCCAGGGGCTGCAGTCCACGAGGCTGCAAGTCAAGAGGCGTCTTTGTTTCTTTAATTTTGCCCGTTGGAAAACTCCGGTATTAATATTTATGAGAAATGACCTAATATCCACGCCGCCTGCCGCGTGTTTGCTTAACATATTTAATGTGATTTGGGGGCTGCGTGCACTTTTTTAACTGCCTCGGCGAGGGGGGCCTGACCTATCTCCTCCCCATCCCCCTCCATGGTAAAAAGGCAACGTTCTCTTCGAGGTCTCAAAAGTTCATTTTCTCTGTAGCTTTGGAAAGGCCTCACGGTCCCCGCCTGGCCCGGGCCCTGGAGGGGCAGCCTCACTCCACGCAGGCACCCGGGGTAGGAGGCTGGGGGTCTGCAGACCTGTGCCTTGGAGAGCCTGAGCCGGCATACTCCACGCAGGAGCCCGGGGCAGGAGGCTGGGGGTCTGCAGACCTGTGCCATCCAGAGCCTGAGCCGGCACTCGGGGAGGACTGGAAGTGGCTTTCTTCAGGAAAGGGAGGAAAAGCATTTGAATGGTTTCTGAAAATAGCTCCTTGGGTAGTTATAAGACAGCAATTTAAATAAGTGCTTTCTGCCTGTTTCTCTTGAACATAAAGGTAATTGTTTTTGCCCCAAAATAGATGGCCAGTTTCACTGCAACTTGATTTTTCTCCACCATCCCTTTGTGGACTGCATTAGCTAATGTGGGCCACAGGTGAGCCCCACGAGGCAGCCTGGCCTGGGCCATTCAACCCCGGCCAGGCTATTGACCGCATAGAAAGAGCTGGGCTTTTGCCGCCAGAGAAACGCCAGCTCAAAATCCAGCTCTGCTGATTAGAAGCTGTGTGACTTTGGACTCATTATTTCACCTCTCTGAGCCCCAGTTTCCTCAACGTGAGAACAAGAGCATTCACAATTTCTGGCTCACAGAGTCGTGTAAGGCTCAGAAAATGCAGCCGGTCTGTCCTTGACCTTTCTGCAAGGCAGCAGGTCCAGCCTCCCGTGCAGTGGCTCAGAAGCCCCCCAGGGCATTCCCGGGGCTTTATGGTGGGTCCTGGATGCTCCCTGGGAAGCTAGGAACATGAGGCATCTCGTCCCTCCTGGCACACACAGATGCTGACTCCTGGGCCCAGCCAGTCAGTCCCCTTGGACAGTCAGAGGCCATGAAGTCAAGGGGCTCTGGTCAGTGAGGGGCCTTGCTCGCCCAGCCATCACCACGCACCAGGACCACAAAAGACCTGTACCTCTGCGTCGTCTCTCAGGCTCTCAGCAGCAAGGTGTCCAGGGCACTCGGGCCCAGAGACCTGTGTGCCAAGAGCTCACACACCGAGAAAGTAAAAGGGGCCACAGAGAACAACCCCTCCCATACCAGAGGTGCTCCTCCTGGGGCTGAGACAGGCCCTGCCCTTCCCCTGCTGGAGGTGGGGGAGGAGGATGTCCAAGCACAGCCATCCTGCCGGGGGTCCAGTGGCCAAGGGTGGGAGATCTGTGTGATCCCTGAAACCGATCAGACAGAGGCTCTGAGTCCTGTTCCAGGTGACCAGGCAGGACCACCGGCCAGTCACTTTCTGGGTCCAGCCATTAAGTTAATACTCACGTTGTTCCTGTGACCACCCTTTCGAGGTGAGGTGGTTTCCCATTTTACAGCCTGAAACACTGAGGCTTCAAGGCATTCAGCAGTGAGAGCACCCAGGCAGCAGGTAGAGCCAGGCCGAGAAGCTCCTTGGGCCTGCCGCACGCCTGGTCTGGCCTGTCAGATGCATCTGCCTGTGACCCAGCCTCAGATGACAAAATGACAGAAAACAAAGCTGCCGTTCCTCCTGCGTCCACGGCATCGGCCAGGCAGCCTGGGTCCCATCCTCCTCCCGACCCACCAGTGCAGACCCATCACCCACAGATGCCATGGACAGCATCCCCCAGCCCTCTCCACCTCTATCTTCTCTGTGGGGAAGGGCCACCCAGGGAGCCGGGCAGGGGCAGCGAGTGAGGGGTGAGGGGAGAGGTGGAGACCCTGGAAGGGACCCTGACCCTGTGAGTTATTGCAATGCCCTGGCAGTGGGCCTCAGTGTGCTCATCGAAAAATGAGGCCCTGCCAGGATCTTCCCCCGATGCTGCCCGGTGGAATGAAGATGCTGCCCCCCACCCTGAGTGCTGGTGAGAGACACAGCCAGCTGCCACCTTAGCCCGGCCCCTCAGCCTCCGGGGAGAGGACACCAGCACGCGTGATCAATCAGTCCCAACACTTCCCAACATGCTTCTCGAGTTACACGCCGCGGGAATGATGTCATAGCGGCCGCCAGCCGGATCTAGGGAAGAAAGGGGCCCCTCTGTTTCAAACCCATGGGCCAGGACAGGCCAGCTTCTCGGGAACTGGAATTTCTCTCCCTGCCTTGGCTTCAGAAATGAGAGGAGTGCTGACACCTTTGAGGGTTTTTTCCTTCAGATTTTGAAAGCTATATATGTTTACCCTACAGAGGAAGAAATAGAAAATATTCCAAATCTCACTTCATTATATTTTCTTCTGTTTCCATCACGTACCTCTACTTACCTACTCACCAGCTCATTGATCCATTGATCCTTCATTCTGTCCATCCATCTACCCATTGATCCATTCATGCATCCATCCATTCACCCATCATTCATTCATCCATCATCCATCCATCCATCCTCCATCATCCATCCATTCATTCACCCATCCATCCACCATCCCTCATCCAGCCATCATTCATCCATCCACCATCCATCCATCCACCATCCATCATTCCAACATCCATCTACCATCCATCCATCCATCCATCCATCCATCCATCCATCCACCCATCCATCCATCCATCCACCCACCCTCTATCCATCCATCCATCCACCCATCCATCCATCAATCCATCCACCCACCCATCCATCCATCCATCAATCCATCCACCCTCTATCCATCCATCCATCCACCCATCCCTCCATCCATCCACCATCCATCTACCATCCATCCATCAATCCATTCATCCATCCACCCTTCCATCCATCAATCCATCCATTCATCCATCCATCATCCACCCTCTATCCATCCACCATCCATCATCTATCAATTCATTCATCCATCCGTCCACCCATCCATCTATCTATAATCCATCCGTCATTCACTTATCTATTCTTCCTTCCTCCCATCCATTCACCCATCATCCATAAATCATTCATTCATCTATCTTTTCTTCCATCCACCCATCCATCATCCACTTACCTATCTTTCCTTCCATCTATCCTTCTTTCCTTCTTTTCTTTCATCCATCCGTCATCCACTTATCTATCTTTCCTTCCTTCCTTCCCTTCTTCCTTCCTTCCTTTCCTTTTTCCATCTATTCACCCATCATCCATCAATCGTTCATCTGTCTTTCCTTCCTTCCTTCCTTTAATCCATTCATCCATCTATCCATTCAGCCAGCCATCTCTCACATCAAACCATATGGAATTGCTGATACTCAATGTATGAAATATTGATCATCTGTTCTCATCCTTTTTTATTTTGGAAAAATCTACATGTGCCTTTTGCAACCTGCTGCTGCCCCTTAATGACATTCCTATGACAATTTGCTTGAGAACCTTTTGTTGTGAAGAACCTTCAGGAAACACCCATCTGGCAGCGCGGTGGATGTGGAGGGCCTCAGCTAGTCAGCGGAGTGCAAGGCTGCCCCATCGGGCACAATAGAGCAGAGGCGGGAGGAGCGTGCGCCAGCCATTCCCATAAAGCAGCCCATGTTTCACAGCAAGGCAGCTTGAGTGAGTGCCATGTTCACCTTGGTTCACAGCAACAGGTCAGGCAATTTTATAATGAATGGCAAGACACCTTCAGAGCAGCCTGGGCCCCCAGAGGCTGATGGCAGGGGACTCCCACCTTGCCACTCCCTGCCATGCAGTCCAGGGCCAACACCTGAACTTGTCGGGGCCTCCACTTGCTCTGCTGTGAAATGAGACTGCAGGTGGCAGCTGTCTCCAGATGAGAAGGATGGCCCTGGACCAGACCAGGCCGGGGCCAGCTCAGTGTGGGCTTAGGGAGAGCTCTTTCCACCCTTGTTCTTCCTGACCCAGAGGGGTCAGAACCATGGCTAGACGGGAAAGGAGGGCAGAGCCAGGGGCTGCCCCCATTCCCAGGGGTGACCCGCCAAGCCAGGGAGGCAGAGATGATTTGGCTATAAACAAAATGCTCAGCATGGCCTGTTACACAGGCCAGGCACTTTCTGCAAATCTGGTGGCATAGAATAGACACGCAGAGAGGTGCCAGGCCACACCTGGATGGCTGGGAAAACAATCCCCAGAACCCAACCACGGTTAGCTCTCTGAGTGGATGCGGAGAAGGTGTGGGGTGGACTCCCTCCATCCGTGGGCAGATGCACCGGGAGGGCCCTGGGGGCGGCAGGTGCCGCTTTTGGATGACACCCATGAGGCTGAGGCTTCCTTGTCAGGAAATGGTTTCATAGGACAAAATCATTTCCCCCAACAAAGAAAGCCATGCGTGGACCCCGACCGACCAGCCCTTCAGTATGCCAGGGCCTGTGTCTAGATGTGGCATCAAAGCAGACAAAAGGCAGGTCATAAAATAACGCCCTCCTAACAGGGATGGTGTGGCACCTTCAGTTTCGTATGTGTGTGTGAGTGTGTGTAAGTGTGTAGGAGTGTGTGGCTGTGTGTATGCATGTGAGAGGGTGCAAGAGGGTGTGAGTGTGAGCCTGAGACTGTGTGCTGCTGCAGGGAGGACAGGGCCCCTGCCTGGCCTCCTCCCATCACAGCATCCTTGGCCTTGCATCTCAGCATCATTCCCATGGCTCCTCCCTGCCCGATGGAGCTCTGCAGTTGTCCCTCAAAAGGGATGTGCCTGGTCTTTCCCTGCTGCGGAGCTGAGGCTGCACATGCGGGACCGCCCTGGCTCCACGTGGCCCAGGTTGGCCGCCCCCACTGACTGCAGCCAGAAAGCCTGTGCCTTGGTGGTCAGTCCCCGCCCCCACCTCCAGCCCACCTCCACTTCTAATTGGGCCGCGAAGCCGTTTAATGGTGTCTGCCACGTCTGCAGGGCTGCTTGGGGCAGAACAATGCACCATTCATGTCCCACACAGCACACTAGTGATCCGGCTAATATCTTTAAGCTAAAAAACAAGGCTTAATTGGAACAGATGCTGCAAATTCCAGTGCAAAAGGCCAGCTCCCATGCGACCTAAACCAGGTATGTGCCAGGACTTCGCGTTTAATAGCAGCTTTTATTTTTTTATTGGCATGTACAAAACTCACTAATACTCTGCACGGCAGACTGGTGACGGGTCTCTTAGAAAACTTCCGTGGGTGCGAGGCCTGCGGAGCGTTGTGGCCGTTGTTTGGGTTACAATAAAAAGGTGCCCGGCCATGTGGCAAGCTGTTTCCTCGTGGGCACTGGTCGCTCCTCTCCTCTGGGTCGAGGCTCTTGTGGCCTTTCCAGGACTGCCACCAGGCTGTTAGAACTCAGCACGGAACCCTCCCGGTGAATCAATCAGGCCTGTTCAGCAGCTGCCAGCCTTTGTGGCCATGGCCTCCCCTAGCCAGGAAGCCTCTGTCCTCCGGACACCGCCCAGCCTTTTCCCTGCTGCTGCGCCACCACCCTGACCACAAATTCCTGCATTTTCTCTAAGAATACAGCTTTTTGGCAGTGTACTCCTATTTTGAATATGTTTGCCGAGTCTTCCAATCTAGAAGAAAACTCCCTGAATTCAGGGGCTGGCTGTGTTTTACACATAGATTCTAGTACATTGCTGAGCAGAATGGGGATTTTTTTTCCTTGTCTTCCACTTTTTCAGAGAAAGAGCCAGCCCTAGGGAGGCCCAGAAGCAGCCTTGTCCAATCCCAAACCCTTTCCAGTTCAGCCAACTGAAGCTGTTGCTGCTAGAACTGTTGTATCCAGGCCTGGAAGCTGCTCCTGGTATCTCAGGACATTGCTTCTGTCACAGAAGTTAAAATAGGTACAGCTCCCTGGCTAGTGAGGACTCCCATTTGCTGGAAGTACTGAGCTCCCAAGAGAGCTATTGTTTGGATTTATCTGAAAAAATGCATCAGAAGGAAACCTTGGCTTCAGATAGAGTCCAAGGCTGCAATATCTGCCATCTATCCATCCATCCATCTATCCACCCATCCACCCATCCATCTATCCTCCATCCATCCATCTATCCATCCATCCACCCATCCATCTATCCTCCATCCATCCATCCACTCATCCATCATCCATCCATTCATCATCCCACTCATCCACCCATCCATTCTCCATCATCCATCCATCCATCATCCACTCATCTATCCATCCATTCTCCATCCTCCATTGATCCATCCTCCATCCATCCATCCTCCATCCATACACCCACCCACCCATCTATCATCCATCCATCCACCCATCCATCCATCTACCCACCCATCCATCATCCACTCATCTATCCATCCATTCTCCATCCTCCACTGATCCATCCTCCATCCATCCATCTTCCATCCATCCATCATCCATGCATCCACCTAGTCATCCATCCATCCACCACTCATCCATCCTCCATCCATCTATACTCCATCCTTCATCCATTCATCCATCCTCCATCTTCCATCCATTTGTCCATCCATCATCCACTCATCCACCCATCCAATAAATACCTGGCCCTGATAAATGCCAGCCAGTGTGTGGACTCTCTTCCTCCCCCACCTCATGTGTACTGCACATGCTCCTGTGGTTGCTGGAGGGGCTCTGGAGGAGGCTGGGGAGCCTGGCAGGTAGTGGAAGCTGAAAGGGCAGGGACGTCCATAAGCAAACTTTGCCCATGCAGAGTCAGGGTGAAGGATATCTGTCTGGGCCTCTGCCTTGCACTTAGAGGGCTTCCCTCCCACAAAAAGGCTCTCCCTGCTCAACCCGAATCCCCCTAAGAAACTCTTCCTTGAGCACAGGGTCTTAAAAACCTTTGGATGATTAGCGAGCAGAGAAACGGGAGCTTAACACTGGGGAAGTGAGAGTCAGGGGCCATTAACTGGGGGCCGGCCTACCCTCCATGCCTTCCTCTGGGTGACCAGGTGTGCCCCCTGCCCTCTGCTAGTACCCAGGCTGAAATGTGGGTGGGGTGGGGGTGGCCTTCCCATGACCCCTATCTGTGGTCATGGCTGCTGGACCTGGGCCAGCATTCCAAGATCCTCAAGGTTCTCTACCAGGTCCCTCCTTAGTGGCAGCAGCAGAGAAGATGCCCAGGATCCTGGCGGACATGGCCAGTCAGCCAGAGCAGAGCCCAGGCAGCCTGGCCCTCGGTTCAGCTGAATGAGATCCCAAGCTTTCAGCTCTTAAGGCTGTCAACTCTCCACCGTGGGTGGCAGACGGCAGAGTCAGTAGCCAGCGTGGGCCACGAGCTAACCGTGCCTGGCTGTGTGGGGTCCTCCAGGCAGTGGCAAGTGAGACGGACTGGGGAATTTGCAGAAAGCCAGGGGACCAGAACTCAGGTCTGTGCCTCTCAAGACCTGAAAATCCCCTGAGGAAGATGTACGCCCGCCCCCATCCACGTGGGAGAAATGTGAGTGACACCATCACGGCTGTGGCTGTGGCCTGAGGGTGAAGCAGATACACGAGGCTGGAGGGGGCGGCTGCCCCACGGGACGCAGGACTTGATCGGGGCCGGGGAGGCGTGCAGGGACGGAGACGGACCCTGCGGAGCGTCTGAAGTTCACCTGAGTTTCTGTTTCTGTGGCCTTCTTGGAGGTGCTTTTTAGAAGCATGGAATCTTTTGATCATTGAGAAGTGTGAGGACAGCAGGTGGAACACCTCTGACGCTCAGCTGTGTGGTCAGTCGGGTTCACGGCCATGGATGCTGCATTGCCCTGTCCCATTCCCACTTGGAGCCCTCACATGTGGCGTTTATCACCCTCACACCGGGATTTCACTCTTCCCTTCAGTAATTCACAGGCAGGCCTGGTGGTCTTTCAGCACATGTTGAGAAGTGGCCACATTGCTCTGCGTCGCCGTGGCCCATAGTGAGGCCATCAGCACCTGGTGTGAGTAAAACTCTTGTTGTGCCCATTGAGGCCTGAGAGATAGGCGGTCACTCCTACTTCAACTAGCATCTCCCTAGTGACGGGTGACGAGCGTCTCTGCCTAGGTGCCCGGCGTTTGCAGTTCTGCCACTGTAAAATGGCCCTTTACAGCCTGTACCTATTTTTCCATTGGATTGTCTCATCATTTCTATTTTTTCTTGTTGCAGTTTATTTTTATTTTATTTTATTTTTTGAGACAGGATCTCACTGTATCACCCAGGTGGAGTGCAGTGGTGTGATATTGGCTCACAGCAGCCTCGACCTCCTGGGCTCAAGCGATTGCTGGGACCACAGGTGCACCCCACCACACCAGGCTAATTTTTGTATTTTTTGTACAGTCAGGGTCTCACCATGTTGCCCAGGCTGGTCTTGAACTCCTGGGCTCAAGTGATCCTCCTGTCTCAGCCTCCCAAAGCATTGGGATTACAGGTGTAAGTTGTCGCACCTGGTTTACTGTGGTTTATTTTTTAATGAACAATTTTATTTTATTTTTTATATTTTTTGTTTGTTTTTTGAGACAGAGACTCTTTCTGTTGCCCAGGCTAGAGTGCAGTGGCACGATCTTGGCTCACTGCAACCTCCACCACCTGGGTCCAAGTGATTCTCATGCCTCAGCCTCCTGAGTAGCTGGGATTAGAAGTGTGCACCACCGTGCCTAACCTAATGAACATGTTACTAAAAGACAACATACATACAGAGAAAATGCAAAAATAAGTGTGCAATTGGTTGAATTTTCACACAGTGGACATACCCATGTATTCAGCAACCAGGTCCAGAAACAGCAGCCTAGGCTCCAGATGCCCCAGGGACTCCTCCCACCACTCCTCACCTTTCACTCCAAAGGCAGGAGCTATTGTGACTTGAGCCAGCGTGGCTTCCCCCTGCCGTCTACAGTTTACCTAAGTAGAATCATGCAGCGGCTGTCTTTCAGGTTCGACCTCTTTTGTGCACGTCACGTGTTTGTGAGGTGCACTGCGTCACTGCAGGGAGAAATCATGCTTGTTCCTCTGCAGTATCCCCTCATTTCAATGTCTATTCATTTATCCATTCTAATATTCATGGACTTTTAACTAGTTTCCAGTTTTAGACTACTTTGCTTAAAAGTCTTACTGACATTCTTGTAAATGCCTTTTGATATGCATTTGTGCCATTTCTCGAGTTTAAGCCTGGGGTGGAATTCCTGGGCCGGGGCACATGTCCTGGTCTGGGGGGACTTGCAGACAGGCTCTCAAAGCTTCTGCCCCCACAGACACCCTCACGCGGTGTGAGGAGCTCCTGTGGCTCCGTGTACTTGCCAGCACCGGGCTTCCCAGTCCTCTGAATTTAGCCAAGGTGCAGGTCTGTGGCAGTGGCTTAGGGTGCCCATAAGGTGCATGTTCCTGATGGCTGAGGCTGGGAATTCTTAAATGTTTATTGGCCGTTTGGTGCTCTTTTTCCATAAACAGCCTGTTGGAGACTTTCGCCCGGGCTCATAGGAGGTTGCCTGTGGTTTTCTCATTGGTTGGTGTGGGCCCCACCTGTGTTGCTGACGCAAGCTCTTTGTCAGTGACCTGCTGCGAGTGTCCCATCCTGGGCTGCAGCTTGCCTTTCACTCTCATACTAGTAACGGGCGAAATGCCTTCATTTTCACCTAGTTCAATTGATTCAGCTTTATCTTATAGTTAGCGTTTTAGGTATTTGGTTTAAAATCTTGTCCAAGATCAGAAACTTGTGATCAAGAGCTGCCTAAGGTCATGAATACGTTTCATGATATCCTCTCGAGGTGTTTTTCCTTTCACGTTTAGCTACAATCCACTGGGAATATTTTGTTTGCCTGTTGGGAGGTGTACAATATTTCATTTTTTCCTTTACAACTGTCTAATGGACTCAGTACCATTTATTAAAAATGCCATCGGTTTCCTCAAAGACCTAGAGACAGAAATACCATTTGACACAGCAATCCCATGACTGGGTATATACCCGAAGGAACAGAAGTCATCCTGTTATAAAGACCTATGACTGGGTATATACCCGAAGGAACAGAGATCATCCTATTATAAAACAGAGATCATCCTATTATAAAGACCCATGACTGGGTATATACCCGAAGGAACAGAGATCATCCTATTATAAAGACCTATGACTGGGTATATACCCTAAGGAACAGAGATCATCCTATTATAAAGACCTATGACTGGGTATATACCCGAAGGAACAGAGATCATCCTATTATAAAGACCCATGACTGGGTATATACCCGAAGGAACAGAAGTCATCCTATTATAAAGACCCATGCAGACATATGTTCATTGCAGCACTATTCAAATAGCAAAGACATGGAATCAACCTAAATGCCCATCTATGATAGACTGGATAAAGAAAATGTGGTACATAAACACCATGGAATACTATACAGCCATAAAAAGGAATGAGATCATGTCCTTTGCAGGGACATGGATGGAGCTAGAGGCCATTATCCTTAGCAAATTAATGCAGGAACAGAAAACCAAATACTGCATGTTTTCACTTATAAGTGGGAGCTAAATGATGAGAACACATGGGCACACAGAGGGGAACAACACACACTGGGGCCTATGAGATGGTGGAGGGTAGGAGGAGGGAGAGGATCAGGAAAAATTGCTAATGGTTACTAGGCTTAGTACCTGGGCAATGAAATAATCTGTACAACAAATCCCCATGACACATGTTTGCCTGTTTAATAAACATGCACATCCTACACATGTACTCCTGAACTTCAAATAAAAGTTTGAAAAAAATGCCATCCTTTCCCCACCATTTGGAACCTCCACCTGTGCAGAATTGATTTGCCATGTTTGTCAGAACCCATGTAAATGTCCATCTGTTTCTGGACTCAGTCCTGCTCCATGAGTCTGTAAGGATGACAATCGAATCAGGATGGAGCTTGTCAGTAATAAACAGAGAGAGAAGGCAGCTTTGATTTCTATGTTGTGTAACAAAGCAGTGAACGTCTCATGGCTCAGAACATCGCACATTTATCATCTCACTGTTTCTGTGCGACAGGAGTCACGGTACAGCTTGGCTGTGTTCTTGGCTCAGGATCTCACAAGGCTGTGATTAAGGTGTCAGCCGGGTCATGTTCCTTTCTGAAGTTCAGTATCTTCTTTCAAGCTCTTGAGATTTTTTGGCAGAAGTCAGTTCCTTGTGATAGTAGAACTAAGATACTCATTTTCTTGCTGGCTGTCAGCCAGGGTCTGTTCTCAGTTCTTAGAATCTTCTCTGATGCCCTTGCCATGTGGTCTCTCCATCTTCAAAGCCAGCAGCAAAGACCATCCCTGCTGTTTAATCACTCTCATGCTTCACGTCTCTTCTGCCAAAAGAACTCTGCCCCTTTTTGAGTGCTCATCTGATTAGGCGAGGCCCACCCAGGGTAATCTCCCTCATGACAGATTTGCCACGTTAACTGCCTCTGCAAACCCTGTCCTGTTCCTCTCCCCACTGCTGTGTGTTGGGCGTGTTGGGAGTGGATGGCTTGTCTTCTGCTGGTCTCTGGGGAGTCTGTTCCAGACCTGGGAGAGGAGCACTCATTATTGGCTCCTCTGTTATCAGCTCTGAGACAGCACGATAACAACATGGAAATTCATCCTCTCATAGCAATACAATTCCTTGTTGTGAGTTCAGCACATGATTGCCCAGAATAAGCCCCACGACCCAGCTTGCCTTGCAGCTGGTTGTCACCATGGTGGCAATTTGACTAATTGGAGTGGGAGTGCTATGTATAATTTCTTGACTGTGTTCTCACAGGTGTTCTGACCTTTCTTGTCACTTCTGTCCTGTATATTGACATATGATTGTAATGTTTAATCATCTTGGAGCAGACAGTTGAGGGTCATACCCTAGAGTGCTGAGAACAAAACTGGAGTCTAACTCCTCAGATGACCTCCTAAAATGGGACCATCCTACCAGTGTTGGATGTGGCCTCTCCACATTAGGTGAGGAACAATGAAAATTTATGTGTTTAAACCATTGTATATTTGACATTTACCCCTCTCAAATGCCGTCAAACCGAAGTCTAATTAATACCCATAGCAACTGACTTGAATTAGACTCTCTAATGTTAAACCATCCTTGCATTCCTCTGACAAATCCAATTTGGTCATGATATTTTGTTTTTTAATTTATATTTGCATGTTTCACATTGCTGGATTCAATTTTTGGCTATATTATTTATTACTTTTAAGAAATCAATGTTTATAAGTGAATTTACCTATAATTTCTCCTTCTTACATTGTCTTTTTCTGATCCTGAATATCAAAGCAATTTTAGCATCATTAAGTGGTTTGATGAGGGCATTTCCTTCTTTACATTCTCTGAAGCCGTTTTTTAGAATTGAGACTTTATAGAATATTTTGGAGACTACTCTTTAAAATTCTCTGATTCTAATGGGGTATTTTATGGGTATATTTTGAATAATCCTTAATGCTCAAATAAAAAAGTGATATTTATATCACAGATATTTATATTTCTCTTTTAGTCAGTTTTTAAAAAATTTACAGAGTTCATTTGAAAGTCATAATTTTTCCCCAATGTTCTATTTTTTTGTTTTGTTTTTTTCTTTTTTACAATCTAGATTCTACCTTGTATTTAGTTTTCATGTCTTCTTGGTCTCCTCCAATCTGTGACAGTTCTTCATTCTTTCCTTGTTCACAGACATTGGCACTTTTGAAGAATACAGGTCAAGTATTTTGAAGAATGTTCATAAACCTGAGTTTGTTTTGCTTTCTAATAAAATCAAGGTTGTGGATTTAGGGGAAAATTCCTTAGTCCATCATAATGGGGGCATGTGATGTCACATCATACTGGTAATGTTAAATGTGAGCCCTTGGTTAAGGTGAGGTCTGCCAGGTTTTTCTACTGTAAAGTTACTGTTTTCCATTTGTAATTAATAAATATCTGAGATGAAATGCTATGAGACTACACAAATATTCTGTTCCTTCTTAAACTTTTACCCAGTAATTTTAGTATTCATCAGTGGACCTTGCCCATAACAATTATTACTGTGGTTTTCTATTAGTGATTTTAAAAATTTGGACTAATTCATTTTACATTTATGAATTGAAATGTTTCCCTAAGGAAGAGTTTCCAATTCTCTCATATTTACTTATTTATTCATCATTTATTTATGGACCTGTGGATATTTTTCTCTTCTGGACTTTAGTCCAATACTGTTATTTTTATTTTATTACTCAAATTGTCCCAGTTTTGGCTAGTGAAAGTTGAAAGTGAAAGAAGAAATTTTTCATCCTTTTTGAAGCTGTTATAAATGGAATTGTTTTCTTAATTTCATTTTCAGATAGTTCATTGCTAAAGTATAGAAACATAATTACTTTTCATATATTGATCTTGTATCCCAAAACTTTGATGAATTTGTTAGTTCTAATAGGTTTTTTTTTAATCCTTAGGATTTTCTACATACAAGGTTATATAATCTGTTAATAGGCATGGTTTTGCTTCTTATCCAATCTGGATTCCTTTTATTTCTTTTTCTTGCCTAGTTCCCCTGGCTAGAACCTCAAGTCCAATGTTGAAAAGTTACGAGAACAGACATACTTGTCTTGCTCCTGATCTTAAGAAGAAAGTTTTCAATGTTTCCTCACTAAGTATATTAGCTGTGGGTTTTTCCTAGACGTCCTTTATCAGGTCGAGGGAGTTTCTATTCTTAGTTTGTTGAGTGTTATCATTAAAGGGTGTTGGATTTTGTCAAAATGCTTTTTCTGTATCTATTAAGGTGATCACGATACTTTTGTCCTTTATTCTACCAATATAGTATATTAGATTAATTTATTTTTATATGTAGAGCAAGTCCGACATTCTTAGAATAAATTTCACTTGTCATTGTATATTAAGCTTTTTATATGTTGTTGAATTTGAATTGCTAGTATTTGTTAAGGATTTTTGCGTTGGTATTTATAAGGGATTTTGGTCTGTCATTTTCTTGGGATGTCATTGCCGAGTTTTGGTATCAGGATAATACTGACTTCATAGAATGAGTTTTATTTCTGTCTTTGTCTTTGTCTTTGACAGCTTGACTATGAAGTGTTTAGTGTGCATCGCCTTCGAGTCTATTCTACTTAGACTTCATGGAGCTTCCTGAATGTATAAATTAATCATTTCACAAAATCTGCGAAGTTTGGGTCATTATTTCTTCACATTTCTTTCTTGCACTTTCTCTCCTTTCATTCTGAGACTTCCATCATACATATGTTGCTATATTTGATAGTGTCCCCACAGATCTTGGAGGTACTATTCATTTTTCTTTCTGTTTTTCATACTGGATTATCTCAATTTACTTAGCTTCAAGTTCACCAGTTCTTCTACCAGCTCAAATCTGCTGTTGAGCTCATCTAGTGGGTATTTCATTTCAGTTATTGCACTTTTCATCTCCAGAATTCCTATTCGATTTAAAAAAATAATTTATATTGCTTTATTTATATTCTCTACTTGATGACACATCATTCTCATACGTTGCATTAGTTCTTTAGATATGGTTTTCTTTAGTTCTTTGAACATATTTATGACAGCTGATTTAAAGTCTTTGTCTAATAAGTCCAACACCTGGGCTTCCTCATGGGACAGTTTTTATTGACTGATTTTGTATCCAATGTATGGGCTATACTGTCCTGGTTCTTTGCACGTTTCATAATTTTTTGTTGAAAAGTAGACATTTTAAATAGTTTAATCTAGCAGCTCTGGAAATTAGATTCCTCTCCCCACAGATTCTGTTTTTGCTATTTGTTTTGCTGAATTAAGTCTATAAAGTATGTATTTGTTTCATGTATAGCCACTGAAGTTCATTTTGCTTCGTGGTCAGCTAATGGCTAGGGAGAGATTTCCTCAAATACCTTGGAGCAAAAAGTCTCCCTGATTTTGTGGAGGAGGACTTCAGTTCTCCAGCATGCAGGCTGCAGCTCTGCCTTAGCTTTCAGTTCCTACTTGTGCAGAGTCTCAAGGCTAGCTAGAGGTGACAGGCTAGCGCCTCCTCAGGTCTTCCCTGGGCATGGGCACAGCATGACACATGCATGTGGCCCTCTAGAATATCCTGGAATATTTTGGAATTTCCCCCTCCAGTAGCTGTTAGGCTGCCATTTGTCACAGCTATCATGATCAGCAGATTGTTAATTTTCAAGGCCACTACACAGCTTGGGAGAGGGAGATGAAATAGGGCAAGCTGAAATGTCACACAGCTCTCCATTCTTACCAAGATTTAATCTTTTTTCTTAAACAAATGCTCTTCAAATTGTTGGAGGCTGTATTAGTCTGTTCTTGCATTGCTGTGAAAAAAATAGAAGAATGAGTGATTTATAAAGAAATGAGGTTTGATCAGTTCATGGTTCTGCAAGCTGTGCAGGAAGTGTGGCAGCATCAGCTTGGCTTCCGGGGAGGCCTCAGGAAACTTACACACATGGCAGAAAGCAAAGGGGAGAGTGAGCACTTCACAATACTAGAGCAGGAGGAGGGGCAGGGAAGTGTCACACACTTAAACAACCAGATCTCATGAGAACTCCCGCACCATGCAGTGGCTGGTGAGGGGACGATGCTAAACCTTTCACGAGAACTTACCTCCCACGAGGCCCCACCTCCAGCACTGGGGATCACAGTTCAACATGAGATTTGGTGGGGACACAGATCCAAACCATATCAGAGCCATTCACCACTGCCTCAAGTCTCCGTCCATCCTTACCTCGGGGCCACTTCTCTCCACTCAAGATGAACGTTCAGGTGCATGGCCCAGAGCTCCTCCCACCAAGAGGATGTCCCCTGACCCTGGTGAACTTCCAGGGCATCTAAGAAGTTAATTTTGGCCATTTTATTTGCAAGGATTCTCCTTGCTTTTATGGAGGGGCGGAACATGGGGATCCTTATTCCACTATTCTGGAAATGCTTCCCTTCAGGAGAGTCTTGCAAAAAGGTCAGTCCGGATCGAGACAGACCTGCTTGTTTGTTATATTCCTGTGCTGGTGGGTGGGTTTGCTATACCCATGCCTTTCACTCAGGCTGTAGCAGCGACCATGGCTCTATACAGAAGTTTCCATTCAGATTCTTGCCTCTTGGGGATCTAAGAGCTTCATCCCCTGTCCTAGGAGCCCGTTGCAAGCTCCCTGCTATCAAAAGCGGCATCTGGGAACCACCCCCAGGCAGCCCAAGCATTAGGTCACCACAATTACTATTTTGGGTCATGTTATTCATTTTTGGGCCTCTTGAAATTTCCATTACTCTTTTGCAAGCTCAGCTTTCCATTTAAAGCATGCATATCCTATTTTACCTGGCATTGCTAAGCTATTTAAAAAAAAAAAAAAAAAACCAAGAATGATCTCGGGTTATCTTGATCAAAATTCTCCCTGGAAAAAGTTGCTCTCTGTATATTTTAAAACTCACAGAAACACGCACATACACAAGTGGCCAAGCGCAACACACAGAAGCAGGAATGTCAGCTATGCTGAGGGTGGTGCGTGGGGGCATCTGGCATGAAGACAGGTAAGAGGGTCTGGCCTGGGCCCGGGGGTCTTCAGGTCCACCTCATCCACTTGCAGCCCTCACTGGAGGTGTTTAGTGACACAAGAGTGGGGTGTCTGGACTGCCGGCAGCAGGACTAAGGGAGCCTCCTGTTGCCCAGAGCCTCTGCCTGTCCACACTGGGCCTGCCGTTCCTAGGCAGTGGTCTGGAACCCCTGGGACTATCATTAGGGCCTTGGGTGATACTTGCAGAGGTGCCCCCTCCAACGCTCGGGGAAAGTGGAAGGTCCACAGGCCCAAGGTCCAGGACAGCAGGTGCCAGGAGGAGTGGGAGGAGGAAGGGATGCGCTGGGAGAGGATGGAGGAAGTTGGTGGTCCCGAAAGTGGATCAGTTTGTAAGAGAACTTTATGGGCTAGAAATGAGGGTGGGGCTGAAGGGAGAGTGGCCAAGGGCTCCCGTGTGAGAGGAAGACGTGCATCTATCCAGCGGGGTTCGAATTCCCCAGATGGACCAAGGACAGACTGGCGGGAGAGTCCTTCCAAGGGCTGTGGTTTTCTTAGAAAGTGTGTCTGGGGCTTTCCCAGCCATCAGGATGCACCCACATCCCCTCCCAGCCTGCGAGCCCCACACCTAGATGGACCTGCATGGCCACAGGGTCCGCTTTCCCTTCTTTCCCTGCTCCCCAAACACTCAGTGATCCCATCGGCTGCAAACTTGGCAGCAGCAGGGCTGGGACTGAGCTCCCGGAGTTGGGGTGGCTGGGCCCCTTTATACCAAAATCTAGTTGTTAGAAAGGTTGGTGAGAGCGTGGAGCGTGGAACACCTCTCCCTCCTCGGCATCACTGTAACGTCCGCGGCCGACCCTCCCCAGCGCTTCCCCACGTGCAGGTCCTAAGAGCTTCATGGTACCACATCACTTCGACCTTCCAGCCGCCTGGGCTTCCTTCTCATCATTCTCTCTCCTTTATTAAAAAAAGCAAGAAGAAACTCAGAGAGGCTGAGGGAGCCAGCTGCTTGTGGCCACAGAGCCGCTAAGGTGAAGACCTGGGGTTTGAACCCGGAATTTTTCTCACCCTAGAGTCCATGTTCTTAACCATCATAGTTTATCCCGACCTCTCTTTTTTGCAGGGGGAGTTCCAGGCATCCAGCGAGCCAGCAGCAAGGACCTGCAGAGGATCATCCTGAGTCAGGCCCCCTGGACCTGGGAATCTGCATGTGTGTCATTTCTCCAGGAAGAGCTCATCAGGAAAAGCCTTTGAGGGTCATGGTGAAGCAGGGTAGGGGAGGGTCAAGAGCTGATCGCCCGGTCTCAGAGCATCTCTGGAACATGAACTGCACTGCAGAGAAAAAAATCGAGCCGTCTGTGCCTGGACAGCCAGTCACTGGCCAGGGGCCTCTCCAGGGGGTTCACCACTTCCTGGGCAAGACGGCTCAGGTTGGTAAGAAAGCCGTTCTCCCAAGACAGGGGATGCAAGCCATTTGCACCCTTCACTCCAGCAGCTTAGAGGTGGAGTCACTGAGCCTGTGAAGGGGATCTGGAGGGGCTCCAATGGCACCTGTAACAGTCTGCCCCTGGCCAGCCCACAGTCACCTGCTGCTCACAGGTCAGTGAGTTCACTGCAGCCGCGCAAGGCACAGGCTCTCCACGGTTCTGCAGCCTCAGTTCCTGGGAGGTTCACCAGCAGGGGGCTGGCGTGTGAACTCTGGTCCCGCTGTGGTCTCCAGGCCGTAACTTACCCTCACCCACCCCTTGACCTGCCGGGCGCTCTAGGCTGCCTCTGCCTCTGGTCCAGCAGGCCTGGCTGGTGAGGGATCTGCCAGGAGTCTGAGTCCCAACTGCCATACCTTAACAAGGCTGTGGTTAGTGGACTTGCTGGGCACTGGGGTAGCAGGAGGTGTCCCGTGGGACACATGGACTCCAGGCACATCCCCACCCTGTCCTGGGAGCAGCAGCCCTGGCCCCATCTCCACCCCTCAAGATCGGGGCCAGCGACCCCTGCCAGGACTCTTTTCTGCGCCTGACACAAATGAGGCAGTGGTGACCAGATGGCAATGCCTTCTCAATCCAGAGGGACTCGTTCTGCGACCCCGGTGGAAATGTACCATTCAGGCAGCCACAGAGCCACAGGGTGAGGGCGGCAAACCCATGTTCCCACAGCGAGCTGCGTGGAACGATGGCGAGGGGACCTCCTATGTGTCCATTCCTTGGCTCCCAGATCCACGCGTTCTGCCTGTCACGGACATGGCACCATGTCATCGTCACTGGCTCGAGAAATATCCTGAAAACTAAAGGACAGCACCCACATTCTCGGATGCCCACATTCTCGGATGCCCACATTCTCGGATGCCCACATTCTCAGACGTCATCTCTTAGCCAAGCCTAGGCTGCTTCTGGGAGGACACTCCGTCCCTGTTGGCTGGGCCAGTTCTGGAGGGAGGTCCACGGTGGGGCCAGGAGATCCACGGTTGTGTACCCCAGCCCCTTCCTCTGACATCGTGGGGTCCTGTGGTCAGCGGCCATGTGGCTAGGGACCTTCTGTTAGTGAATCTGGGCTCTTGGCTGTGGTGCATGAAGAAAAGCAAACCCTCATCTGGCACAGGCACCAATCCCAGTCCCGACAGGCCCCTGTCCTCTCCAGTGCAGAGTGGTTCTTTGTAACCAGTTTGCCACTGAAGGGCTGGCTGGTGTCTTTGAGGGACGATGTCAGGACATGAGCTGCGGTCTGTTTCTGATACAGCAGTGACAGTGATCACAATGACCTTGATGAGAAGCCTGTGCCACTGAGGGGACGCATAGCTTCAGACCCTGTCACCTCGCCTACTGCCACCACATGTTCGTCACCCCAACCCTGCAGTGGCCCCGGACAGAGGCTGCCTGACACCTGGCAGAGCTGCCCTGCCCACACGCTCATCCTGGGCCTCTTCCACACAATGCCCGCTGGAGCGTGGGGATGTGGGACACAGGGACCTCCCCGTCCTCCAAGCCATTCACCACTGCGTCGACTCCGCGTCCATCCTTATCCAGGCTCACTTCTCCCCACTCACAGGGGATGTACAGGTGCACGGCCCAGAGCTCCGCCCACCCAGAGGGTGTCCCCTGACGCTGGCTTTCAGGTTGGCCTCTGCGGAGCAGTCACACAGCAGCAGCTCCTTTCTGGCTTGTCCTGAGAGCTGAACCGAGCATCTGAAAGTCAAGATTGCTTCTTCCTCTTTTGCCCACTAGTCAGAGAGACCCCGATGAGGCCAGTGGTGTGAGTTGGGGGAGAGACGTTGGTGCGTGGTGGCAGAGGACACGGAGGTGGGTTTCCTCCTTGTGCCCCCTGGACCTGCCTGGGCCTGGTCACAGATGACCCCGTCAGCGAGGGTGGATGGCCACTGCATCGTCCAGCCTTGTCACTCGGGCCTGGCGGTGCACAGCTCTCCCTGGGTGAGACTGGCTCCATGGACAGCTGCGGTCCCCTGGCCAGAGGCTTCCTGCCTGCCGAGGTGCGGGAGCTCGTCGGGGACTGTTCTGGAAAGATGGTCCGTTCTCTCCCACAGAGAGCAATAACGGAGCCTGGCTCCCGCGCTCCGGGGTCTGCACGGCTACTCTCTTGGTGGGCATCGTGCTCCACCTCGCGGGGTCTCCCAGGCTGTAGGGCCTAAGAGACAGAGCTGCTTATACACAGCCTGGGAGGATTGCAGCGCCCGCTGGGGCCTGGGCCTGCGGAAGAGGAACTGCCTGGGTGGTACCTGACGAATGGCAGGATCAGGGTGCCAAGCACAGGCCATGCTGCCTCCATAGCCGCAGGGGCCTCGGGATGTTGCGGCAGGAATCCAGTCCACAACAGCCACCTCTGGAGGGGGCGTGTCCCCCACCTTGAGTCCCCTCCAGGTGTGCACCCCTGCCGAGTCCCCAGCTCCATCTGCATGCTGGCTTCAGCGTATGGGGCTGCTGTCAGGGTCTGGGCCATGTCCAGGTGGTTCCAATGCCTCCCTTCCTTCTCATCATTGTCAAAGCAGGAGGTTCCACACAGCCCCAGGGTGAAGCTCACTGGGGGTGCTCACCGAGGCCAAGCCACGTGCATGTGGACGGCTTCTGAGCCTCACCATGGGATGGACGTGGAAAAGGATTAGCTCGCAGATGGGCCCCCACAAAGCGCGTAGCCAAGGTGTGCGGGCTCGAGTGCGACACTCCCTCCATCCTCAGGGCTGCAGCTGTGCTGTTTCTCAGCTGTGATTGTGACCAACTCACCATGACCACAGCTCATCCGGCTTCCCGGGGGCCACACTGGTGACTTAGATAGTGACAGGGCTTGAGTGGGGCATCCTGTCCCCTGTTCCTGAATCCCAAAAACTGCAAACCCTCACCCTGCTCCCTTGGCCGGCAGAGGCAGAGGTGATGTATTTTAGCAGGAACGGCCGTGTGGAGGCCATGGAAATTGTCCTCAGGCCTGCCCCGGCCCAGAGAGCAAAGTGAAAACAGTAGAAAAGGCTGTGGGGAATGGTGGGAATTAGAGCCACTTCCCAAAACTCGAAGGATGCAGGAGGCTGTTAGCAGTGAGTGGCAGCCCCTGGCAGGTTGAGCCCTGTGCATCACCAGGGAACACAGAATGCCAAGCAGTGCAGCCAGTCAGCCACAGGAAGGTGCCTGAGGGGGCGTCTAACCTGGAAATCTCACCCCAGGACTCGACCTGCGGAGCTGAGGACACCGCGTGCCAGGATGTCCTATGCACAGACACCACTGCAGCCCTGGTTACCATTGCTTGTAGCAGGTGAAACTGGTCACTGCAGTGAATTCCAGACACAGAAAGCTGTGCAGTCTCCGTCACACGGCCAAGGCTGTCATGGGCCCTGAGAGGCAGGAGTCCACAGGAGCGATTCCACGTTGGGATGTGCCCTGTGCCCGCTCCGGCTCAGCTTGGCTCTCAGGCTGTGGGGAGATGTCCCCAAAGGGCTCACAAGCCCTGCCCCTGCTCACCAGACTGAGCAAAAGCCAGGGCACAGGGACCTCTTGACAGAGCTGATTGGCCGGCACAGACAGAGCCCCTGGGACCAAGGCTTTTCTCTGGAACCTCCCACATTCTGGGGGCAAGGACCCCAGCTGCGGCTGTGTCCACAGGCACCAGGGGAAGGGACTGGCACCAGGCAACCTGCACCAAAAGTGTGGGGCCCCCTGCCGAGCAGGGCTGCCTCCAACTGGGATTGCGTGGCACTTCCCCGGCAGGAACCTCTCTCGTGTACCAGGTCAAGGCTGGTTGAGAAACACAGAGCCAGGGCTTGGGATGAGCCGAAAACCAGGAAGGGCTGACAGCGCTCCTCCCCAGGGCTTTGTCTGGGTGTTCCCTCCCCGTGCAGGAATTTGCTGCTGCCTGGTCTCCCCTAGCACCCTCCACCTGCCCACCCCGTGTAACTCGCCCTCAGCTCAGTCTGTCCCCTGACTGTTTCATTTTCCTCATGGGGCATATCCCACTTCAGCACTATCTTGTTTTGAATTTGCTGACACCTCCCTCACCCCACCCCCTTCCCTTGCTCTCGACTGCAGGCCAATGACGCAGGGGGTGTCCTGACCTCATCCCCAGCATCTCAGCACCTGCACGGAGACTCAGACACACGGCGTATGGTGTCCAGTGATGGGAAGGCAGCTCAAACCTGGGGTGGAGGATGGAAGAGTAGGTGGGGAAGGAGCTATGAGGGTGCAGGGGCACCTGGGACAAGGTGGGGACCTTGGTCTGGTCCACACGAAATCATTTAAGCAGCATCCTTGAAGTTTCAGCCACTGGAGGAAACAGCCAGGGAAGGGGGTTGTGTGCTTTATCTCCTGTTTCGTTTGGCAAAAGAGAACCACTGCTCTCCCTGCAGCATGGCAGACCCCTGCCCCGGAGTCTGCACCTTCCTTCCCCCTGCGCTGGGCTGCTCTGGCTACATGATCTCGCTGATACCTTGGGAACTGGGTGATAAGGCTCGTGCCTGAGTAATTTCTACCTCCAGGCTCTCCTGAGAATCACAGTACAATGTGGATGTTGCCAGGTTCTGCCAACACATTTTCCAGTCGGTCCTCTCTTGGGAGTCTGGGCGGGCAGGGCAGGGGAGGGGAGAGAGAGAAGGCGTCAGCCTCCATTTTTAGGTTGAATTCCCTTTTGGAAGGTGCCCTGTCTGTCTTTGGCAAGGATGCAGAGAGGGGTGGAGCACCACCCGCACAGGGCAGCTCGGCCACCCCCACAGGGCAGCTCGACCACCCCCACAGGGCAGCTCGACCACCCCCACAGGGCAGCTCGACCACCCCCACAGGGCAGCTCAGCCAGCATCTCCCCAAGCTCTTCCTTGAGTATTCCCTTCAGCCCTGGGCAGGTGGGGGCAGCCACAACTCCGTTCTGATTAGTTTGATCCAATGTTTCTCTGTACTTAAAGACCCGTATTTGGAAAACTCCAACTCTCTGCATACCAATCACTGTATACTTGAGAGACGGCAATTTACCATTGGAAGTCTGACCACATAGGTAGGGTGGCCAAGCTGAGCAATACTGGACGCCCAGTGACACAGTTTGAATGCATGTCCCTGCCCAAATCTCACGTTGAAATGTAATCCCCAATCTTAGATGTGGGGCTCGGTGGGAGGTGTTTAGATCATCCAGGTGGATCTTTCATTAATAGCTTGGGCCATCCCCTGGGTGATGGATGAGCTCTTGTTCCGAGTTCACATGAGATCTGGTGGTTTTAAGAGTATGTGGCATCTCTCCCCATAGTACTCTGTCTCTTGCTCCTGCTCCGGCCATGTGACATTCTTACTCCCCCTTTACCTTCCACCATGATTGTAAGCCTCCTGAGGGCTCCCTAGAAGCCAAGCAGATGTCAGCACCATGCTTCCTGTAAATCCTGCAGAAGCATGAGCCTATTAAACCTCTTTTCTTTATGAATTACCTGGTTCTCAGGTATCTCTTTATAGCAATGCAAAACCTGCCAATACAGAAAATTGGTGCCAGGAGTCAGGTATTGGTATAAAGATACCTGAAAATGTGGAAGCAACTTTGGAACTGGGTAACGGGGACAAGTTGAAAGAGTTTTGAGGGCTCTGAAGACAGAAAGATGAAAGAAAGTTTGGAACTTTTTAGCAACTGGTAAAATGGTTGTGACCACAATGCTGATAGTGGTATGAACACTGAAGTCTAGGCTGTTAAGGTCTCAGATGGAAATGAGAAACTTATTGGGAAATGCAGCAAAGATTACACATGTTATGCCTTAGCAAAGAGCTTGGTTGCTGCCTTCTGTTCCTGCCCTAGGGATCTGTGGAAGTTTGAACTTCATAGTGATGATTTAGGGGATCTGGCAGGATAAATTTCTAAGCAGCAAAGTGTTTGAGATGTGGCCTGGCTGCTTCTAACATTCTATGCTTAGATGCAGAAGCAAAGGAATAACTTAAAGATGGGACTTATATTTAAAAGGGAAACAGAGCATAAAAGTTTGGAAAATTTTCAGCCTGACCATGTGACAAATTTAAAAAAAAAAAAGGCTTTTTTCAACAGAAGAATTCAAGCAGGCTGCAGAGCAACCACTTGCTAGAGAAATTTGTATGAATCAAAAGGAGCCAAGTTCTAATATCCAGGAGAGTGGGAGAAAGGCCTTGAGGACATTTCAGAGATCTTCCTGGTCTCCACTCCTATCACAGGCCCTGAGGCCTATAAGAACTAAATGATTTTGTAGGTCAGGCCCAGAGCCCTGCTGTCCTGTGCAGCCTCAGGACACTGCTTTCTATATCCTGGCAGCTCTGGGTCCAGTCTGGGCTGGAAGAGGCCCAGTTATAGCTCAGACTGCAGCTCCAGAGGATGCAAGCCATAAGCCTTCCACATGGTATTAAGCCTGCAGGTACACAGAGTATAAGAGTTGAGGTTTGGCAGCCTAGATTTCAGAGGATGTATGGAAAAGCCTGGATGTCCATGCAGAAGCCTGCTGCAGGAGTGGAGCCCGCACAGAGAATGTCTACTGTTGCAGGGGAAATTTGAGGTTGGAGCTGCCACACAGAGCTCTACTTTGTGGGGCACTACTTAGTGGAGCTGTGAGAAGGGAACCATCCTTTTCCAGACCCTAGAGTGGCAGAGCCTCCTACACAGCTTGCCTCCTACACCTAGAAAAGCCACAGGCACTCAACAACCTGTGTGAGCAGCTGTGGGGGTTGTACCTTGCAAAGCCACAGGGGTGGAGCTCCCCAGGGCCTTAGGAGCCCACCCCTATCACCAGAGTGTCCTCAATGTGGGACATGGAGTCAAAGGAGATTATTTTGGAGTATTAAGATTTAATGACTGCCCTTCTGGGTTTCAACTTTCACAGGGACTATAGCCCCTTTCTTTTGGTCAGTTTTTCTCCCTTTTGGAATAGGAACATTTACCCCGTGCCTCTGCCCCCATTGTATCTTGGAAGTAAATAACTTGTTTTGATTTTACACACTCATAGGTAGAAGGAAAACATCTCTAGATGAGACTTGGGACCTGGGACTTAAACTTTTCAGTTAACCCTAGAAATTAGAGTCAAGACTTTGAGGGACTGTTTGTAAGGCGTGATTATATTTTGCAATGTGAGAAGGCCATGAGATTGTGGATGGGTCGGGGTGGACTTACATAGTTTAAATGTATGGCCTCACCCAAATCTCATGTTGAAATGTCATCCCTAGTCTTGGAGGTGGGGCCTGGTGGGTGGTGATTGGGTCATGGAGGAGGATCCCTCATGAATGCCTTGGGCCATCCCTTTGGTGATGAGTGAGCTCTTGCTTTGAGTTCATACAAGATCTGGTAATTTAAGAGTGTGTGGCACCCCTCCAGGCCCTCACTCGCTCCTGCTTTCACCACATGCCATGCCTGCTCCCAATTTGCCTTCCACCATGATTGTAAAGTTTCCTGAGGTCTTCCTAGAAACTGAGCAGATGCCAGCACCATGCTTGCTATAAAGCCTGTAGAATAATGAATGAGTTAAACCTCTTTTCTTTATAAATTACCCAGTCTTGGTATTTCTTTATAGCAATGCAAGAATGGCCTAAGACACCCAGTTAAATTTGAATTTCAGATGAACAAGGAGAAATATGCTGCATAGGCATGTCCCACTTGGGGCAGTGGGAATCAGGCAAGCCCATTTGGGGCAGGCTCAGGACTGTGCACCAGGCTGGCTCTCTGCTCGCCCGCATTTCCTGGTTCCTATGCAAGTGGGCGTGGCCATGTGACTCATCCTGACTGATGAGGTGTGAGCAGAAGTGACATGTGTCACTTAAGCAGAGGTAGTATCCTCCCACATCTGTCTCATGGACTACACTATGGTGCCCATCCCCTGGGCTCTGAGTGACCACGTGGAGCCGAGTATACAGACTCAGCATGTGGAGGAGGTGTGTCCTGGCCCAGCCTTCCATGCCCACCTCCTGTGGGATGATGGAGCTGTACCAGCTGCTCCACAGCTGTTGTTGGCAGAATCCCTGAAGAGAAAGGTAATTATTGACTGCTCACATAGGAGGCCCAGAGGCACCCTGGGCAAGAAAGTAGGGGATGATGCAAAGCTCCAACAGGCAATGCCAGCTCCTTGGAGCAGCTCAGCTTGGCTCACGTGTGGCCCTTCTTCAGAGCAGAGTTCTTTCATCCTCTCCAACAGAATGGCCACATCATCTGTCACAGAGTCCCCAAACATGCCCCTGTTGGAGCTGCCTGCCCCTCTGGAGGTGGAAGCATGGTCCCTGGAAATGGCAGAACCTCAGAAGCTGGGTGGGGAGCCTGAAATGTCTCTTTTTGCCACTTGATAAGGCCAATGTTGGGTTTGTTTCTAAATAAATCATCCCCATCTCCTAAAATCCTAAATCTGTTGACAGTTGCTCAGAACCTGAGAATACAAGCCTGACACAGACAGGCTTTCCACTGAGATATCTCTGGGGGAGAGATATTGAGCTGCAATGTGAGGCTGAGACCTGCTTATGTGGGGAGCCAACCTTCTCAGCTGCCCAGAGCCAATGGACCCCCAGCCACCACTTCTCCCCAAAGACTCCCCAAGGCCTCCATCATCCAAGCTGGGAGTGAAGTCTGAGACTAGCAGCTGCCTTTGTGGTACCTTCCACTCAAAGGCCCTGCGGGTCCTCTTAAAAAGAATAACAGCCAGCAAGAGGGAAAGTTCATAATTTCTAAAAGGTGAGTTGGCAAGTGTGGTTTTCTCTCTGTGGACAGTGGACAGTGGGGGATCATAGGGAAAACTGGCTGAAGAAGGGGATCTGTGGGGCTCAGAGCACCCAAAGGCCACCTCAGAGCAGAACTGGGGGGAAGGGTAGTGCATTTGTCTGTTTTTATGATGCTAGTAAAGACATACCTGAGACTGGATGACTTACAAAGAAAAGGGGCTGGGCGTGGTGGCTCACGCCTATAATCCCAGCACTTTGGGAGGCAGAGGAAGGCAGATCACCTGAGCTCAGGAGTTCAAGACCAGCCTGTGGTGAAACCCCACCTCTACTAAAAACACAAAAATTAGCTGGGCTTGGTGGCTCATCCCTGTAATCCCAGCCACTTGGGAGGCTGAGGCAGGAGAATCACTTGAACCCGGGAGGCAGAGGCTGCAGTGAGCTGATATCACGCCACTGCACCCCAGCCTGGGTGACAGAGAGAGACTCTTTCAAAAAAAAAAAAAAAAGAAAACAAAGAAAAGAAAAGGAGGTTTAATGGACTCACAGTTCCACATGGCTGGGGAAGCCTCACAATCATGGCAGAAGGCAAAGGAAGAGAAAGTCACATCTTACATGATGGCAGGCAAGAGAGAGCGTGCGTAGGGGAACTCCCCTTTATAAAACCTTCAGATCTCGTGAGACTTATTCACTATCACGAGAACAGCACAGGAAAGACCGGCCCCCATGATTCAATTACCTCCCACCGGGTCCCTCCCACGACACGTGGGAATTATGGGAACTATAATTCAAAATGAGATTTGGGTGGGGACACAGCCAAACCATGTCAAGTAGGGACACAGCAGAGAGGTGGAGCATGTTGCAGCTTCGCAACCTAAGAAAAGCTCTGACAATCAATCTGTGGCTCTGATGAACCACTTCATTCGTTTTCTATGGCTGTTTAAAACAGGATCTGGAAAATGCTAGCCTGACATGGATGAGCTTTCCGTGTCATTATGCTCTCATGGTCTGGAGACCAGACGTCCCAAACTGAGGTGTGGTCAGGGCCTTGCTCCCTCTAGACTCTGGGTAGAATTGGTCCTTGCCTCCTCCCTGTTTGTGGCCAGCCATTCCTGGAGTTCCTGGGCTTGCCGGCACATCACTGCAATCTCCGCCTAGTTCCTGGGCTTGCGGGCACATCACTGCAATCTCTGCTTCCTTGTCACGTGGCATTCTCTCCGTGTGTCTCTTCTGGGACACAAGTCATCGGGTTTGGGGCCCACCCTAATCCGGTATAGCCACATTTCAACCTACCTAGTTACATCTGCAAAGGCCCTATTTCCAGATAGTCATTCCGAAGGTGCCAGGTGGACGTTATTCAACCTGGTACACCCAGGTGCACAGATCCTTCAAAACTGAATGTGGATTCTCAGGCTCGAATGAGCTGCAATTCCAGTCCCTTGGGGCCCAGCCAGGGTCCTGATCTCTGGAATGAGGGGAAGCAGCAGGTAGGAAGGGAGCAGTTTGGCTGGGAGCCCCCTCTTCAGATGGCCTTGGCTGTGCAGGACGTGTTAGACCGGCCATCCAGCCCCTGATGTGCCCCCACCTGTGACAGAGACCAGGCGGCCCTGAGCCGGCAGCACGTGCACTGTCATCCAGGACACAGCCCAGGGCCTGCAGCGGGCAACAACTTCTGCTGGGAGCACTTCCATCTGGAAACCAGAGAGGTGTCCACAGAGAAGGGGCAGGACCTTCCCCTCCCCGTCAGGGCTGGCTAGGCGGCAACCTCGCCGTGGAGGAAAATCCTTCCACCTGGAGCCGAAAGTCCACGGAGATGATAAATCTCTCCTCGTGTCGGCTTCCAGAAACGACGCCTGCCATTTGCAGATGAAAAATGTCGGCGAGCCAGTTGGAAGCGGCAGGCACATGGCAGAAAGGTTAGCTCTCCTGCCTCTCCCCCAAACACAAAGCCTTTTCTTTCTCCAGCTGGAAGTGAGCACGCCTCATGAATGCAAAGCGCTCTTTCAACATTCGATTGTAAATTCTTTGAATTAAATCTGGATCCTTCCAGGCCCTGTGTTCTCCCGGTTATTTATCACTGGCTAAGTGTAGAAGTCTGTTGAGCGTCTCCGGGGACTGCTGACTTAGGAGCTGCATCTGAAATGTTATAAACTATTTAAAACCAAAAGCTCGGCTGTGTCCAGTCGGAGGGAGCGCATTTGCAGGCCGTGCTGGGAAAACGAGCGCTGGCCCCCTGCACACACACTCATTCTGCCTGGCCTTCCTCTGGGTAATCACTTTAATACACTTGAAAATAAACCTTTTCCCCACCGAGGCAGGGCGATTTTTTCCCCTTATTTAGCAAACATTGATTTTTATTCCCTCCCCCATGGTCCTGCCTCTGTGAAATTAGCAAGTCAGCTTTGTCCCCGCATCCCCACCGCCCCCACCCCGCCGCCTCCCCAGGCCCGTGGCAGTCCCACCGCGCGCCGGCAGGGGGCGAGAAAGCCTCTCTTTTGAGGGCCCCACGCGGCGCTCCCGCGGGACCCGCCTGGCTCTGGGCTCCCGGGACAGGGAAGCCAGGCTTCTCCCCGGATGCAGGGGCAGAGGAAGACCCAGTTCCTTCCGGACGTCGCACATCAGGACCTGCGATGCTGAAGAATGAGGAACTGGGTGGAAGTCGTGGTTTGAAGCAGGGAGAGCCCCCCCACCAATCTCTCAGGAGCCCTGCCAGGTGCCCCTGCCACCTGCCCCGTGCCACGGGAGCCACACTCCCCAAAAGGCTGTGTGTGGCAGGCTCGGCCCCCAGCCCTGCCCGGGCACTGGCTGACAGCGCTGGAGGGGCTGGAATTGGGTAGGAGCTCCCAGGGGGTGACTCTGAGCCTCAGTCCTGGGGCCCTGGCCTACATCCTCTCCAGGGGGCCTCCAAGATGGCCCTCGATGTGCCATTTCCTTTGGATGACCTCTCTGCCCCTCAGCTGGGCTGACCAGAGCACTTCTGATGGGTGGAGAGCAGCACAGGTGATGCCACTTTCCAGAGAGGGTTCTGGCCTCTGCCTCGGCTGGCTGCCTCCTCCTTCTCTCTCCCCACCTTTTGCTCTGGCTCTCTCTTTCCCTCTTCCTCTCTCCCTGTCTCTGTCTCTTTTGCTGTCTGTGTCTCTGTGTGTGTCTCTCTCTCTCTCTCTCGGTTTGGTCTCCCCAAGGGAAGCTTATGCCATGTGTGAAGCCACCAGAAGAGGCCCATGTGGCAAGGGACCGAGACCAGACAATGGCTAGATGAGAGCTTGGAGGTCAAACTCCCCTCTCACTCCCCACTGAACCTTCAGATGAGACCGCAGGCCCTGCCCACAGCTCAGCTGCAGCCTCGTCAGGACCTGAGAGTCAAAGGCACCCACACAAGCTGTGCCCAGATTCCTGGCCCTCAGAAATGTGAGATGAGAAACACTTGTCTTAAGCTGCTAAAGTGTGGAGTAACTCCTTACCCAGCTGGAGAGGACTGGAGAGTAACTCCCTACGAGGCCGGACAGGACCATGGCCCCTCCTTCTCCGCTCCACATGCAGCAGCTTCTCCTGAAATGCCCACCAGGCTCCCGCCTCTCACTGGGTGCTATGCTGTCACCTGGATCCCCAAGGCAGGAAGCACCGCTGCTTGCTGTGAACAAACACAGCTGGTTCCCAGCGGGCAGGCAGCACCTGCTGAACTCTGGCTCCCTCTAAAATGCACGTATTCCCGTCCTAGCCCCCAGCACCTGGGAATGAGACCAAATAGAGTCTTTGCAGATGGTCAAGGCAAGATGAGATCATTGAGGTGGGCCCTAACCCAAAAGGACTGGTGTCCTTGGGAGAAGGGGAACCAGATGCAGAGGCATAAACAGGGCCCACTAGAGTGATGCCACCCACACAGCCCAGGAGTCCCAGACACCAGGAGCTGGGCCCGGAGCAGGTGCCTCCTCAGTGCCCTCAGAGGCTGGCAGCCCCATCCACACCCTGATGTTGGACTTCTGGTCTCCAGGACTGCGGGAGGATGAGTTTCTGCTGTTTCCACCGCTGAGTTTGCGGCACGTGCTTCCAGCCGCCCCAGGACACGGGTGCAACGGCTGCCAGAATCCACCCCTCCATTCGCCCTCGAGTTTTCACGTGGAAATTTTAGAAGGCCTTGGGAGGAAAGCAACCCTTTGAGGAATTGTCCCGTGATTCTTCACATAGCGGGTGTTGGACCCTGGGAAAGGGAAGGAGGAAGCTGAAAAGCATTTTTCTGCCAGTTTCTGTCCACGTTGTGAGCACGTGCACCCCTGGATGGACCAGCCCTGAGTTCCAGTGCAGCCCCTAAGTACACAGCAAGCATGTGCAAGTGGATGTGCGATGCAATTGACGGCACTTCATTTCTAACAGAAAAAAGAAAAAAACAGAAAAACCTCAATAATTGAACAATTATTAAATGCAAACACCTCAATAGCGGGTTGGTCTAATAAAATGGGCAAAGTAGACAACAGGTCACTGAGCAGCTGTTCGGAAGAGCAGCGCCGTGCTCCACACGCTCGCTCGGAGGAGGAGGGGCAGGGACACGTGGGGGACGCGCCGGACCCAGGTTACCTGCAGTGACACTGGAGCAGCAAGCGGGGCTGGGAGGGGGCTTCCTGGCACCTCACACCATGCTGGGCGCTACTGCTCCAGGTCAAAGCCCAGTTCCCCTTGAAAGTCATAATACAAATGCGAGCAGAGCTCTCCGGAGGGAGGTGGGCGTGGGCAGGGTCTGTTCTCATCCCTCAGGCCCCTGTGCCTGTGGCCCTGCCCAGTCAGCCTCAAGCCTGCTCCAGCCTCACCTGCCGTGGATGGGGCAGAGACCTGGCTCCCACACCCCCCACCACATGTGTGCACAGAGCAAAAGATTTCCGAGTCCGGAGGAATGAGGCTGCCCTGTGCGCTGATGCCACCCTGTCCCAGGCAGGTGAGCAAAGGCACTGCCCAGCCTCCAGACTTAGTGTCCCTGCAGCTCGGTCCTCCCGCCACCCTCCTGCCTCTGTTCCTCCGGGCAGAGGTGCCTGGCAGCTTGGCAGTGTCCGGGCTCACTCTCCTCCTCCCCTGTGCCAGGGTTGGATGCTTCCCCCGGCCCTGCGGTGAGGCACTGAGTCCTGGTCAGGGGAAGCGCCGAGCCCCTGCATTGGAAAATAACAACAGTACTCATAATGCTGATGACTGAGCAGAGCTCACCTGAGGATGTGCACACTCGTGAGTGCTTTGGGGCTGCAGTGGCACTCGAGCCTTGGCGACGTTGCCCATGAGCCTCACTCCAGGCCCCTGCATGGAGAGCTGAAGAAGGCCGGTCCCATGTGGACTGAATGTTCCCCTGCAGAGTCCTCTGTGAAGCCATTTAACACCCAGCATGGTGGGGTCAGGAGATGGGGCCTTTGGGAGGTGGTTAGAGTCCTTGTGAGAAGAGAATGAGACCAGAGTCCCTTCCCTCTCTGCCACTGAGGATGCAGTCAGAGACGACCCTCACAGACCCCGCAGTGCTGGCACCTGATCTCAAACTCCCAGGCTCAGAACTGTGAGAGGTCAGCAACCTCTGTCGAAGTCCCCAGGATGTGGGTTTTGTGAGGATGCCCTCAGCGGCAGCAGCCATCTCTGGGCACCACGCGGAGCTGTCTACCAGCATCTGTCTGCACGTGGATGATGCCACTGAGATGTGGGCTTGGGCCCCAGGGCTTAGCCCACCCTCATGGCTGGCACCTACCCGACACCCCATGAGGGAGATAGTCCTGGGGTCTGCGTTTTCCAGCCCAGCCTGCAGTCGGGGAGCAAGTCACAGAGCCCTGGAAGCTGCTGCGGGGAGGCCCCTTGTCTTTTTAGCATCCAGAACCCAATATTCCCAAACCTCCATCTCAGGTTCCTGCCACACCTGTCCCAGGTGACAGGCCACCTCTGCACCTAGTGTGTGCCTAGGTGGGGCTTATCCCCTGACCAGGGAAGCTGGAGCCCCCACTCACCCTAGACCACCCCTGCTGGCCACTAATTGGTTGAGGCTCTGGGCACCACGGAAGGAAAGAAAAGAGGGAGGGAGGGAGGAGAAACAAGAGGAAGGAGGGAGGGAGGAGAGAGGAAGGGAAGGAAGGAGGGAGGGGGGAGAGAGGAAGGGGAGAGGAAGGAGAGAGGAAGGGAAAGAGGGAAGGAGGAGAGAGGAAGGTAAGGAGGGAGGGAGGAGAGAGGAAAGGAAGGAGGCAGGAGAGAGGAAAGGAGGGAGGGAGGAAGGAGAGAGGAAGAGAAAGCAGGGAGGAGAGAGGAAGGGAATGAGGGAGGGAGGGGAGAAGAAGGGAATGAGGGAGGGAGGGGAGAGGAAAGGAAAGAGGGAAGGAGGAGAGAGGAAGGGAAGGAGGGAGGAATGAGAGAGGAAGGGAAGGAGGGATGGAAGAGGGAGGAAGGGATGGAGGGAGGAAGGAGAGAGGAAAGGAAGGAGGGAGGGAGGGAGGAGGGAGAAAGGGAAGGAGGGAGGAAGGAGAGAGGAAGGGAAGGAAGGAGGGAGGAGGGAGGGAGGAGAGAGGAAGGGAAGGAGGGAGGGAGGAGGGAGGAAGGGAATGAGGGAGGGAGGAAGGGAAGAGAGTAGGAAGAAAGAAGTGAGGAAAGGAGGAGGGAGGGGAGGGCAAATGGAGGAAGGAGGATGGGAACAGGGGAGGGAAAGAAGGAGGAAGGAAGGAGGGAAGGAGATAAGTAGGAAGGAATGAAGAAAAAGGAGGAAGAGAGAAAGGGAAGGAAGGAGGGAGAAAAGGAGGAAGGAAGGAGAGAGGGAAGGCAGGAGGAAGGGAGGGAGGGAGGAGGGAGAGTGGGAGGGAGAAAGGAGAGAGGAAGGGAATGAAGGTGGGAGGGAGGAAGGGAAGGAGGGAGGGGAGAGGAAGGGCAGGAGGAAAGGAGGGAGGAGGTAGGGAGGAGGTAGGGAGAAGGGAGGAAGCGAGGACGGGAGGGAGGGAGGTGGGAGGGAGGGAGGGGGAGGGGGGAGCCAGGAGAGGGTGGGAGGCTGGCTGCATGAAGTATGGCTGGAAGGACGGATACTGGGTGGGTGGCTGCATGGGTAGATGGATGGAGGGGACTCGGATTCCATCTCAGGGACTCACAAGGGCTGAGCTGCCGGGGAGAATGCTGGGGCTTGGGCCCTTCTGGTTGAGCTGCCAGGGAGAATGCACGGGCAGAGAGGTGGGGGAGCAGCCGCACCGGGTCCTCCTGCGACCGCCTGTGGGCCCTGTGCTCCCCACACCCTCCTCACTCTTTCGAGGACAGTGTGCCTCCTGCCATCTAAGAGTCGCCTGTTGCTTCACTGCCGACACCGGCATGGAACCCGCAGCCAGCGGGATCTGGCCACCAGATGTGAGCCGGCACTAATGAGCCCTGTCCACTGGTCAATAATTGGCTGAGGCTCTGGCCACCAGTGACAGATGGAACCAGGGACAATGGGGCCGACAGAGAGGCCCCTCGCCCAGGGTTTGGGTGACCCAGGCACCCTGAGCCAGGCTGGTGGGGGGAGGGGGTACCCAGCAGATACAGGGCTACCCACTCCAAGCTCACATGCCTGGCAGCTTCCCAGGGACACCCATGTCCGTCACCTCCAGCTGCAGTCTCGGGGCCCCTCCCCGGGGATGGGAGGTGGGTGGGGGGTGCTGGGGGAGTGGGAGGGGCCTGTGCTGGGTGCGACTACTCCAGCAGAAGGAAGAATGAGGCTTTCTGTGTAGGACGAAATGATGGCCCCAGAATCATCTCAGGGTGAGCCCTGCCCTGGATGGGGGACGGCGGTGCGGCCAGCTTGCCCATAAACTTGTTCAAGCGATTTATGAGGCTTGGTCAGCATGGGTCGGGGCGGGCCAAGGTGGAACTGTGGCCTCTAATTGGAGCAGGGAAAGGAGGACGTCCTTGTGTTAATAACAACCTTCACCACCAACGCTCCCCTTGAGCTCCAAGTCCGCTCAGTTACTTGGGTTTCTGTCCAGTTGGACATCAAACCCCTCCAGGTGACAAGGACCCCTGTGCGTCTCACACGGGCACCTCCAGGAGGTGTAGACCAAGTAGTAAGAGGGTCGAAGATGTTTCCTCGTGGACGGCGAGCCCGGCGTCTCCCACCACTGCCGGGAGGAGGCCGAAGTTCCCAGGCACCTGAGAACTGAGAACCGCAGGGAGGAACCTCTGCCCCGGGGCAGCTGGAAACCAGTACAAGGTCACGTAGGCTGTGGCTCATAAACCCACTGGATCTTCTCGGTGGCCACGTGGTGCCAGCCCCAGACAGTTGCCTCCTTGGTGGGGGGTCTTCAGGGTCCTTCCTGCTTCTTCTGGCTCTGCCCACATGGTGGACAATCTTCAGCCCAGTGAGACACCGAGCAGCTAGGACAGAAGCGCCTGCCTAGCCAGTGGCCGGGCCTTGCCCCTGAGGTTCTCGGCTCCAACAGCAAACCCAGATATGACGGTGATGGAGCCAGCCTCGCCCCGGGTGTCCAAGCATCCTGATGGTAACTGTGGCAAGACCACCCTGCCTGCAAATTGGTTCTCCCAAATAGACAAACAGCAACGTGGTGGGCTTCACAGGGCCTGCTCTGCCGGGCACGTGGCACCCCGGCCACGATCATCTGAGTTACCAAGATGGGTCAGGCCACCAGACCCAGGGCCAAGGGCACCACTGCTCCCAGGCTCAGCAGGGAGAGAAAACATTTAGGGAAAAAGGACCTGGCCAGTGCTGCCTGTGCCCCGGCTTTCCCAGCTATGTACTTGGGGGTATGCCCTTGTCTCCTCCAAAGCGGGGACTGGCAGGGTCATGGAGGGACCGAGAAGAGCTGGAAACAGGTGGAAAGTCCCAGACCTAATGCGGAGGCTGGGGAAGCAGCTGGGCCGGGCAGGGCGGAGACAGGGGCCTGTGTGTTTTTGCAGGACGTGCACAGGGTAAGAGGCTGTGCCCGGGATGCTGTGACTGTGCCTTGTGACAGTAACAGGGGACGGAGGAACGGAGAAGCCGCACAACACCCCGCCAGGAGCTCAGCAGCCCGGGCATAGTGGGTCTGTCTCCTCCTCTGTCCTGCCTGCAGATGCCCAAGACCCCAGCCCACCCAGGGCCACCTCAACGTGTCTCTGTGCCTGACCCAAGAGCCCTCCCCACCCAGCATTGTCACCGCCTCCCACTGTGGCCACCGGCAGAGCCAGAATCTAGGAAGTGTCAGAGCCCGTTCCTCCCGGCTCAGCTCAGGCGACACCGAGGCACTTCCAGCCACACCTGAGAACCGAGGATGCAGACCGTCTGTGACGGCTGCGGGCTGGAACCCCAAGACACAGCAGCCAGCCAGGGAATGCTCTCCCCAAAACGTGAGACTCGAAACCTTAGCAATCCCTGCAGCTGATGGTGGATCTGGGCTGTGCAGAGCCAGGGTCTGTGAGACAACACAGCAGGCTCAGTCGTCCCAGCCTTGGGGGCCCTTCCCAGGCCGAGACCACCTCTACAAGGTAGAGGGGGCTCAGCCGGGGGCTGTGGGCAGAAGGCTCAGCCGGTGGGGACGCATACCATCCCTGAGTGGCACTCTGTCGCCCTCCTGGGTAAACCTGGTGTCCATCTGGGGCCATCTCTGGCAGCATCAGCTGATGTTGAGCCATTGTTCCGCAGGGCATGTGACGGAGGGGGTCCTTGCCCCTTTGCAGGGCCAGGACAGAGCCACCCAGATCCTGTCCCAGGGCTTCAAAGGGCCAGCCTTGTGGACAGCCACACCTCTGCCAGGACCCCCGGCTGTGCAGGTCAGCAGGGATGGGCCCACTTGTATCTCCCAGGACTGGTGCCTGTGGTCTCCCAGTTCAGCGTGGGGGGAGCTCTTCCCATGCAGGGTGGCCCTTCTGTTGTGAGTGTGGCCGCACCGTAGAACCGGAAAGGCATCGGAGGACAACTCACCTTGCAGCCTGGGACATGCCTGGAAGACGGCGTTCGAGGGGGGCACCCTCTGCCCGTGCACGCTATCAAACAGGAACAGGGTCGGGATGGTGCCTGCCCCTGTCCCAGGACACTCTCCCCGTCCCCCAGCACTGGCCAGGCCTCAGGTGACCTTCAGGAGGACCTGTGAGGTGACCTTGATGTGGGCAGGGAGGACCTCCAGGGCCTGGCTCAGCAGGTTGCGAAGGAGGCCACAGGGCCCCAGGCCATGCCCATGAGTCAGTGCCTCCGTCCACACCTACCGCCGCGGGGAGCCTGGAGGTCTCTGAGACAACTGCAGCAAGCTGTGGGGTGGCTGCCACGGTTTCCAGAGAAATGGAGATTTAAAAGCCACAACCGCCCTGGCATGCATTTCACTCAGTTTCCCTCTGGGGGGGTGCCCTCTAGGAAAATCTTTCAATAATCAAGTTTTTGTTGACTCCCGCCCAGGGATCAGTGGTGCCCACAAAACCATGTATCAACAAGACACATCTACACCACACATCAACGAGTGTACAACGCGTGTCTACACCACCCATCTATCCCATGTGTCTATACCTTGTGTTTACACCACTTACCTGTGCCACGTGCCTAGACTGCCCATCTACGACATGTGTCTACACCACCGTGGGTTTAATGCCTGCTGCTGGGTCAGCAGGGCAGGCAGGACACACAGAGGGGGCCACCAGCAGGAGCCGAGGGGCTCCAGGAGGGGAGTGACCCCGGGAGGCATCCTCTGGGAGAACTTTGGGAGACCAAGCTGGGCTGCAGGGTGATTGTGGATATGACAGGAGAGAGGGAATAAACCTCATATTCTCCAAGGCCACCTCCACCCTCCTCAGGAAAAAAGTGAAGCTGGTTCCCAGGTTGGATCCCCTCCCACTTTCTCCCCAGGCAGAAGACCAAGTGGGGGTCTGAGTGCCGGGCACGCACTGTTGTGGGTCCTCTCATGGTCCGGAGCTGCTGCCCTTGGCCTGGCCCAGTGTCTCCTTCCTGGTTGTGCTCAGACCTTGACCCTTAATGGCCTGGTCATCTCTGAGCGTTCCTCTGTGGCTGTGGCCTGACTGTGTGGCAGCTCGTAGACACAGAGAGGTGTCACAGGCTGCAATCCAGGCTGCCCGTGTGAAATCAGTGGACCATATCTTCGGGGCTGTTGGGGTTCCCAACTCTGTGGCCGCTGGACTTTGTTGTGTGCTGGCACTTCAGAGTCTGCAGAGAGGAATGAGGGGCCCTGGCCTCAAGCCAGAGCAGAGATGTATTCCTGGACAAAGGGCCAGCAGCCCAGAGGGCTTTGAATAGGGTCCACCCAGTGGGACAGACAGCCGGGACTAATGGGATGGAGGGAGGAGAAATCCCTGAGAGCTTCCTGGAGGAGTCACTATTCAAAAGCACGTTCTAAGTGCCTGTTGGGACAGAATTGCTTACAACACCCCTCCAACCTGGTGCTTGGTTCTCCCCCTTAGCACAGGGAAGTGTTGTCACCCCAGAGGTTGCAGCTCAGAGAAGCTGGTTTTCTGGGGTGCACCCAGGTTGGGCTGCTTCTCTCCACTCTAAAGCTAAGTCTCTGCCTCAGCCCACACGCTTGTCCAGCACCACCCTAGGATGCGCTTGCCTCCCTCTCTTGAGCTCCTCACCCTGTGGGGGATGGGGGACTCAGAGCCCCGCCCCCCGGGCCGCTGAGGCTCAGGACAATCGTTGCCTTGGCTGGATTGTTACCTAGGAGGCAGCCCCCTAGAAGAGGCCTCAGCAGGCGGGGGCCCCCTGAAGGGAGAGCAGACCTGAGCCTGAGGATGGAGGGCTCCCTGGTGCGGTGCTAGCCCTGCCTTGAGACACCCCGAGAGCCGTGGGATCCCCTATTGCATCACAAAGTGGCCCTGGAGGGCTGGGCTTTATTTTGATGAGGCTGAGAAGGGAAGGCTGCGGGCATGTTTAATCCGCACGCGTTAGACTCCCCCGCTGTGATTTTCGACAATGGCTCGGGGCTCTGCAAAGCGGGCCTGTCCGGGGAGTTTGGACCCCGGCATATCGTCAGCTCCATCGTGGGGCACCTGAAATTCCAGGCGCCCTCAGCGGGGGCCAACCAGAAGAAGTACTTTGTGGGGGAGGAGGCCCTGTACAAGCTCCAGGCCCTGCAGCTGCACTCCCCCATCGAGCGTGGCCTGATCACAGGGTGGGATGACATGGAGAGACTCTGGAAGCATCTCTTTGAGTGGGAGCTGGGTGTGAAACCCAGCGACCAGCCTCTGCTCGCGACGGAACCCTCCCTGAACCCCAGGGAGAACCGAGAGAAGATGGCGGAAGTCATGTTTGAGAACTTTGGCGTGCCCGCTTTCTACCTGTCGGACCAGGCGGTGCTGGCTCTCTACGCCTCGGCCTGCGTCACGGGCCTGGTGGTGGACAGCGGGGATGGGGTCACCTGCACTGTCCCCATCTTCGAGGGTTACTCCCTGCCCCACGCAGTCACCAAGCTCCACGTGGCGGGCAGGGACATCACGGAGCTCCTCACGCAGCTGCTCCTGGCCAGCGGCCACACCTTCTCCTGCGAGCTGGACAAGGGCCTGGTGGATGACATCAAAAAAAAGCTGTGCTACGTGGCCTTGGAGCCCGAGAAGGAGCTTTCCCGGAGGCCGGAGGAGGTCCTGAGGGAGTACAAGCTGCCCGACGGGAACATCATCAGCCTCGGGGACCCGCTGTACCAGGCGCCCGAGGCCCTGTTCGCGCCCCAGCAGCTGGGCTGCCAGAGCCCCGGGCTTTCGCATATGGTCTCCAGCAGCATCACCAAGTGTGATGCCGACATCCAGAAGATCCTCTTTGGGGAGATCGTGCTGTCGGGGGGCACTACCCTGTTCCACGGGCTGGATGACCGGCTTCTCAAGGAGCTGGAGCAGCTGGCCTCCAAGGACACTCCCATCAAGATCACGGCTCCCCCCGACCGGTGGTTCTCCACCTGGATTGGAGCCTCCATCGTCACCTCTCTGAGTAGCTTCAAGCAGATGTGGGTCACCGCCGCAGACTTCAAGGAGTTTGGGAGCTCCGTGGTGCAGAGAAGATGCTTCTGAAGGCCGCTTCTCGCGGGGCACAGTGGGGGGTGAACCCGAGCCCCAGCTTTGGGAGGATGTTCAATAAAGGACAAATACCAGAGCACCTGTGGCCGCCTCCACTCAGTTCCTTCTTGGGGGCGGCAGAGTCATTTCTGGCCCTGGTGGTGAATCTGTGAAGTGGCTTGGTCCACACCCACTCCCCTTTGCTTCCTCCCAAGACAGCCCGGGCTGAGTCCAGCTATTCCATCTGCAGTTTGTAGGGAAGTAGGGCCCTGGACCTCAGGCGAGTAGGGCACTGAAGTCTGCATTCTAAACAAGGGTCTTAGGTGGGCCGAGAGAGTCGGCAGGGAGGGTGGGGACTAGTGGGTGCGCCTGGTTCTGAGGGCTCAGCAAGAAACCCCTACTCATGTGGGCCCTTAGCTAGCATGCCAGGGCCTGGGCTCTGCTCGTGAGAGGCCGGGCGGCTGAACAGGGTGGAGGTGTCGTTCTCAGCAGATAGGAACAGACAGGAACAGAAGTCACCGTTTGCTTAGGGCCCTCTAAACTCAGGGGTCCTGCTCCCAAAGGAAGTACAAAGAATTAACACTTCTGTTTAGTGAGTGTGATTCTTCTGTTTGTTTTTACTTTCAAGGATGTTTATAGCATCGTTGTTTGGGGGGAGAATGCTGGAAACAGTTAATGGCCATCACCAACGTTAACAGTTGAGTAAATTATGCATGGAGGGAATTTTTCCACATTGATGTGGTGGAATTAACCCGAAATATTATTGGGAGAGAAGTGGAAAATACAAATAACTCTTTATACATGGTCCTTCCCTTGGTTTTTTGGAAAAGAAACAGCGCCCCTTCCCCGCGTCTTTGCCTGTGTCCGCAGCTTCGTATGGACCCATGCCTGTGTTCTATGTGGTTACCAAGTGCATGCACTGTGGGTTCCAGCATGTCGCAGGGGGAAGAGGGAGGGAGAGGCAATGCAGGCGGAAAAAAGAAAGGGAAGAAAAGGGCTCAAGAAATTCAGCCTGAATGAAACAAACCCATTTACCTGAAATGCGTGTGTCTTTCAATCTTTACAAGGTGTATCTTTTTCCATCATTTCACTTTCAACTGACCTACACTGTGTCGGAAGTGAGCTCGGGGCTGGGCTGAAGACAGTGTATAGCTGGGTCATTTTCTCATCCACCCTACCAGTCTCTGCCTTTCGATTGGTGTATTTGGTCCATTTACCTGGTAGCCCATCGATATGCGGAATCTCAAGTCTGCCATCTGATCACTCTCTGCTGTGTCTTCTGCTTCTCATTCCTGTTTCTCTTTTCTTACCTCCCTCTGGGTTACTGGAACATGTTTCAGGATTGTGTGTTGATTTATTTAGCATGTTTAGAGTACCTTATTTTGTAGGTTTCTTAGTGGTCACCCTGGGTATTACGCCGTATATGTGGGGATGTATATGACGTCACGAGCTACAGGCATTGACGTGGTACCACTAGAGGGAAACGTGAAACCTTCTTCTGTCCAGGACCCTTCTCCCCTCACCTCTAAAACACAGTTGTCTTGTCTGCTGTGCGTGCACTGAACGCAACACCAGAGGGGTCTGAAATTTTTCCTTCAACCATCAAAAATGATTTAAGAAGCTCATCATATTGAATCTATTGACCCCTAATCTGGGGTTCTTTTGTCCTGTCTGAAGCCCAAGACTCATTTTGCTGTTATTCCTCCTGTGTTTAGAGAGCTTACTGCAGCCATTCTGCAAGGAAAGGACGCTGGCAACAGAATCTTTGCCTTCCTTCAACTGAGGTGACTTAATTTCTGCCTCATCCCTGAAGGCTTTGTCCACTGCACGTGGAATCTGCAGGTCACAGTTTCCTTTCAGCTCTCGGGCTCCCCAGCCGCCTGGTTTCAGATCAGGCATCCTCTGTTATTTGCTGGTTTCAGATCAGGCATCTTCTGTCACTCGCTGGGCTCCCCAGGTCAAGGGTCAGGTCTCTGTGGCTGCTTCAGAGTTTTCACTGTCTCTAGATTTCAGAAGTTTAATTTTCATGCGTCTTGGGGTGGATTTCTTTGGGCTTATCCCTTCACCTTTTCCCACCTCATGAATGCTGGGGGTTCACCTCCCTGCAGGGAGCCCACTGACCCTAAGGGTCAGGCTGAAGTGGTGGCGATGAGACTGGCTCACACCACCTGGCTCAGCCTCACTGCTGCTGCTGGGGGTGGTGGGGTGGGGTGGGGTGGGGGGTGGAGGGAGGTGGGGATAGGATGGGGGTGAGATGGGTAGGGAAGGGGATGGAGTGGGGTGAGGTGTGGGGGTAATGTGGGGGTGGGATGGGGTGGGAGTGAGGTGGGGGTAGGGTGTTAGATCAATCCCCCACTCTTCCCACCGAAACGCGAAGGTGGGGTGAGGCGTTTTCATCGGTGTTGGGCTGGACTAAGGCAGGTATTTCCAAAAAGCTATTCTTCTGGGTCACCCTGCTCCCAGTGGGAACAGGCTATACTGGGAACTTTTTGTGTCTGTGCCTTTTGGAGATTTGGGTTGGAGGCTTCTGAGCACCCTATTAGGTATGTGTGGGAGACAGTCAGGAAGCCTGGGAGCCCCAGTCCCAAGGTCCCTGGGCGGCCTGCCCGCCTTCCACCTCCCAGTCTTTCTATGTGTGTTTGCTGTGTTACATCCAGCCTTTTAAGGGAGGACCTGGGAGGAATGGGGTCCTTGAATGAGGTTTTTATCTCTTTCCATAGAACCTGAAAGTTACAAGGAAATGTAGTGAGGTCTTCTGGCCTCCACCATCGAAGTCCTTCCTGTCAGGGTCACTCCAGTCTACAGGTGAGAATGTCAAGGCTCAGAACCTATGACTTTCTAAGGCCACACAGGGAGTTGAGAGCAGAGCTCAGTCCAGAGTCGCAGACCACGGCTCTTTCTTCTTTGTATACTCCTTCTAGACCCTTCTCCACTCTAGATGGTCCCCATGTTACTAATAAACTACACCATAAATAAAACAGAACTAAAAGAAAACTTCCTTTTTCTATTCAAGATACCCTGCTTCTCTTCTTATGGTGGCTTCTGCTACTGTTGCTGTTGCTATGGTGGTAGGAAAGTGATGGTTGCAGTGATGATGGCAGTGATGGTGGTGGTGGTGGTGATAGTGGTGATGGTGGTGATGATGGTAATGATGATGGTGACGGTGATAATGATGGTAATGACATGGTGGTGGTGATCATGATGATGGTGAGGATGGTGGTGGTGATGATGGCAATGGTGATGATGATGGTGGTGGTGGTGATGATGGTGATGGTGGTGATGGTGATGATGGTGATGGTGGTGATGGAGGTGATGATGGTGATGGTGGTGATGGTGATGATGATGGTGATGATGGTGATGACAATAATGATGTGGTGATGGTGATGGTGATGGAGGTGATGATGGTGATGGTGGTGATGGTGATGATGATGGTGATTATGGTGGTGATGACAATGAGGGTAATGATGATGGTGATGGTGACGATGATGGTAATGACATGATGTGGTGATTATGATGATGGTGAGGAAGGTGGTGGCGATGATGGTGATTGTGATGGAGGTGATGATGGTGATGGTGGTGATGGTGATGATGATGATGGTGATTATGGTGGTGATGACAATGAGGGTAATGATGATGGTGATGGTGACGATGATGGTAATGACATGATGTGGTGATCATGATGATGGTGAGGAAGGTGGTGGCGATGATGGTGATTGTGATGGAGGTGATGATGATGGTGATGGTGATGATGATGCTAGTCATGATGGTGATGATGGTGGTGATGATGGTGATGATGACAATAATGATGATGGTGGTGATGATGATGGTGATGGAGGTGATGATGGTGATGGTGGTGATGGTGATGATGATGGTGATGATGGTGGTGATGATGGTAATCACATGGTGGTGGTGATCACGATGATGGTGAGGATGGTGGTGGTGATGATGGTAATGGCGATGATTATGATGACGGTGGTGGTGGTGATGATGATGATGGTGGTGATGATGGTGATGATGGTGGTGATGGCAATGAGGGTAATGATGGTGATGGTGACGATGATGGTAATGACATGATGTGATCATGATGATGGTAAGGAAGGTGGTGGTGATGATGGTGATGGTGATGGAGGTGATGATGATGGTGACGGTGATGATGGTGATGATGATGTTGGTAATGATGGTGATGATGGTGATGGTGGCGATGATGGTAATGATGGTGATGATGGTGATGGTAATGACATGGTGGTGGTGATCATGATGATGGTGAGGATGGTGGTGGTGTTGATGGTGCTGATGACAGTGATGGTGACAATAGTAATGACGATGATGATGGTGGTAATGATGGTGATGATGACCACAATCAAGATGACTGTGGTGATAATGGTGGTGAAAATAGTGATGGTGGTTTTCTGACTTCTAGTTCTTCAGAACTATGTTCTTCCTGGGGCACTGCAGTGAATAGATGGTAAGCAGTCCCCCAAGGCCCTGATGGAGTTTCTAGAAAGAGCATTGTAACCCAGCTGGCTTTTAACTGTGGCTTCCTTGAGAGGGGTGGAAGGTCCAGAGCATGTCAAGCAGACGAGGCTGCTGCTAGCAAGGGAGGAGAATTGGGAGGAACTGTGAGGTCAACCTTTGCATCTGAGACTTGACCCTGCTTCAGCCTGGAGGTGTTCAAAGTGAAGGGCCAAGGCCAGGGGGTGGGCTGGGCTAAGCCCTGGAGGAGGAGAGAGAAGCCTCCCTCTGGCTTTGAACTGTTTGACCTTGCCTAGCAGGCATCCAAGGGAGCTGGCTTGAGCCCGTTTCCCTATCTGGAACATACATATTCCCATGCCCAGACTCTGTCAGAGGACTCCACGAGCCCCAATCAACTCTTTGCTTTGGTCCTAAACAAGATCTTTCTGTGAAGTGCCATTTGGATGCTGCCCTCTGGGAGCTCTGCTGGAGGGGTTTCTGTTTCAAAACTTGCTGGCAGAAGAGAGGACATGGAGCAGAGCCCAGAGAGCATGAGGCCTGGTTCTTTCTGAGACTGGCCCTGTAGCAACACTGCTGGGGCCCAGAAGCTGTCAGCTCCTGCCCCTTGCCCAGGGGGCATCTCAAGGTGTGGGCTCCTGCCCCTTGCCCAGGGGGCGTCTCAAGCTGTGGACTCCTGCCCCTTGCCCAGAGGGCATCTCAGAAGTGACTGCTGTGCCTGCAGGTGGAGGATGATCAGGGATACCCCATGCTTAGTGCCCCTGCCTCCATCATCTCCTCCACCGACTTCCAGTCCTGGCTTCCATTATGGACCCTCAGAAACAGGTTGCACAGGAGCCCAGGAGCCTCATCTATGGCAGTGATTAGACACAAAAAGTGCCACTCTAGGTGAGGATCAGGCCAGGAGGGCACCCCATACTCAAGCACCCCATGCCTCATGGCATGGTCGCCTCCTGGGACATCGGGAGGCTATCTCAGGGCACCTCTGCCACCAGGGGCTCCAGAGGCCCGTGCCCCAATGGAGGCGCCATGATCCTTTGCTGAATGGCACCACCATGATGATGCTTTCTGGAGGCCCTGGTGTTCCAGGGTCCTACACTCCTGCAGACTCATCTCCACCGGGGGAGGCAGTGGGGGGCCATGGCGCACAGTCCTGAGAGCGGCTGCCTGCCCCATGGCATGGCTGCAGCCAGAGGGCAAGACAGAGCCTGACGCCCGGGCCAGCTTCTGTGAGAGCAGGACCTTCTGTGATCTGGGCTGAGGGTGAGTTGGGCAGGACACTAGGAAGAGGCTCCCAACAGACTCTGGCAGAGGATGCGGGAGGATCTGAGGAAGAGAGGCATGACTCTGTCCTCTCCAGTGACCACGTCATCGGGGGTAGAGTCTGGCCCTTCTAAGCCCTAGAGCTACTCGGTATGATGAAGGCCCAGGTCAAGGTTCCAGGAATCCACAGCTGGTCCTCGTGGAGAGACCGAGTGCAGCCAAGAATCCACACAGGAGGAAACCAACCCTCAAACCCCCAAAAGTCCACCGAGGAATGGAAGCCTCACAGGCAGCTCCACACTCGGCCCCAGAGGCACCACGGGGCTGTCCCTACTCAGAGCGGTGGGACGCTGCTCTGCTCAGTTGCACTCAGCCTTCCTGGATGGCAGGGTCACCTGTCCCACCTACAGGGAGCTCGGTACAAATGCTCTTCCCAGGCAGGCACTGGCCCTCGCATGTGGGGCAAAGCTTGGCAAAGCTCCGGCCTCTGCCGCAGCCGCCACTCTCCACCTGGAGCAGCCACCAGGCGGTCCTGGGCATGGACCTCAGCTGGGTGGGAAGGAGCCCCCAGCCCTCTCCTCACACCCACTGCACCCTGGTGTCCGCAATTTCCACCCTGAGGGCCTCTAAGGCCCTAGCCCCCTCCATCCAGCCAGCAGGTGTTTAGAGCACAGGGCCCTGCCATTCCCAGGCTTTTGGGGGCTCACAGAGAGCCTCTGTCACCCTGACCCCTATCTCCGGGCCTCCGCCCCTCCAAGTGTGTCCAGGCATACAGCCGACTTAGATAAGTGCCCCGACCACTGCACTCACTCTCTCCTTTTGCAGGGACCCAGACCCCAGCTTGGGAGGCCAGAGTTGACCCAGGGGTCACTGCTGACTCTGGGGACCGGAGTGGGCGGCCCACAGCAGGGGACAGAGCTCTCAGCTCCCTTTGCCTCACTCCCCTCGAGCCGATGGTCTGGGGAGGCTTTGGGCCCTGGATCCACACCCCTCAACCCTCCACCTTCCTTCCTGAGGGTAGGACGGGGCTCCTCTGCCTCCAGGATGGTAAGGGCAGGACTGGGCCTTCCCGGGGGTCCCCAGGAAACCCGATGCAGGGATGTGAGTCCCCCTGAACCAGCGCAGGAAGCTTGTAAACAAATGAGGTGTAACTGTCGACAGTTTAAATGCTGTGCGGCTTGCCGGCTTCCAGATGAGAGGGGATTTACGGGCCCTTAGGAGTTCAAGCGGGTTCCCGGTAATCCAACGCAGATAAGGAGTGCAGTGCGGCTGCGGGCGGAGCCCCTGCCACCTGGGAGGGGACGCCAGGGGCCGAGCCCCTTCCCGGCGGAGCCCCTGCCACCTGGGAGGGGACCCCAGGGGTCGGCACACAAAGCCAGAACCCTTCCCACAGGGTGATTTCATCCCGGCCCCCCTTGCCCTGTCCATCCCGATGTGGAGACAGCTCCCTTCCCTGTGGAAGGCATGGGGGATGCTGTCCCTGAGACGGGCCCCGCTGCAGGGCGGATTCATGGTCCCGGGAGCTGGGCAGGCACCTGCAGGCAGAAGAGACCAGCCATGAAAGGAAGGAGTCTGGCTCCCACGCTGCTCACGGGCCCCACGAAGGAGTTGGTGGGGTTCCCCGGTGCTTGTAGCCCCTGGTACGCAGGCACGTGGATGTGACCCTAAATGTATGGTGATAGACGCTGTGGGGTGGGGTGGGGTGCCCCCGTGCCATGGAGGGGCCATGGTGCTCCCTTCCCGCCTTCTAGGCCAGGAGCCTAGAAGTGATTAGACACAAAAAGTGCCACACTGGGGAGGCTCGGGCCAAGAGGGCACCCCCACCCTCAAGCACCCCATGCCACATGGCATTCGCCTCCTGGGACATCAGGGAGGCTATGTCAGGGCACCTCTGCCACCAGGGGCTCCAGCAGCTGCTGGTGGGAACTCACTTGAACTCCTAAGAGCCCATAAGTCCCCTTTCATCTGGAAGCCGGCAAGCCGCCCCGTCCGGCTCCAGAGTGTGAAATTGTCAGCACCCCACAAGCCGAGGCTCCCGGGCATGCCACGAGGGCTGCACAGACTACAGTGCTCCCGGAAGGTGAAGTCCACGCCTGTGGTCCCGGGGGCAGGAAAGCCCTGCAGTGCGGGCATGAGCCAGGAGCCCGAGGACGGTCTGGCCAAGGCCAGGAGGGGCCTGGAGATCTCAGGTCATTCATTGGCCTGGTAGGTGCTCCCAGGAACAGCGGGTCCTCCCGCAGGCCCGGCCCTCTAGTTAGGTCTGTGCTGGGTGCCGGGCAGAGTCGGCAGTGCCCGTCCTGGGATAAGCAAGGATGTCTGAAGTTGCAATGGGCCAAGGTCAGGGCACAAGGCCCAGGTCTCAGGGTGGACCTGGTGAGGACCCCGAGATAGACTCCATGCTCTCAAGGCTCCCGCTCAACCCAGAGCCCAGTGCAGGGGCGAAGGGAGGCAGGGCCAGGGTGGCCGCATGTGCTAAGGTTGGCTCACTTGGCACTCGTCACCAGGACGACTCTTTAGAGAATTTCTGTGAGCGTGGGGCTGCCCCAGAAAGAGCAAGGGGCACTTGGACTGGTGGGATGAGGGAATGCCGGGCTCGCCAAAGGGAACCTGGCGCAGTGCCCTTCCCTGGCCCTTGTTGTGGAACAGGGAACCAGGGAAGACCAACCCTCTCATTCCCTGCTCTTGCCCTAAGAGTAGGCCTCTTCCAGCAGGGCCGGGCCCCACAACCATCAAGATCCAGACCCTCACTCCGGCCCCAGCGAGGAAGCCGGAACTCCTCCAGCCTCACAGTTTTGCTAAAAGTGAAAATCTCTTCACCCCACGGGCGATGGCTGCCTGTCTGCCAGGGCGCCTGGTACCCCCACCGGCCCAGGGCTGTGTCCCCACTGGGGGCAAAACTGTCACCAGGCCACAGCACAAAGCCAGGAGCAGCAAAAGCCACCACTTCCCTCCTCCACATTTGCTTTCAAATCTAGCCACAGTTTTCGGCTTTCTGGTAGGGGTCCATGATCTGCCAGCGCATGCTAATCCCTGTGCGCCATGGCCCGTGTGTCTGGGGCACCGTCCTCTGGTGACGATGCCCAGCACGGGAAACAACGCAGACATTGTCACGGCTGGCCCTGGCTCAGCACGGGGAAATGTAAGACATCCTCAGTTATCACACCCACGGGGGACGGGGCTGGGCTCCAGCTTGCCAAGACAGAATAATTTTCTCCTATTATTCAAATCTCTTTCTCTCACTCCACCTTTGGGTGTCAGCAGCACTGGAAGGGAGAGAGTGGCCGGGCTGGAACCCAGGGCCCTGGGACATCTTCCTATCTGGGCTGGCATCCAGGGGCCCACAGGGGCCAGGGAGCCGGGTACCGCTCCCCGAGGGATCCCTCAGGGGGCCGGCCAGCAACAAGGGATCCCTCAGGGGGCCGGCCAGCAACAAGGACTCCCAGCAGGCGACTCCTGGATTCACCCCCTCCTCACCATTGTCTCTGGACCCGAGGCCCAGAGTCTCTGGCAGGGCCAGCAATGACGCTGACGCCGGGAGAGATGTGATCAGAGGGTGGAGACACGCCCGCCTGCCACCACCCTTGCAGGCCAACTCTGGCCAGAGGTGGCCACTCCTGGCTCCCACAGGCTGGAGGCTCCATGTACCTTTGCCAGCCCGGCCTCGGGGTCAGGGGACATGAGAGCCCCCACCCCAAGCCTGGCAGGGGTGGGCCACCTCCCAGAGAGGGAGCATGGAGCCTGCTCCACCCGCCGTGGTAGGCTTCAGGCCTCACTGAGAGGCGTCGGCCGGCGTAAGAGGATACCTCACAGTTAAGCAACCCGGGCCAGCGAGGATGGGCCTGCAGCCCGGCCAGCCAAAACAAGCACCGTCCGGCTCCAGAGTGTGAAATTGTCAGGCCCAATTAAAGGGAGCTCAGGGAGCCGGCTGGGGGCTGGATGGGGGAACAGCCTTCCCGGGAAGGCCTGCAGGCTGTGAGGCCTGACCCAGCCTGTGGAGGTCTGGCCCTGCTGCCACCCGGGCACCCTGGGGAGGACAGGGGGAGGCGTCCGGAGCCTTCTCCTCTTTCCCCCAGTTAGACTGGGACATTTCACACACTAACGCGGTGCGAGATACAGGGGCAGCCAGAGACACTCTTGCTCCCTTTTTCTGCCTCGGGATTCCTGGAGGCGGGTCCCCAGTGGGACATGGGCTCTCCGAGCAGCCAGGCCCTGTTGGGTTCCAGAGATTCTGACAGGAGCCCAGGCTTGGCTGTTACCAGGAGTTCACAGTGCAGGGGCAGGAGCCAGCGTCAGCTCGGGGAAGGAAGGGACACCCCACCACCTGGTTCAGGGCCTGGGG